>NC_139239.1:54743095-55164606 GCF_977018435.1 Lepisma saccharinum
TATTTACTACCATGTTGCATTTCGTTACGTTTTTTTGTAACGCTAGTATATACCACAATGCATTTCGTTACTACGTTCCTTGTATCCTTGTAACGGTAGTATATACCATATTGCATATTACGTTATGTTCCAATGTGCTCATTTCGTTCCGTTCCTTTATAACGTTAATATCTACCATAATACATTTTGTTACGTTCCTTGTAACGTCACTCTATAAGATATTGCATTTCGTTACGTTACATGGGTACCAGCAGTTGAACCATACTCTTCCTCCTACAAAATGGAACGTACCGTGTAACGCAAATTGGGTACGTTACGACTCCCTGCTTCACCAGTCTCTGATGATGAGAGTTGCATAGCTTTCAACTCTTCTGCATAACTCGCAAAAGTCATTATCATAAATCGTGGCAAAACCTAAGAAATCGACATCGCACGAGCTTTTGACAATGATTATGTTTGGAGGGCGGAGTGTGGAACGACCTTGCGGCTAGACAGCGTAAAAATTGCCATGCGTTGGTGCCTAATTATGTTATTTTATGGTGAAACGAATCACAGCCAGTCCCACGTTTCTGCATTCACGTGTGGTTTTGTAGAGCTTCGTGAGTAAACACCGTGCTGTGAAAATGGCGGTAAACAAATTATTATGATTTTGTTTTTGTAAATGTACTGCACACTCGCAATGAAACAAGACTTAATAAATATGCCGCTTCAGCTGGCCCCCGTGGCGGAGTGGTTAGCACATCGCGCTACGACGCCAGGGGTCCAGAGTTCGAATCCCGGCCTGGGCATGTATGTTTGTGAGTGTCCATTCATCAATTCCATCATATCATTCCTCATTCCTATCTTCGCAAATTAGCCAAAAGTTGCACATAAAGAGAAGTAAAATAATGTGGATCTCGGCTGCAGCATCAATAGTCAGAACAGCGGTATCCTACAAGGCCACGACTATAGTTTCAAAACTTTTTTCAACCAGCTAACTAAATGTATCAAGATGTCTCTCTCAACAGCTGTATGAGGCTGAAACTACTTGTTAGAGCATGTTTCGAACCCGGGAACCGATGATTACAATGAGATAGCATCGGGAATAGCCCGTGTAAACTATACTTTTTTCAGTTCTATTGTACCTTTCAAGGACATCCACCCAGCTCCGCGCTTCCCTCTTCCTCACTTCTACTCCTACGCATTCCCCGTGCAGCACCCAATGAACAGGCAGAACGAGTGTGTTGGTTGTGTTTGGAGGGGAACAGGCGACTGCGTGGGAAAACGTTACCGTGACCTTGAAGTGCAGTTTGGAAATGAAAGTAGTATAGTCATCGTGGCTTTTCACGTATCAATTGTCTTATATGAAAGCTAAAAGTGAAATATCATCTTTAAAATGCATACAGGGTGAGCCTGTAACAAATAGACAGTTTCAAAGTTTTACAGAAACAAGAGTTTTAATAACATGGCTGAAATACTTACATGGTTGGAAGAGTATGTCCTGAAGTTTACATGGCTCAGTTACAAATGTTCTGTGTGTGACCTTCTAACACGACAGATATCAATTGTATTCAAGAACACAGAAAGCCTTTTCTACCTGGCTATCGGCTATATTGCTCGACTGACGTCAAGGGTGCTCACGGGATGCTGACGTCACGACAACAAACGAAAAGTGGAGGTCGTAAACTTGAAGACTTCCTCTATAAATTAGTACTAACGTAAGTGCTTCCTGATAAAACAAACGGTATTCGATTTATAAAGAGTTTCATCTTCCTTCTTTTAGGCTCGCCGTGTATTTTGTTGCAGAAAGCAAAAATAAATTTTTGTTTGACTGCAAAGGAGAATTTTCTTATAATTAACAATAGGGAAAAATTATACAGTAGCACTGTTACAAAACGAACCAGAACAATCGAGGTATACAGTGAGTGTCAGCAGTTCCAACAACCATCACGGTTGCACTGGTTCCAGGTCTTCAGGAATCAAAGCTCCTCCCCGAGCACTTATGCAACTCTATACACTACCTGTGATGCTTCGCACGAGGGTGTCTAATGTATCTTGAGGAATACGGCCCTGTATGGCGGCCTCAGTGAACTATCGGACGGTCTGTGGTGGGTTGGGACGATTGATGATAGCTCTCTTCAGGAGTGTCCATACATTTTCTATGCAGCTGAGGTTAGGAATAAGTTAGTCATGGCATACGATGTTCCTGCAGGAGATGGGTGATGATAATGGCACGGTGTAAATGCCTCGATTGATTGACGGATTTGCATGACACGTGAACACGGACAGACAGACAGGGAGAGAGTGAGTTGAAAGTTTTTATAGTTTGTTTTTGTTAATTTCTTGACGAAATCATAGGAAATAATTAAATAAAACTAATGGGTGCATCTGTACATATGGTTATGCTGCATCCTTCACACTATACAGGGAGAGAAATCCATTATCTAAAATGATAACTACGCTCTATCCCCGGAATATGTTGAGCAAGGCTTCGTATAGCGACAGGAGGGGGAATCGAGTGGGCAGAGCCAAGCAGTGCACGCTGCTGGGAAGGCTGGTAACTGCACTCGCTTTTACCCCCGCACGCAATCCCGTTCCCTTTCACGTGTTTTTTGGTAGAGCCGCCTCGCGTCATTACTTGTGCAGAGACTTGTTTTCGTTTTCTTGCTCCATAGATACCCGAGACAGTGTGTACATGGAATATTAGAGAAGTATTGTTTAGCTACAACAAAGCTGTTGACAATTGAAATAATCTAAAAACAAACACAATTATGGAAAATTTTTCCATTATATTTGGCAGAGACACATGGCACTTGCTGTTGTGTCACAAGAATCAATTTACAGCTTGCTTTAACCGTGATTGATAAATTAATTAATTTGAACGGTTCGTTGGATTAGATAATCCAAAAATTCTACGCCTGATTGAACACATCGAAGAGACCAAATGCATATTTTATTATTATGAAGAAGGTGCTGTGAAATTCACTGATACATATTCTGTGACCATTCTTCAGCGTGCACTTCACGTCCTCGAAGAGCACTCTTAGAACATCTGCATAAGGCGTTGAGGTTGATTTATCTCCTTGACACACAAACACGGACCAGAGTTTGAAATTTCCATATACACATAATTTACACGAGCAGAACTTACATGCAATGGTGATCTTACAACTGAAAAAAATTCCAATCCCTATCTTCTCTTCCTCAATCGCATGTCTCAAGAGGTAACGTTCCATTCGTTGCACCTCGCCATTATTTCCTCGACCTTGAAGTTTTTTTGTTTTCCTCCTCCAGTACAGGCTAGACACCTCAAATTCGGAGCATGAATTGTAGAGGCGCTAGCTTTCATATCTATAAATACAATTGAATGTAGACCACATAGTTTAGTTTCACAGTTAAAAAGATGAGGAAAATTATGGGATTTGCGTGCCAATTATCTGGACTTTCTGATAATTATAGGTTCTGTATTTAACATGTTGAAAGCACTAATTTCCAGTTTCTCAGTGTTACCAATGCCACGATATAGGTTGGAAACGAAAACGTAGAAGAAACCTACAACGCAGGCTACTTAGAAGCAATATATTTGCTCTTGCGAATGTCTTGGGTATTAATTTTGTACTTCGAAATGTATTCCTGTAAGTTGGTAACATTCCAAAGCTTTTCCTAAAGAAAAATAGTATTTCCGTCATACAATTGGGAGGCAATGGCTTATATGGAAGGAACCTCCATCCTGTTCTGCAGACACATGGGTACATCTCATTATACGGGGTGGGTCAAAAGTCGCGTTTAATATACTAATATTATTGTGACAGAAAATGCGGGAATCAAAGCAGAGCTGAATTGAACTGAGCAAGATACATTAAAGGATGAAATAGGACAAGAATACCTGTCAGTGCAACCTTCAATGGTCGAACTTCTTGGTATGCTGACCATCATTCTCATTGCACAGCTGGTTTTGGTTGCCCGCCTCAACATTTCGGGAGTGATCGTTCTGAAGACATGGGTAATTTCTCCATTCAAATCAAATCAAACTGAGTACATACAAATTCCATTAATTTTTTCCATTACAAGGAACTACAGGCAGTTGTCGCACGTTATGTCAGGACTTCTGGGAGGCCAGGTGCCTCACACCCCCATCTCATACAGGAAACTGGCTGCTCAACCATTCAGGAACGGTAGCCCAGTAATGTCAGGGGTCCCATCCTGTTGAATAAGTATATTGTTACCTGATCCTTCAGGCGGACATCTATCGGAAAATCTGACTTCTTATTGGGATTGACTTACTGACCTCTGATCATAAAACAGACGAATTATTACCCTACAACGTATGTGAGAAGGATAAATATTTATCCCAAAGTGCAACAACGTTTTACATCAATTTGGCTTGCGAATAACACGCTCTTGAACTATAAATAGTATCCGATTGTGACTTTTGGTCCACGGCGTATTCCCGTCAATCTTTCAATGCATTTCACCATTTATATTCTGGAATGCTCATTTTTAGTTCCCATGTTCTGAGGCTTGCTTCCGTACACTGTGTTCCTCAGAAAAATCTACAGGAAGGATCCTGTAGATGAAGAATCGCGGGTGGTCAAAGTACTTTAGAGACTATTATGTTCCCAAAGGACTCCCCCCCCCCCCCCATTTATAGTTCAGAAGATTGATTCGCTTTATATTACTTCGCTTTTTGTGCCACTTTTGGCTAATTTTCGAAGATCGGAATGAGTGATGAAATTGATGAATGGACATTCACAAACATCCATGCCCAGGCTGGGATTCAAAGCCGTAGCGCGATGTGCTAACCACTCCGTGACGGGGACCGGCTTGCGAAGATGGGGATGAGTGATGATATGATGAAATTGATGAATGGACACTCAACAAACATCCATGCCCAGGCCGGGATTCGAACCCAGGAACCCTGGCGATGTGCTAACAACTCAGCCACGGGGCCGCATAGTTCAGAAGATGTTCTTGACAAAGGCCATTGATACTTGGGAAACATTGGTTTGTTATTAGTATCTATATTCCTCTACGTTAATTAGGGGAGGGCAGAAAGCGTCTTGCCCTCCTAACGTCGGCGCCTATGGTATGGTATGCGACATTTTCCAGTGGTACATGTATGCTAGCGATGCCACGCGACTGAAGTCTGTAAACCTCCACTTACTCGAAACTTATATCCTTTCTGCTTCTCGTATTACAACAAACTTCACAGAGATCCGTATCTTAACCTCTAGTACAGCGCCTTGAATAACGTAGTGTGGAAAATGACCCAAGAAACTGGTTCCAGAGACGATGACAACATAGATGGCAGTGCGATCCGTACAGGTGCTAATTTTGTTATGAAAGTAATGTGGCTTAGTTAGTTTTTGGAACATATTGTGTAGATTTATTTGTCTTGAAAGGCGGTAAGTGAATTGATGGAAACAGTTATATTTGTGGAGTGATTTGCAGTCACGAAATGGCATTAATTTACACAGAAAAGTAACATAAATACGTTTTATATGCAACGTAACACGAGCAGCAACATCGCAATGTGAGGCTGGACGTCGAACGTTGGATTGTGTACAAAAGTTTATTTTTGTATGCTAATAAAATGTATCCTTTTGTTTGGGAACAGTAAATATACAAATACCCTTTACTTTACTTGAACGATATGTAGTGTCATATTTCACGCTTGCGAGTTTTTGGGCGGTAAATTAGACAACACGCGAGTAGATGTAAAGCAGATCTTTGAAAAATAAACGAGTATTTTGAATTTCCACAAAAATAATGCTTGTGACAATAATGTTTGTGACAATGACAATATTAATGAACCTTTCAGGATAATGCATACACAATGTTAATTCTCGCGGCAATTGTCATATTACGAGTTACGAGTAATAATCCATACCTATGATTACTTCCGTATTGTTAATAAAAAAACTCAAGGACAGGTCATTTTCGACGGTTCAGAATGTTCTTTAATATTTTCGTGACTACTGTACCTAATATCATAACAATTTTATGATACAAAGAAATGTTACAAGGAAAAGAATGAGACGTTGCAGCAGAAACTCCATTTACTTCCATTATAAGCAGAGGAATGCCATGCACCTGTACCGACACCAGCGCCTCTAGCGGTATCATTTCTGAGTGGAACCTGTCAGAGAGGCCAGAACCGTCCGTTTTCCACACTACATTATTCAAGGCACTGTACTTCTAGTATACGGTGGTTTAATTTTATGACATCTAAAATGGATCATCCTGTATTATGAGCAAAAGCTAGCACGTAAAGTGGTCGACTTTCAATACCGCTACCAAAGTTCCCGGGTTAGAGTCCTGATCTGGTTGTTCCTTTATCAATTTCATCTAGTCAGCACTGATTGTCGAGATTAGCCAAATGTGGTAGAAAGGCGACGTCAAAATACAAGTACAAGAACACAGTCTCACTCGATACTCTTCGACTCCAAGGATAATTTGCGGAAATTTGTCCTCTTCGAGGTGTTTTGCAATTGCCTTTAGGCGTTTCACGTGCCGCCCTTCCTTTGCCGTGCATAATTTCTTTGAGAAACCTCTCAGGGGAAAAATGGTTGAGGAGAGCTCGGAAGACACGAAACGTCTCAAGATCGGCAACGTTTGGTGAAATTACCTTGGAGCAATGCCGTGGGCTCGCTTGGAATGTGTTTAGTAATCGCATTTCTTCACTCAGGATCGCTGAAGAAGATAATTCTTGCAGATGTGAAGTCGGTTCTCAAGGAGATGAGGCAACATCGCGCACACCAAAGCATTTTGTTGCACGAAATGATTGGTACTATAGTGGAATTCTGATTTATCGAGTTTTGGTTTTCTCACAGAAATCTTTTCTTTTAAATAACACTGTTAAAACTAACTCTGTTGTAGTTACAACTACTTCTAATGCATTTGTAATGACTACTGCACGTTAGCTTATAGCGGGTGTTTGAAAAGTAACTGTAAAGTGGAAATGTTGAAGTGAAGTTTGAAGTTGTACTTACGGCAGTGCAGTTTTCTCTACAGGAGATGCTGGAAATGTCCTCCTCCGACCTGACATGTCTTCACACGACGCTGCATATTGTTACACACTTTATGGAGGGTTGCTGGAGTTATCTGTCCAATGTCCTGGGTAATGGCTCTCTGCAGCTCCACCAGTATGTGAGGATTGTTCTGGTATACCCGTCCCTTGAGTGAGCCCCACAGAAAAAAAAATGGGGGGAGTGAGATCTGGAGAACTAGCAGGCCAGAGTCCACGGGAGTTTATGCGATCACCAAAAAAATCTTCCTTGATACCTCACCCATGTGTGCAGTAGCCCGTGGCAAATGCGGGCGGCAATATCCGTCCTCAGTAACGCCATCTGGGACTTACATCATCATACTGGTCTCTCTCACTCTCCCAGTCCAATGTCTTTCCCAATTTATCACTTTTTCAAGCGATCTTCATTTATTTTTATTTTCTCACTGCACTGCACAGTTACTTTTGTGACACCTGGTAGTATCGGTGGCCGAGACCGTTGGATTACTGATCTCGCTATCGAAGTGTGCGTGTTCGACTCCTGGCCTGGGCATTCCTTTGTGAGCTTATCTTTATATTCGTCATCAATATCGCGATTAGCTCTAAGATAGTTTTCAGACCAAAACAACACGAAGAGCTGCATGTGTCGCTCGTCGCGACGCTCGGACTGGGCATTTTTCTCAATACTGTGAATTTGCCGCCTCGGTCTGGTGACCGCACGTGCCAGCGAATTATTTTATAGAGACTAGATTGGGACCGTATCGCTTGCCACTTCGGTGTGATACTCTCGCCTGTCGCTTCGGTCTGGCGGTTTCCTATGAGCGATAAGTCTATTTTAATATCAAATATGCAATGACAACTCTACCACCGCCGTGGAGTTCGGCTACACATAACACCTTGCAGGGAAGCGAGTACAGTAAAACCTAGTTAATCCGAACTAATGGGGGGATAAGTTGACTGGTTTAACGAAAGTCCGGAATAACTGAAATAACCTAAAAGAACAGTAGAAAGTGCATTAAAACTGTTTATAGCAACAAAACACGTTTATTACGATGTGTTTAAAGGGCACCTAATACACTATACAGTACAGTACAAAGTCTTTTCTTTGAGAAGTTCTCTTGTCGACTTCTAGCCACATTTAGAACCTTGCATTCTGCTTTTTTTTGTTTTTTTTCTGTCCGGATTAAACGAAGTCTGGCTTATCGGGGTCCAGATAACGAGGTTTTTACATTTCAAGATTTAGGTATACCATTATTATTGCCGATGACTGTACATTTTGTGTGTTTGTTAAACATTCATCCTCGCCTTTACATGTATTTATCCAGTTATCTTAAAATAATAGCATTATGAGGCAAAACATCACTAAAGTAACTGTTAATTTCGTTACGAGTTGGTACACAAAACTATGATATTTAATTCCTCTTAGAAATAATGGCATTGCAATAATTATTAGCCTACTGTTAATTTCATTACAAAAATCGCACCCTTGCGACAGATTGAAGAAACTCTTGAACAAGTACAACCTAAATACATCGTCTAAATTCTGTTTCATTTTAATTCGCCAAAGTGTATCTTTACCTCCAGGATCTAATGGTGATGAACAGCGGTTTATTAAGAATTATTCATCTGGGGATGGGGTATAAGTTCGTATTCATGTGGCTGAAATGGTAAATTTATAGCCAAAATAACCATAAATCTAGCTTTTGTGAAAAATAAAGGGGTGTGGTGTTGATGAAATTTTTGGAGGTGTTAGGACACCTTCAAGGTCAGATTTCTCCACAGAATATTGACACCATGGATTTTGGTGCGGCATTATTTACGAAATCAATATAATCTACTGCATTCGACTCTACGGCTTGGATTTCGTTCCAGATATAAACCTAATACGTCAGTTCATCTGCCCGTACATTCCCATTTTCTCCATCCTCTTGTTTTTCTTCATTCGAGCGTTGAGATAAAGAAGGAAGCTTAAACCATTCCTCCATCCCTAGTTTGGGAACAACCTCATCCAGCCCCCATCATTGATGGAGGATTCGCCTGTTATCATGTACATTCCATCTTTATCCCATCTCAATCTGACAAATCGTTTTCCTTCCGTTGCTAGGTTACCATTGTGTGCCTTTAACAATTTTCTGGAGCTGAAATCCCGAACGAGTTATCCTGTCCATCCTCTGACGATGTCCGTACGCGAAAGACAAACGGAGCGAGAGGATAAGGGGGATTGGGTTTCGACGGCTGGGATATCCTTCCTCACGTGCCTACCTCCTAGCTGCGGAAACAAAGGAGAAAATTGCAAAGGTTGTGTTTTTTGAGTGTGTGTGTTAATGGTTGCAAACCGTCATCATGAGAAACCAATTGGTTTGAACACCAACATCGAGAGGCACTATTTCAATAAAAGGAATTTTTCATAGTTTTTCGGGTTGTAAGAAGTAAAAAGGTAGAGTTTGTACAGGATACAAAGAAAAAGATAGAATTATTTTATATAAGTTGGTGAAACATACCATATTATTTAATTTGATATAAGTTGAATGTTGTTATGTTCAATGAACTGTGATAGAAAATTGAACAAGTTGTGTTTCTTGAGTGCTTTAGTGCGTTAGTCGTTGCACACCGTCATTATGAGCAACCAATTAGTTTGAACAACAACATCGGGTAGCACTATTTCAATTCGCGTATTTATCCACAGTTTCTAGATTTGTACGGAGTAAAAATTCTACTCAGGATACAACAAAAAAGCCTGGAATTATTTGGCATAATTTGGTAAAACATTCCATGTTATTTAATTTGATATTGTATGCAGTATTTTGCATATTCTACAAATTGTGACTTATTCCTCTATATGATATACTCGTATGTGAGGAAGGTGTGTAACATACGTGTTAAAGTTTTGCGAGAACGTGTCATGTGCTTCTTTCTTAACATCCGGAATCCATCAGTAATCCAAAAATCCTAGGTTGAAATACCACCGAGTGAATAGAAGAAAAATAATTATCCTAATGTGAAAATATGTTGCTTTTTCAATGTACAATGTGTGGACACTCTTGGACTGAAAAGAGGGAGGCAGTTGAGAGGATGGTTCTGGGGATTTAAATTCTCATCTCTGTTTTCGTGCTAAATTTTCATTTCCTATTTGAAGAGAACCTCGTATTGGATATTAGATCAGAAATAATCTTAATAATCGCCTCCCTTAAGTTGTGCTGGTAACGTCGTCGCCTTATAATGAAGGGTCCCAGGTTCGATATGACATGGATGCTTGTAGTGGTTCGGAACGCATTTTTAAACTGTAAGTCCAGTCTCGATTAGCCAATCTGTGTATAGGTCGACTTAAAAAGTAACAAAAAAAAAACAACAGAAATTATATTCTAAATTAGAAGTGTAGAACCACTTGGAGATATGAAAGAAATTGATAACAACGACAGTATTAATACGGAGCCTCCCCGATGTCGTAGTGGTAACGTCGTCGCCTTGTAATCAAGGGGTGCCAGATTCGGTACCCGGTGGAAGCACATTGTACACTGATTCGGTTCCCACTTTAAACTTTAGGTCCAGTGCCGATTAGCCTAACTGTACATAAAGTGGACCTAAAGCACCAATTCAAACAGACAGTGTTAATAAGTCTTTTCTCAACATTATGATTTGTTTTCGATTGGAATTTCTCCGTAGGCGTCGCAAAGGACGCGAAGTCACCTGATGACTGCAATAATCACTTGGATGATTGCGGGCAGTTTGTTCTTTGATTCCCATGTGTTGTAGCACGTCGGACAGTAAAACCTGACACAATGCAGCGTTATGTGACGTGAGTAGCCAACGATATTGTTTATTGAGGTTCGCCGGTCAGAACGCCAGTCACGTGACACGATCATTGCAATCTGGATGCAAGCCGCTGCATGCGAATCGCATAGTAACGCACTGGAGTAGTCTTTGCATGCAAGCGAGAAAGGGCGCATGTGCATGTACGAGGACCATAGATTGAGAGGTTTGTCCAAGGGCAAAGGTATTGCATTGAGTTGTTGCTTCATTATTCATCTTCATCGTCACGATTTCGCCGAATAAGTAGAAAAACAACGTTTGATAGTCAAAATAGACAAGCCTCTCCAACGCCGCAGCCGTCACCTTGTAATCAAGGGGTCCAGGGTCCAGTGGACTTAAAAACAGAACCTCAAACTCAATAATATAACATTTTTTACAAATATTTTTGAAGTTCTCTTTATGCACAAATAGGCTAACAAGAACTGGAATTATGTTTAAAAGTTTAATCCGAACCACTGTGCAGGGTGCCTCCACCGCAAGTCGAACCCGGGATTCCTTGATTATTCACTATGCTATTTCGATACACCAATTTCTAGGATATACTTGGAAATGTGGCGTGAGAAATATCTAATTAGCTGAAATACGTATATGCAATATTAAGCGCTCATCGCTTCGTAACTGGTGTACAGTCGGAGAAAGAATTACCTGGGCCACGGTACCTAGAATTTCGTAACGTCTTAAAGCCTGTTGTTTATGCAACCCAAATAACAAATTATTCGCTTAAGTTTGTCTGGTGGATCTGAGTTCTCGGGAAGGATTGAGCATTGATAGCATGAGTCACATGACTCATGCCCCAGCAACAACAAACAACAGCTGGGTGCTACGTGGCCTCAAGAAGAACATTTCAGCAACTGGTTTCTTAACAAGATCTACTCGTAAGAAAATATTTTTCGAGTGATACTAGTCATTGTCAAGAAGGTTCACTGAAATGATGGTTCTCATCACAGGCCACATGCCACACGCTAATGGTTTAAGTCCACTTTATGCACTGGACCTACAGATTAAAGTGGGATCCGAACCAAATGTTCCTCTATCTGGTATTGAATTCGGAAGCCTTTGATTACATGTCGAAGACGTTACCACTACGCCATCGGAGAGGCAATGGAACGCCTTGAGAAAGAGACGAGTGAAACCATATTTGACGTAAATTTTAAAAATAAGACAATATTTTGTGGCTACAGTTTCGAACCGTGGGAGAGACATATATATTATTTTGTCCCATCGTCCATTTCACGAGTTTATAATTCTTCCTCACCGACACGATTAACGTCAGTGGGAGAAGAAAAGCGAAGTAAAATAACTGAAACAGAAATAAAAGGAAAAAGCGAAACAAATTTTATCCATAATATTCTGCAGTCACTTCAGTCGTGTTTAAGGAATCCTACCTTTAAAGAGAGCCGTGGTCTCTAACTTGTCTTTTCCCCTTCCTTTGTGCTCTCGATTCCCTCTGTCACGATTGGTCTAAAACTATTTAATGCGACGTTAATTAAACAATCCAAACAACGAAACAATGCACAATCAACTGCACAAAACAACATTCCATTTGTTTTCGAACCGGAAAACAATTGAGAAGCTGTAAAATGAAGCAAGAAGCAGTAATAAACTGGGAATTTGGTACGGTATAGAATTAAATCGGTGAAGATGTTCCATTTGATTAGATTTTTGTTATTTAGTGTTGCTATTCTTTCACTTTTGGCAAATAGCGACGATGAAGATGAGTAATGAGTGATGATATGATGACATTGATTAACGGACACTCACCAAGAACACCCATGGACAAGCCGAGATTCGAACCAGGGGCCCATGCTGTCGTAGCGCGCTGTGCTAACCACTCCGCCACGGAGGTTGGTTAGGAGTAGACATTATACCATATTTTGTGTGCGCAATTGGGATCAATCAATCGAATGACTAGGCATATTATATTATTAATATATTCATATCATAATATCACGTCATATTATTCGGCACGAAGTAACATCATAGACATTCAATCTTGCATTTTTGCCTTTCAACTATTTCTTCGACTTCGGGTTAATAACATCAATAAGATAAATTATGAAACAAATGATAATGAATGTGGGATATTGACAGTTATTTCGAATTACCTGACACAAGCAACATTAAGCAGACTCTGTGGGCAAGCTCATTAAGTGGTCAACCTTCGATCTCGTCACCAAAGTTCCCGGATTTTAGTACCGTCCTTGTCACAGGTGTTTGAGTATTTCGTCATTAATTTCATGTAATGGTCAGTCGTCCACGGCTGGGAAGAAAAGTGATGTTACGTAACAAAACTAATAAAAATAAACATGATCGAAGAGTACTTATTTCATATCTCACGAAATCTCCTATAAAACCGGGATATATGAAATATATGTATACTTTTTCGATTTCTATATGTAACTAGCCGAGACCGAGAACGGGAGAGCAATTTTCAATTCGAGAAACCGAGAGACGGAGACAATGTAAAGTCTTGTTTCTTTCTTGACATCTCCCTAATTGAGTTGTTGTTCTGTTCGTTATTGGCTTTGTATTGGCAATTATTGTCATTATTCCTCCCCTGGAGGTAAACCATAACGACAATTTATGATTAAATACATTAAAGCAGATAAAAGGGCAAGAACAAGAGAGTCATGCGTGCCCGGGACTTCAACCCAGAACCTTAAGTAACGAGATTTGAAATTCTGGAGAAGGCATCTGTGTTTTGCTTGGCTTTCTCTTTCCTCAACTTCTGTTATTTTATCATGCACGTATAATTAAAATGGATCTGAGAAAATACGTTGCGATCCATAATTGTGTTGGTTAGATGCTATAAATGTGAACTCCAACATGGAATAAATTATTCCTTTTGTATGTGGTTGAACATGAAATTTTCTTACACTGTGACAATTTCTTTTTTTTACTTTTTCTGCACAGATAAGCTAATCTGGACTGGACCTTCAGTTTGAAATGACATACGAACTACTACGTGCATCCACCGTGTATCGAACCTGGGATCCCTTGATTATAAGGTGACGACGTTATCATTACGCCATCGAGGAGGCCCCGTGAGAAAATATTATTTACTCTATCTATACAATAATTTATATAAACATTTACATTTTCGTTTTCTTCTTTCTTTTTTGTTAACTACTCTTCTACGACTCTTTTTTTGTCTTGGAATTTTTTCTTGTTTCAGGAAAAAAAAATAATACATGCAGGCTGTATACCCCCCCCCCCTATACAAATAGATAGAAAGCTCACTCTCGAGAACTAATTTATAAATAACGTAACCATTAGGAAACAATTCGAACGTTAACTGATATAACTGCAGATGAAACAATACTTCCAAACGCTAACGAAATATCTATTCTTGCATAAGCTTACAGACAACAGGTATCTGGTGAGTCATTCACTCTTGCTAACTACGAGCGAAGGTCACGGAACCAAAGGGTGGCAAACAAGCGTCTGCTCTACGAAACTAGGGGTAGCAGACGAGTCGTGTTCCTGTTATCAATGACGTACGAAATAAGGAGGAACACAGCTTTCATATCAAACTAGACCCTTGTTTTGGTCCCGTCATTGCATGTAAACACTTTTTCGTCGTGGCCTTGAATCCCTACCTAAAGGCTTCTCTGCAAGAAAGAAATCTTACCATTGAGGGGAGGAAAAGTGTGTGTGTGTATCAAGGTCCTTCAACTTTCGTATTCTTCTTCATTTCAGAACGCGTGCTGTATCGTCGATTTAATCTAATCTAGCCGTTGTAGGTTCTGTTTCTGCTGGGTAATTTCACATTGTCTTCCTGCTTATGTTATTCGCGACGGAGCTTCTGGTTTCAATAATCTGGACGATAACGGGATTGTGTTGGTTGGTTGATTTGGTGTCTTAAGTCCACTTTATGCACAGTAAGACTAATCGGGAATGCACCTACAGTTTAAAGTGGTATCCGAACCACTATGTGCCTACACATTACTTTGTTGCTAGATATTTGCATGCTAAGATCTAGGAAATGCTACATTTTCAGTGTGTGGAATTGAGAGTTATTTCGGATACGAAGAATTGGAGAATGGAGTAGTGAGAAAAGTATCACCTCACATGTTTGAATTATAGCCCCCCCCCCCCCCACACACACAAAGGACATCGGCCGTGGTTTTTATAACGAAATATAACATGAATGAATTGTGTCAAGAAAAACTGGAGCCTATTCACATCCCTACGGAACTTGGAAGAAGTCCACATAGAAATTAGAAAGTTCTGTTCCGACAAAATCGGGACGTTTAGTAAATGAAAGAGCAAAGTGCTACCTTGTGCTTTGCACCAAGTCATGAAGGCGTGTAGGGGGTGCAGAGTTAGGGTCCCACACTTTCTTGTTACGGCCGAAGGTGGGGATAATGTGATCAGCACCACACCCCTGGCCGCCTTTACCCCTTCCCCCCCACAAGTTTCCTAGAGGTACCCACTTTATACGACGCTGGGTGGGCGCCGGAGCCACTTGAACAGGTGGACAAAATTCCAATTCTCCCCAGTCGGAGATCGAACTCAGATCTCTCGCATGGTAATCAAACTCCCAAACGACCGAGCTACCGCGGCACATATAGTATAGTAGCCTTTGTAATTAAGGCAAGAATTATTTTAGCGTTTCGTTCAACGGTTTTAGGGGAATCATTTTCGGACATAGGCTATAACTCTTGTCGGTTCTGCGACCTGGCTTGAGAAAAGGCGATTTTATGACGAACAACATTCCACCTGATGTCACGTGACTTTCCTACATTTCCTGTGTCTGTTGGCTATTGCATAAAAGACGAGTTGGTCCTTGAGACAGACAGAATCACCCGATCACCTAAAGGTGCAATGTGTGTTGCCTACCTTTCCGGCATTATTTACTGCCATTAAAGTCTTATGGGGAAGAACTTTTTTCCACCACTGTACAGGGTACCCGAAAAATATCTTTACAATATCAGTTGTTAATGTTATCTTGAGTGCTATTTATAGCTAGCTGTAGTGGCACAGCATTTTTACATTTGTAGCTGTAGCTCCGCTGCAAAATTTATGTATCCTGTAGCGGAAATCGCTGTTTGTCACTGGCGTTTTGAAGATTTAACTAACACAACCACTAATACACTTAGTAATACGCAATAATTTAGCATCTCTGTGAGGTTCAAAAAATTGTTAAAGTTACACATATTATACAATGAAAATTAAATGTTTGATTTCCCTAATAATGTGGCGGGTGCAGAGAATGATAGAAGGACGTAAGGCACAAAAATGATTTAACGTATTAAGATGAATTATCGTCAAAGTATACCGTTTTGGACTGTGTTTTAAGTACAGTATGTGTAATATTGGACTGTGCTTAAGTAAGTGTAGTGTTATGTATTTGCTTGTACGTGTGTAAGGGCAAATATGTATGTGTGAGTGTGAGTGTGTGTGCCCGTATCTATAGGTTAGATTACCTTTCTTATATGTATTTTTTCTTTGTATTTTTTATTTCTCTGTAATTTTTATATATTTTTTCTTTCTTTTCTTTTTCAATATTTTAATTATTTCATATTCAATTTTTTTTGTAAACATGGTCAAGTGGAAGAAAAGGCTCCACAGCCTTAACTTCGCCATGTAAAAGAAGACGAAATAAATACATAAATAAATAAATAAATAAAAGCTATGGTTTGTAAGTAAATGGAAAGTCATAATTCTTGCCCAATGTATCGGCAATATAGTGAAGAAACGTACGTTTATCTGTGATGTTACGGAGAGGTTGTAGAGAGCTACTATCCTATAACAGTTTTTTTTTTTTGCAGATTAGGTGTACCAGTATTTTTATTTCTAAATACTGGCCAAACTATATACTATGAGTGATCAGTAAAAAATGTTATAAGGACCATAAATGCCAGTGTGGTTGCAGAGAATCAAATAAGTATATGTATGTACAGATATATATATCGTTGCATGTGTAGACATGCCATGTTCTGACCGGAAGTATCTGCGCAGTGACTGTTTAAAATAACCTCACTTTTGAAAATTGGTCAAGGGTGATATTCGGTTTTGTTGGTCAAAAATGTTTCCGCTGGCCAGATTCATAATGAACTGGTGGAAGTTTATAGTGAAGGTGTGATGTAATGGACGTTCTTATACCTCACATCAAACCGTTGCTTGTTTGCGAAGGTTTCGCTGGAAAACCTTGAACATCCCCCCTACAGTCTGCATTTGGCATCAAAATGATTTCCATCTTTTCTCTGCTCTAAAGGAACAGCTGTCTTGGCACCACTTTCAGAGCAATGGAGATGTGAAAAGCGCCGCCTCCTTATGGTACCGTAATCTTCACGCAACATTTTGATCGAGCGGCATGAACAACTTAAACTCACGCAGTGGTAAGTGCTTGAAAAGAAAATGTGATTGTGTGGAGCAGTAGTGCCACGTACCCACGTTTACCCCACACACTCGTTCCCAGACTATAAATAATTCCTGTCATTAACAGGCTTTGTAACTTTTTTGGTCTGATCACCCCTCGTAGTTCTGAAGAAGGAAAAATGAACGGTCGATATTTAATCAATCCTTCTCATAAGAGAGGTTGGACGCTACGTGTTGCTGCAGCCATAAAACTTCGGACTTAAAAGAAATGCAGTGTTAGTTAATTATGACTAACTATGGTCCAGATCGAACAGACATTCTGACGTCACTCTCCGTCGTCGTGGACGCAGTTGCGCTACACGAAGTACTTTTCCGGCTCTAATCCTTTCGGCGACATGGACCGAAGGAAGATGAAGGACGGAAGGAAGACGAAATAAATTCCTTCCTTCCTTTTCTTCTCTGGGAAATGGCTCGGGGATCAATCAGAGCGTCTTACAGATTATGGCGACACATTTCTCCGTCTCGGAAGTCGGATGTCTTACGTCGAAGCCCTGAAAGTTATGGAAGTTTGGGAGAAAGGTTATGGTTCCTTGTCATGCTGCATTTTCTCCGGTTGGTTGTGAATTTGCCATTACGCCTTTGCTGCTTTCCATTGCTGATCTGAATTTCTTATTATATTGCTACTTGGTGAAAAAAGAAGTGAAGTGAAAAATATGTTATCATTAAACAAATTTTTAAAAATTGGGTTGATAACAGAATTGTTGAATGAAGATTAATTACCCTGTATACAAATTAAGCTTTCATTTGTTATGCATATTAATTAATTAATTTTACATCAACAATTTTCAATCAATAATTTTCTGCTTTTACAATCTCAATAAATATGTACGATTATTATTATTATACACATCCTATGAAACTAAAGTGAATATAATTAGGCTAGATACAGTCAAAATCATAATTAAATGCTGCAAAGTGGCCATATGTGCCTACGAACCTAAAAATTTTATTACATTGATTTATTCATTTATTTAAATGTCATAAAATGCTATTAAATACTAACATATTAACATAAGAGCAGCAGAAGAATAAAAATATATGTGAATTGTACATTTCAATGTATACACGATTATGTATTATTATTATTATATTAAATAGCTTGATGGTACTTTTAGTATATTTAACGTATATACGTTCAAATTAACACACTTTTTTTCCGAACTTTTCAACAAATCTCATCTATAAAATGGGCAATCTATTCAGTTATTTTTTCTGTTAAAAGTACAACCTTGATGACAATCAAGTTCGACCAGAAAGGAATACGTGATTAAATGCACAGAGGCATAGGCGGTGGAATGGGTGACCCGCAGAAGTGACGCATGTGTGTAAGAGGAGGCGTGTGAGCAGGCAAGAATCGTGATCCCAGCATGTTACACCCAAGGTCACGTAAAGAACGAAAACGGGGAACCTATACGCGTGACATTGAACTTCGACCAGGCTCCAGACCCATACGGTAAATTCCAGATAGTGGCGCATTCGACGGAAGCATGACGTCACGGACACGATAAGGGAGTCCGCCGTATATAAGCGCGTGCTGTGCATCATCACCATGGCCAGGGGCAAACCTATTGACAACACCGTGAGGAGAAGTGTGGTGGAGTTGCAACGGGATGGACTCAGTGAACGGGAAATTGGGCGCCAACTGAACTTACCCAAGTCAACCGTCCACTGCATCATCAAACACCACCAAAATACGGGTACTACAGAGCCAGGTAAGGCCCCCGGTCGAAAATGCCTGCTGAGCGTGCGTGACCTACGGATATTTAGGCGCTATATCCAGACCAACAATCATGTTTCTGTGGCCAAATTACGACTGTGGACTCGAGAACGCTTTCACATTGAAGTGTCAACCAGAACCATTCGCCGTTACCTACAGCGATGCGGTTACCGAGTGTACAAGGCGAAACGTAAACCCTTCCTTTCCATGTTGAACAAAGGCAATCGACTACGGTGGGCACGAATGTACCGGGGATGGACATTTCGGCAGTGGAACAGGGTTTTGTGGACGGACGAATCCATTTTCAATGTTGTGTACGGGAAAATACGGAAAACAGTCATTTGTCGGAAGGAGGAACAGAATGAAGCAAAATGTTATGCACGTTGGGTACAGAAACCTGCGTCGGTGATGGTATGGGGATGCATGACGGCATCTGGGGTTGGTCCACTACACGTCTGTGAGGGCATTGTGAATGCACACGCCTATACACGCATACTGGAGCGGCATCTTCCCACAGTGCGAAGGCACCTGTTCCACAGGCGGCGTCTCATCTTTCAACACGACTATGCAGGCCTCATACAGCGCGGCTGACAAGAGAATGGTTGACTCGCCATCACGTGTGAACTCTGCCATGGCCACCATCGAGTCCCGATCTCTCGCCCATTGAGAATGTGTGGCGTGTTCTTAAGCGACGTGTGCAACAGAGGGGACCCACGACAGTGGCTGCTCTTATCGGCTGCCTGCAGGAGGAATGGCACCGCATCGATGCGGAATACCTTGAACGACTCGTCCGCAGCATGCCCCGACGCATTGCCACAGTTATTCGCCGACGGGGCGGCGTCACACCATAGTAAACAGGATCCCCTCTAACAGTGGTCGAACTTCAATGTCACGTGTAGATGGACGAAAATGTTTTATTTTGTGTGGACACCATACATTGCTGCGTTGCAGCGGAAATTTATGTTTTCCTTTGTTCCATGTAGCCTGCTGAATAAAATATGTTCAGCATATGCATGTGTTCTCCTTCTTTCACAACGCACTCCTATATTTGTGTCTGGTCGAACTTCATTGTCACTAAGGTTGTAATTGATCCGCTCTCTTTGTTGTACAACTAATTAGTTGATGTTTATGTAATTAATAATCAAATTTTGTTCAAACATAATGAACTTTTATTCTAAAACTCAGAGCCATCTATACGATTATTTTAAGAACTGGAGAGTAATTCTCATCTTTGATATTTTTGACTTTGGTTTATGTTTTAAACTTTTAACAATAAAGAAAATCTTGTTAATTGTTTTGCTTCAAGAATCTAGATATATTCTTATTATCATGTAAAATAACTTACTGATAACTGATGTAATGAATAAATTAAGTCTATAGTTCTATGAACAATAAGACCAAATTTTCTTTTTTAAATCATATGCTTGTGTGTGACTGGTGGATTTCTAACGTTCAAAAAGGTTTTAAAACTCATTGTAGCTTACTTACACTGGAATGACGCTTGTTTATCACACTGGTTTGTTTGCAGATCTTACATTTTCAGTTGTTAATTGGATGCTGTTGCTCACTCATATTACACGAGACGACACAGCAAAATACCAACGGATTTTGTACGCTTAAGACCTCAAAAAAAGGCAGAGGAATGCATGGAATGGCTTTACACAACATGAATTTTTCTATACCGCTTGTTTTTGGGGACGAAAAATGAAGAAAAATGACGCAATTTTCTCTTCAGCATTTTATTCTTCTTGTTCTGCTCCCCGGAACATTGTTTTTGGCCATGTTTTCTTTCAAGCTTTCTGTCCTTTCGGAATGTAATGCATTCGTCACGCCCCGTTCCCCAGTTTTTTAACAGAGGGTGAATGCTCTTTGTGGTCCAACATAAGCCATCGGGTTTGCAGATGCATGGACGTTATTCTCTTGTCTGTTTTGAAAGCTCGCAGAGGCTTTTACTTTAAATGATTTTTCTTCGTACAGAAACGTTGTAGAAAGTATGATGATTGTTTTGGTGCAAGCCTATGACCGTGTTGTTGCACATTTAAAGCAATCGTTTTTTTGTCTTAAATTTGATTCCTTTCCTGGATTTGGTTTATTTTACATCGCTTTTCTGACACTTTTGGCTAATTGCGAATATGAGGATGAGTGATGATATGATGAAATTGATGAAAGGACACTCTCAAAGAACACCCATGCCCATGCCGGGATTTAAACCCTGGAGCTCTGGCCTCGTAGCAAGCAGAGATAACCACCAGGCTTCAGTTTGAATCATGATATCGGCTCACTGGTTGTCGAGAAAATTAGTTTTGAAGAGACTGCCCAATATAGTCCAAGATGGCGTCCTTTTTCAAGATGGTGCCTTTTAAAAGCAGGAGTGGCAAACTTATATAAAGAACGAAAGATGGCAGCACAGCAACTTCCAAACGTTCGAGGTAAATCGCGAAAACACAGCCAGAATAATCCTGTGTTCTGTCAAGGTCCGTTGACCTGTGTTTGCCGCTCGCTTTGGAAGGTCCGTTCATAACGCGCCTTTTGAGCAAGCGGAGGTGGTTGTAAAACTGTGACGTCATAGACATGACAGGTCGCTGGGGAAAGTTTAGTATCCGCTAGTTTTAGCAGGGGAAACGTGTTTCTGTGTTCTTTCCTTGCTCTTGTATTCGTGTATTCGCGTGTATTTTTAGTCATTTTGTTGTGTTTTCATATTGTAATGTGAGTGATAATAATAATGGCTAACTGTGCTGTGAGCACATGTCGAAACTATCTCAGGAAAACTAAAAATTTTGATATAGTTTACCATAAATTTCCTCCCAACGAGAAGTTCCGAAAAATCTGGGAGAGCAAATGTTATCGAAAAGACAAATTTCAGGTTGCTAACTCGAGTATTTGTTCTTCACATTTTTCACCAGAATGTTACGAACGCGATTTAAAATCGGAATTATTAGGAATTACACCAAAGAAGAGACTGAAGAAAGATGCCATTCCTACATTGTTACTTCCAGTCACACATGTGCAGGTCAGTGACGACAACAGCGTTCGTGCAAGACGTGCAAAGGCAAGATGTGCTAGGAAAAGGGTTATCTCTATGGTAAGTGAACAATTATTAGTGAACAGCAGCGTGCCACCTCAAGAACAAAAGCCTTTATCTGTGTTGTCATTTGTTTGTTCAATAGAAAGTGAAAAAATCGAAAAAACAAAACAACTGGAAGTGCTTCGTGGGGAAAATGAAAAGCTAAAGACAGATATAAATAATTGTCATGAGGAAATTAAAAACCTTAAAATCAATTTGCAAAAATGGCAAGCAAGGTATAAGAAGGTATTGCAGTCAAAAGTGGCTTTAAAAACAAGGGAGCGGAAGAAAGTGAAAACTATCGTGAACAAAAAAGTGAGACAAATTTTGAGCAAAACCTTTACTCCAGGGCAAATCAACATGTTAATTAAGGGGAATAGAAAGCAGAGGTGGAAACAGGAAGATATAATTCCTGCTTTAACACAAAGGGCGATCAGTGAACGATTGTATACCCACATGAGATCAGAGGTCGGAATTCCATTACCCAGCATTGCAACACTTCGTCGCTGGGCGCAGAAATTGAGACTCCCACCGGGAATTCTTGCACCAGTTTTGAATATTATGAAACAGCAGGGACAGTGTTTGACTGAAGTGGAAAAACTGTGTGTCCTGTTGTTTGATGAAATGAATGTTAACGGACGAGTGTGCTACGACAGTGAAAATGACAGAGTTTTGGGTCCCCATAGAAATGTTCAGGTTGCAATGCTTCGAGGATTGACAGGTGAATGGAATCAGCCAGTATACTATAACTTTGATACGGCTATGACCAAGGCTTTGTTGTTTGATATTATATCCATGGTTGGGGTAGCTGGGTATAAAATAGTCGCTATAGTTTCGGATCTAGGTGGAAGTAATAGAAAACTATGGAACGATCTTAGTGTCAATTGTGAGCAGCCGTTTTTTTCAGTTCCATTGTCAGGGGAGAAAATTTGGGTTTTTGCGGATTTGCCACACTTAATAAAATTATTGAGGAATCATTTTATCGATAATGGGATCCAGTGGAATGAAACAGTTATGAAGAAAAGTATCATAGAAAGGATACTCAAAATGGATTCTTCCGAACTCAGGCTTGCTCCAAAGTTAAATTGGATGCACATATCAGTGCAACAGAACGACAGACAAAGGGTTGCGCCAGCAATGGAACTTTTCTCCAGGCACACTGCTGCTCTTATTGAGTATGTCTTCCCAGAGAATGAGGTTGAGGCAAATTTTTTCCATCTCACTAACAATTTTTTTGACGTCATGAATTCAGGTGTGCCACTGAATTCTAGCAATAAAATCAAATGTGGCTTTGGCATAAATTATGACGAACAAATGGAAGTGCTTAGTGAAATGGAGAAAGCGATATCAGAGGCAAGAGTTATGGGAAAACGCAATCTTCTTCCATTCCAACAAGGATTTCTTGTCTCCATCCGCAGCCTAAGAGGATTATACCATGATTTAAAATCAAAAGGTTTGAAATACATTCTTACCAGAAAGCTGAACCAAGATGCTCTGGAGAACCTTTTCTCTCAACTTCGTGGGATGGGGAATTTTTACAACAATCCGCTACCGGTAGAAGTGAAGCACAGGTTGCGCTTATTGATACTAGGTTGCCGCCTGCCTCACCCGGGGAGTGCTCCTGTGGAAGATGCTGGGGAGACCACGATGCTTGCTTCATTGTTTGATGGTCTCGTCGATTCTCAAACAACTGACCAAAGACAAGAAGTGACCTTTACGTCATCATCTGTAGACTTGCCAGATGAAAACAGTGACATGCTTTACTTGATGAGAAATGAAGAAAAGGAGGCTCTGCGGTATGTTGCGGGCTATATCGCAAGAAAATGTAGGAATGTCGAAGCTGGTGAAATTTGTGCATCAAATTCATCGGGTGGAGGATGGATAGAAACTTTGTCACGGGGTGGCCTTGTGTCTCCTTCTCCTCATTGGATGCAAGTTATAAAAGAGTGTGAGGGAATATTCCGGCAGTTCCACGGAAAAACAATAAATCGAAGAGCAAAAGTAATAAGCAGTCTGTTGGAAATTCTGAAAAATAGGTTTCCCCATGAAGATCCGAAGATGCTCAAGTTGTTTTGTAGAGCAAGAACATTTTTCAGAGTTCGATATCTGAATCGTAGGACCCAAGAAATAAAAAGGAGAAATGCCATGAAACAAAAACAATGGACCCAGAGCTGCTCTTCTTCCAGTTCTTTCCAGCACTAGCCGTGGGTAAGTTTATGCTTTTACATACTTATAATTCATCTATACACCATTACTTTCATGTATTCTGTGTAAGTTGTATTGCGATGCTCTTCAGTATGTGTTTTTTCTCTTAAAAACAAGAGCGTTGCAAGCTTTACAGTGCTGCAAATAGCAGACACGCAGAGAGTTTCATGCTGATGACGTCACAGAACCCCTGCCGAAGTTGTAAACACGGGGATTGACAAAAAGACCGGTTATGACCAGACCTTCTAGAGCGGGGGAAAGTGGGCTTCGACGGACCTTGGTGTTCTGTGTGGAAAGTATGTGGGTTATTGATTGTCCCTTCATTAATTTCATCTTTTCATCATTCATTCTCATCGTCCCGATTAACCAAAAGTGGCAGAAAAGCCTGATTTCTATTAAGGGCGAGACAGAGAAGCATTAAATTATCTCCCTCCTTCGTTTTCACGCAACGGGGTCGCCAGGTGCCTGGACTTTCCGTAGAATGAGCCCTGTTTGCCCTTCGCATACTGAACTTGCTTCTAATGCACACACTGCACTCTATTCCGATTATCTCTGGAGCAGGCGAACGAAAACAAGTCTCTGCGCAAGTAGTGACGCGAGAGGGCTCCATCAATGAACACGTGAAAGGGATCAGGGTTGCGTGGAGGGGAAAGCGACTGCAGTTCCCATCCTTCGCAGCAGCGTGTACTGCTTCGCTCTGCTCACTCGATTTCTCCCCTTCTCTGCAGCTATGCACGGCCTTGCTCCAGAGATAGTAAATACAGAGTATAGCGATGACCGTGGATTGATTTTTACGTTTCACAACCTTGAACATATTTGACCTTCGTGAACAGTTACTTTAAAAAATCTTCCAAAAAATATGGTAGGTATAGATTGTCTTCCCACCACCCACCGGAGGAAATTGCCATCCCCGCTTTCTTCCAGCTCAAAGAAAGAATCGACTGAGAGGGCGCTATTGGCATCTTCTTTCATCCCTGCTCGAATCTTTCCACGAAGCACTTTCTCCCTTTCTCCACCCATCGATTCGGCCACGCAACCACGGCAGCGGATAATCGAGATCCCGAAAGTTACTTTTGGTCCCTCGAAAAATATTTCCTCCTCCGTCTCTTCCACCGGGTCATGTCCCCCCCCCCGTGACGTAACAAATGACAAACAGAAGTTGAATGGCGAAAGCAAAGGTCTACTTATTTACTGCTGTAGCTGGAGGCAATGCGTTTCCCTATGACATTTGTAGGGGGAAGTTCATGGTAAAACATTGGGTCGATTTCGCCCGTGCCTTACATTCTTCAATCTTTTCTTAGAGTTCATTTTTTCGCTATCCGTGAGTAACTTGTTTCTTTTATAGAAGTCTAGAAGTAATAAATGTCACACTGTAACTGTATGCTCCTGGGTTTCCTAAGCTGAGTTGCTCAATATTTTCAAAATAACAATTGACCGTATGTTGAAATTCGCTTTCAGTACAATAAAACGAAATATTTTTTACACAATAATAATTAAATAGACATTATATATGATGTAATATTGTAATATAAATTATGTATTATAAAATTGTATATGTTACATGTTTTATTAATTTCTAATTATATTATATGTCCTCCTCCGTGGCAGTGCGGCCTAAGGCGCTGTGCTTTGGATTCCGACTGCGGAACGGCATAGGTTCAGTCTCCGGGTTTTCGGCCTGTGCATAGGACCGGTGGAAACCCGCCATCGTGAGGAAATTGGAGAACTAGGAGTGAGTGGCGTAACCCGGTCTGGGAAATCTTCTATAACGGCTTGGAGTTCGACGTGCTGACTCCACGTTATCCTATTACCGGTTGAAGATCTCCACACCTCTAGGTAGGATTGTGGGAGGGAGACTGGCAGCCAGGAGATAGAGACTCGGGTTATGTTATGTTATTAATTATATTATATGACAGTATAATATATTTTACTCAGCCAATCTTAATATTAATTATATGGAAATTCATGTTTTTTACGGTTCTCTTAATTAATAAAAATAATCATAAATGTTGACGTTTTGTTACTGGGATTTGAATTCTTCAGAAATGAAAACTAAATTTCTATACGATTTTTTTCGCCTGGAGATGAGAAATTGTTCTCTCTGCTTGTGACAATATTTGACGTATGCTATGAAGCAAGAATTGTTTTGTTGAGATCGTTTGAGGTCCACTTTGTGCACAAATAGGCTAATCGGGACTGCACGTCCAGTGTAAAATGGGAGCCGATCATCTATTTTCTTCCATCGGGTATCAAACACGAGACTCCTTGATTACAAGGAGACAACGTTATCACTACGCCATCGGCGATCTACCATAAACTAAGAATTGAATTAGATATATTGAAATTATACTGCAATACATACGTAAGTCAGCGGTATTCATATTGTCCCTTTATTCGGAGTTGTGCTTACGTTTGTAACCGATAAAGTTAGAATTTGGTTAGAAAATAACTGCCTCTGCATCTGCATGAGATCGAACTTTCGTCCCTGAGCTACTTGTCGAACGTCCCGCTAGCAGAGCCAATTTTGCCCTTTGACAAGCGTTTAGCAGTTTGCATCGTCGGGAGATTGAAAAAGGCTTTCCCAGAAAGACGCAGAAGAAAATTGACAAAATACATTTTCCACAGCAAATGTTGCCTCATTTATAATGGCGCGGTGAGTCCAGAGAAGCTATTCGGTGGTTCGGATCCCACTTTACATGCAGGTCGAGTCTCGATCAGCATTTCTGTGCAAAAAGTGAACTTATAAACCAAACTCAAAGAAACACAGTCAACTTTTACCATTAGGCTTAGGGCGTGGGACTTTTCGAATACCCTGTATTTTTCACAATTATGGCAGTCAATGTTAATAATTATACATATTTTCATGGTTATACATTTCATTCATGTCTTATTTCAATAAGAATGCATCGTAATGCTCCTTGTTAGTCTCACGACACGGGACATCTGAAAGATTCATACATTCTCAAGGAAGCGTGCAGCTGTGTAGGATTTAGTAGCTTTCGTCACAATATTGCCTCAGTCGCAGTGGCGGCTGGTCGTCTGGCTTTGTGGGTCTGAACTTCAGCCTTGCGTCCAGAAGAAGACTAAGGCGCCGCAAGGGCAGTTCATTTTGACCCAGCTGCACTAAGCAAGACATTGTTTAAAACACTTTTTTCGCTTTCAGTTGCCCCCTTTCTCCCTTCCTTCTTGCCCCTGACATGCTCGGAACAGGGTGGGCGAAGATACCATAGAAATATCCCTTTTCCAAAAAGATCCCTCGATTTACGATGATGTGTGGGCTGCCTGTATTCCGCCACACGATCTCGAATGGAATGAGATTGCAACACTGCATCGTGAACACAGCACTAACAGTGCTCGTAAAGCCAATAATGCTGCAAGCTTCAGGCGCCAATCCCTTCCCTCTCCTTGCGTGCTTCTAACAACGGAAAACGAGCACACTGCGACTTTTGCGAAACGATCACACCTCAGTCTGTATGCGCTGATAATGCGCAGCTTATATGGCCGGTGATGGGCCATGCGTTTAATGTTTTGAATGAGATAGTGTTCAGTGAATAAGTATAATAAAAAAATATTGCATCACAGATTTAATTTGGGTGTGCACGTGCGAATAGGCAGAAGCCGCTACTGCTGAGTCGTTGTGAAGATGAAGTGCACGCTACGAATTTTCATGCTATTTTTTGAGCAAATGAATGTCATAGATTTGTGTCAAGGACATTTTCAACAGGATGGCTCCACGTGACTAGCACAAAACGAGTTCTTGGCGCTGATCAAAAGTATCTTTGAGGATCGGATAATTTCCTGAAACTTATGGCCACCAAAAATTACCTGACATGACACCCCTGGACTTTTTCCTTTGGGGGGTATCTCAAGGAAAAAGTGTACGCTTCACACCCTGAGACGTTGGACGAATTGAAGGAGAGAATTAGAAACGATATCACCAGTATTGACAACACCCTACTCGAACAAACGACCAGGAACATGGAACGAGGACGTGTCCAGTTGTTCTTTCAGGAGGGCAACATATTAATGATATATATCAAATGTAATAACTTGTTGTTAGCTTTATTCTTGTTCACATACATTAGTAATGAAATGTGTCAATTTCATGTGAACCACCCTATACTTTGTAAGTTATTTTGGAAATTAATTCAACTTTCTACAGTGAGTACTGTTATATAAATATGCAACACACTTTACGTAATTATAATTAATAATTATATTTTAATACATTAGTCTTGTTTGCGTAACCCATTCGTGATGTTGACTCGATACTTAAAGGAACCTAGCATGAAATTGATTTCGACATGGATGCTATAAACGGGAAAATTCGGAGGAAGCACGACTTCATTTTTTTTGGCCGCGTGCCTATTCGATTAGTCGAGAGCGCGCGTTACCTAACCCAGATGTGAGCAAGAGCCTTGCCAAAGAAGTGGGTATATTTTGAGTGGGAGGGGATTGTATCATACGCGAAAAACCAACCGAAGCAAGAGCTTTATCCTCGTAGTTCAATTTCTCCATTACACTTGATTGATAATCTCTTTTCATTCCCTGTTTATCCGCCTGGACGAATGTCAACATAGCAAGGACACAAAAGAAAATTCCATCCAAACTCCAAGCCATTGATCGTAAACTGATTTCTTTAGATCCAGGTAGCATGAGAATAATAGAGATCAAGTTTTGAGATAGAGAAGAGCATATTTGGAATTTATGAATAGGCTACGTGATATATTTAAAAATGATTGGGCGTGCATACAAGAGATGGACGACTTCTTTTCAGAAATTTTATTATCTCTCTCTCTTTCTTCCTCTCTCGTGCTCCATGTCTTATGATGGAGTAGCTTCTGTTTTCAATAAAAAAGGGACTTTTAGATTCTGAAATACTAGGTTCCCTGGACGGTGTTATGTGTGTTGGCTAACTCTACGCCGATGACTCAAAAGCAGATCTCCAATAAAAACTTCAGCTTCAGTAGAAACCCAATTTTATTGTGGGTACTTGTTCGAGGGTGTATCAAAAATTATGGGACTAATAGTATTATTTTAAGGCTACTGGCTTTCTTTATTCAATTTCAATTACAAACTTTCTAAATAGTCTCATTCTGAAGTGATACGTTGATTCTAACTTTCTATCCACTTTCAAAGCAATCATCGAAACCACACCCGAAACAGCTTGGTCCACTCATTGTTTGATTGAAAATGGCGTCCTTGAAGCTCTTTTTAGTAAACATACCTTTTCATTGGCATCAGGGTACTACTGTTCAGTGACTATAAACTATTTACAAACCACATGATGATAAACAATTCCAATTTTGTCAAATGAAACCTGATTTCCATGTGCCTCAATTCCAAGCAGGGTACAGAAACACTTCTAAACCGTACGGCTGTCTCTCACCAACTGAGTAGTTCCAGAACAGTGGCGCTATTCTCATGACGTCATCCAGTCACGTGCATATATAACACCACCCAGTCCTGTATCTAAATATTTTGGAGCCGCAGGCAGGATTGTAGTTTTGCGCCCACTCCCATGTACTACCAAGCACCGACATAAGGTATTTTATTCTTGTACAGTGTGTCTGAAAAGTAACTGTACAGTGAAAATGTTGAAGTGAATTTGAAGTTGTACTTCCGGCAGTGACGTTTTCTACAGGAGATGCTGGAAATGTCCTCTTCCGACTTGAAGACATGTCTGCACAAGACGCTGTATGTGGTTAGACACTTTACGTAGGGTTGCTGGAGTTATTCCAATGTGCTGGGTAATGGCTCTCTGCAGTTCCGCCAGTGTGTGAGGATTGTTTTCGTATACCCGTCCCTTCAGTGAGCCCTACAGAAAAATAATCCGGGGGAGTGAGGTCTGGAGACCCAGCAGGCCAAATTCCACGGGAGAGTATGCAATCACCAAAACATTTTCTCACTGCACTGCACAGTTACTTTTCGGACACGCTGAATCATGGTTTGTGATATTTACATCCTCAACAATTTCGTGAGACTAAGAAGAATAACTGCGGCGTGGCGTAGCCAGGATTTTATTTTTCGGAAAGCAATCACCGAAAGTAGTAGTGTAAAATACTATAGGATAAACTCGAGAAAGTATGAGCCCCTCTCAGGCAGATTTGGCTACACTTAAAACTAGCTCAAGGTGTGCATATGAGCTTATTGCTCAAGTGTGGTACTCTGTCTAACCCAAGATTTTTGTAAAAATGCCCTCGGGAATTTCCCGTGAAAGTATGACCCCCCTCAGATTGATTTGCCTACACTTACAAAAGCTGCATCTGTCAGATTGTAGTCCATAAGCTTGTTAAAAATAGGCCCCTCTTGATATTGTTTTGGCTACACTTAAAACTAAGCCAAAAATGCTCATAAGAGCCACCTACACCCACCCACACCCACCCACACCTACACATATTTACTTCCGGTCCACTTCCGGTCCACTTCCGGTTTAAGTTCAGAGAATTAATATGTTACCTGGAATATGCTCAATATTTTAATTGGACACCAGGCCCAACTTGCATATCTAGTACAAAGACAATGTAATATGCAGAGGCTTTCTAGAATTGCTCTGTAACTCTCTCATTTCTTACATCATAAACATATGATTTTTCACCTATGAGAATAACACTACATATGGTGTCATCAGGAAGTGTATCATGGAATTCACAGATAATTTTAATGTTTGTCCTGTCATTAACCACAACTTGTTTCCTTTTTGAAGTATTGATGACAAACATGGGTCTCTGTGTTTTAAATTCATCTGGTGTGTAATACATGTCAGTATTGCCAGTAGTGACCCTTTTGTATGCTGTAAATGCTTCTTATAATTTAAGAAAATCATCCTTGGACATGTTTAAATTATAATTTTCTCTGGGGAACACCTCATTTCTGCCATTTTTAAGATATATGTTCTTGATGTTGCAGCTATCAAACTTACTTGAATTTTTTTCTTGATTATTGTGTCTTCCAGTCTGAAACAGTACCACCACAAAATCTGGCATGTCATATTGTATACTGGAGAATGAATTTGTAGCATCAAATTCATAATAGCTACCAGTGGCAGGCTTCTGCACACATTGATATGTATAAAATTGTAAAAGCACATGTGGATTTTTTAGGATATCTGCTTTGTATTTAAGAGCATAACTGGCTTCATATTCAACTACTGGCATTCTTAGCTCCATAGTCTGAATAAGACACTTGCCCTCATCAGGTAGGGTATTAGGCAGAGCTCCCCCGGTAGAGTTTAATGTACTGTACCTCATCAAAGCATTATTATCAATGGCAGCTCTTCTAAATGTAATTCTTAAACCACCCTTCCACATAATATCTTTGTAATCTGAGAAGAATCCTGCCAACAGGCGCATAGGAAACAACACTGTGTGGCTTTTAGATATTATTTTATCACCAGCCTCAAATCCACCTATTTTGTAGTATGATGCCTCGGTTTTGGATAATTTTAGTGTAGCCAAAGCTGTAGAGGTAATGCCAGGGTAATCTACTCTGTTTATAACGACACCATGTTTTCTGATCTCAATTTCAGAGAACAGATGTGGCACAAAATTGTCTACCAATCTTATATTTGAATTTGCCGGATAATCTGTACCATCGAGCTTTACAACATCAAATTTGATGTATAGATCTGCTCTGTGGGGGTGTATAAAGCCATCCCCTACATCAAGATCAACCTCAATCTCTGTGTTGGGTTGATTTAAATTTGCAAAGGTCCTCCTGTTTGGGGGAAATGATTGTAGCTCATAACTCTCAATATTTTCCATTTTTTTTGTATGTATTTTTATATAAATATTAATCTCTATGATTGCAGTTGTTGTGGCTCCAGCAAAATCAACTAATTCTTCTTTTTCATTAGTGACCATCAACTCAATGTAATCTATTCTGTTATGGCACACATGAAAATATAATGTTGGTGATGGAGTATAGATGATGGGCTCCATAAATTCAGAGTTAGGTTTGAATGTTGCAATGATGCCAGTTTGTTTGTGAGTGCCTATGCCATTTGATTTGGTGATCATACCCTCGGCCACATTACAGTGAATATTTAGAGTTTCTATGGCTAAGAATTTAGGTATATTAATAGCAGTGTGTTTAATGGCTGGTTCAAGTTTTGTGTTGTTCTCAAAGCCTACCAGCTCTCCTATAGTACCCAGATCCACTGTTTCTGTAGCAGACACAATCTCTACTCTGTGAGTGACAGAATTTTGAGTTAACACTATACCTCTGGGTAACTGAGCATTTAGAGTTGATAGATTATATTGCCCTGGAGTGAAGACAATTTTTTGATCACCAACTGCAATCTTGTTGTTGTGGTGTGTAATATTAGGGATCAAGTACATGCCATAAAATGCTCTGAGAGCTATTGTTTTGGGATACACTATATCATCATGTAATCTGAGTTTCAATATTGAATTTTGGCTGGTGAGATGGAATACCCCAATGATGCTTCAGATACCACAGGGCTTTTTGAAAATCTTCAATTGATGGTTTATTTATTTGAGACAGATATCTAAGAACAGATAAACACAGATGTCCACAATTAACATCTTTGAAATTTTGAACACATGCATTATTGTAATAAAGATTAGTTGATTTTAGATATTTTACTAAATTTTCAGGTGGAATACCTCCAAATGAATCGAACACAAATGCCTCATCTTTTAAATATTTAAAATTACAAATCCAGTGAGTGCCCTGATTTTTGTACTTATCCAAATTAACTATGCCACACTCTTTGTTGAGTGGTTGTTCTGGTAAAGAATCAGACATGTACACACCTCTAAAATTTTTGATGCCCAGTGGCTTGATTAAAGCTTCAATATCTTGGTTTGTAAGCGGCTCTTGTTTTTTTAAACTTATTCATGGCTCTCTTAACACCTTTGCCTTGTTTCTCCATAGCTAGATTATGGCGCTTCATTTCATCTAATTCTGCCTTATTCTTCTTGGCATCTATTACTGTTTTTGCTATAGCAGCTGATCCCCCAGCCAAGCTCCCAACAGCACCCAAAGCAGCTAAGATGGCCGGGATAGTAAATATGAAGCCCCCTGTATGCAATTTTTTTCTAGATTGCTGTAATTTTTTTAATTGAGGGGTACTAAGTAATAATTTCATACCATGGCCCTTTGCAAGACAAGAATTTTTTTCTTGCGCTGCTTTTTGGTTAAAAGACTATCAATAGTTTTAAGAGATTTAAGACCTGCATAAGGTATCTGATACATAACACCCTTGGCCTTCATTGTAGGTTTATTATATATATATTCTGGGTTTACATAGCTTAATTAAGTGGCTTAAATTTATTTAATTTATCACAACCCCCACCCCAGTTTTTGTTTGGTGTTCATAGCTATGGTGGTCCCCAATGCTGCTATTCTCTCACTTAAAGAAGCATCTTTGCTTACAAATCTACCAAATGCAGCCTCTTCTAATTTCTTGTCTGCAACATGTCGCCTATCAAGATCAGTATGTGTGTTGTATGCTATGTCATGGTCTCTACAAGCAGCATCTAGAGGATTAACACCAGGGTCACCTCTCTTTAAACTATGGTCCAATTTTGTACCTGGACCACAATACTGATAGCCTGGTATGTGTAGCTCAAATGGCAGCTTGTTTATGATGCCATTAACCAGCCCCCGACCCTCAGAGATATTCCAAAATTTAGGTGGTAGAGTATTAATAATTTTTATAAGATATCCAATCCCCTTAGTGTCATTCACTATAAAATTAGACAATTTGGTGCTTATCATGTCCATAATTCCAACCTTTTCATTGTAAAAATTGTGGTTGCCAGCATTTTCTTCCCCAGCTATGACCAGCAACCTATCTACAAGTTTCCTGACATCATCAACCCAGACAAATTCTTTAGGCAGGGTGTTGTATTGTTTGATTCCATTACCAGTCTTGATCTGTGACCATATGGGCTTGATTAAGTTGTTGTATTTTGCTCCACTGCTAGACTTGACTTTTTTTTGTGTGGGGTCATTGTTCTGGTATAGAGCATCTGATTTTATTAATATTTCTTTGTAATGCTCATAATCTTGATCTGTATAGTTGCCAGGTCTCTTCCTAGTCACCAGTTCCCACAATCCAGGTGTTCCAGGATACTTAACAAAACCACCTCTTTCTCCAAGATGAGATTCTGAATATACAATTAGATCATTTCCCATAAATGTTACTCTAAAATTGCCAATTCTATGTATGATGCTACCATCACGCTCTGTGTCAGCATATAGGCCAAAAACCTCATCTTTGTTGTCTTTAGGTGTGCTTAAATATTTTTGAGCAAGAAGACCCAATTCAATAGGATCCTGAGTAGCTTCAATTCTTCGAGGAGCAACAGGACTAGGTGTATGAATACTAGAAAGTGGGGTGATTGGATAATCTAATATGTTCCTAGCAGCTACATGTACAAGCTCTGTGATCAAATTTTAATTTTGCTCTGTAACAGTTTTGATATTTTTACCTAATTCACTAATAGCATCAATAATAGGTTGTTGTGTTTGCTTGTGTTGTTCATAGATTCCTCGGTTCTCTGATTTCCATCCCTTAAATCTTTTTACAAGATAATCTCTTAATATAAGATCATCAATGATTGGCCTTTTCATGGTTATTTATATATGTTTCAATGTCTAGAAAATTGTTAATTTTATTTCTGTATTTACCACTGTTGGGTTTCCTTGTCATATCAATTGTGACAAACCCATAGCTGTCCTGGTTCCAGCACCTACTGCAAAACTTAGAAAAATCATTGTAGCTCAAGTCCCCACCTACATATTCATCATGTATGTGTTTGAGGTTGGTATGATCTTGATGAAACACACATATAAAATTGCTGTTGTCTCGGATCAGCTGTTTTGGAATTTTAGAAAAAGTCTGTGCCAGGTAGAAGCAATCTGTGTTTTTGTGCCGCCCCTGTGTAAAAAAATTTCTAACCTTGTTTTGATTATCCAGTATAATGTCATCAAACACAACAACAGAGTTATCAAGACATTCATGGAGTGGCTTAACATCTGGTTCAAAAGTGGCTATATCCAGTCCATCATATAGCTTCATCAGCTGCTGATATTTTAATTGTTCCAAGCTCTTAGAGAAGACATACAAGTGCCTGTTTTTCCAGTCTAACCAGTTGGGTGCCAATAAAAAATTATCAATCATTAGTGTAGTTTTACCACAAGCCGATGGCCCAACAATAAGACATCTAATATTATCAGGCAACAGCTTGCCATTTCTCTTAATCTGCTGTTCAGGCTCTGGCAGTCTCTTTATAACATCCCAGGTGTTCATAGTATCACTTTGTCTGCCTCGATCCAGCTGTGTTCTGGGAGTTCTAGCCATTTGACAAGTATCTTTTGCCTTTTCTGCGGATGATTTTTTCTATGAGATATGTGTCAGGCTGCTTAGTTTTGCTGAGTTCTTCTTCATAAAACCTGCCTTTGAGAATTTCTCCTCGGTGGTCTTTTATTATATATGTGTATCGGGTCCCAGGTTTAACTTGAACCACTGTAAATAATTCAGTGCTCCAGTTTCTTGTAAAGCCTCTTTTGAATAAGTGCTTATATTTGCTGATTCTTACTTGATCACCTACCTTGTATTTGGCTTTTCTTGTTGTTGGCTGGTATTTAGGATAGTAAACAGTGCTGATCAATTTTTGCTCTTCAGATGAAGTTACCTCAGAGGGCTTCATGTTGATTGTGGAATGGACCGAGTTGTTATATGTATCTAAAAGTTCTGGTAGGATACTGAGCCATTTATAATTACCTTGAAGGGTGAATTGTTTATACATATGATTTTTTAGGGTTTTGTTGAATCTTTCTACAATAGAGGCCTTGAGATCACTGTAACTCGAGTAATGTTGTACTGACTGGCTTTTAATAAATTGTTGGAACACAGAATTATAGAATTCTTTGCCATTATCTGTTTGTAGATAGCGCGGTGATCTTCCACTCTGATTGATGATTGTCCTGAAGGCTTCTGTAACACATGCTCCAGTCTTGGATTTGAGTGGCACAGCCCAGGCAAATTTTGAAAATGTATCTATGACAGTGAGTAGATACTTGTAGCCCTTGTTGATCTTGTCTAAGTTTTTCAGCTGTCCACTTGCCATCTCAACCAAGTCGCACTGCCATAAATCATCTATTCCCTTTGTAACCACTGGCAGTCTCTTATAATTATGTCTGGCTTGTCTGTGTAATTCATCAACAATAATTTGTCTAGACATAGTATGTAAACAAGAATATTGCAACTATGGGGTGTTCAGCAGCTGATACTACAGGATTTTCTAAATATAATTTATCTCCTATTTGTATATTAAATTCCAGAGAGCCATCATCTTCAGCATAAGATGTCTGTAATGTATTGGGGTCTGTAAAATCCTCTAACTCTACACTGGTGATTTTTGCTTTGTTATCAGCATTTGTTATTGATAAGGTAGGGTAGTGGTGTGCCTGTGGTTGTAGCCAATATTTGATCTTGATTGGTCTAAGTGTGCCCCCAACAAAAAACTGGTAAAAAAATTGTGCAGGGGACAACATATATATTTTGACACCTTGTGTAAATGGTGAATCATTTTCTTTGTTGGGGATACTGTACAATTCAAGAATTACTGTATGTTTAGGATTCTCGATTAGGCCAGTTATTCCTTTTTCTGCTGTAAGCAATCTACTTGTTACAGATTCAAGGTGCTCATTGATAGTCCTAACAACATCATCATGGCCTGGCTTGATCTTTATGTCCACAACAAGTTTTTTGTATTGTTGCACAATCTCTTGAATCTGTGTGGCAAAAACAGACAGAGCATTTGCTTGGTTGGATTCCATGCTTCCTAGCTGTTGCTTGATATTAGCTACAATTTGCTGTAAATTTTCAACAACTGCCAATTTTGAATTTTGAGCAGTAAGATCATGGACTTGTCTTCTGATATCCTCAAACAGGGCATACAGTTCATTAATATGTTGATTAGTTGGTAGAGTGGCCACTGTCTGAGTAAGTTGTTTGATCTCTGTCTGGATATTCTTGATATCTTCTGATTTCAATATGCGATTCACACCTCTCTTAATATTTTTAAGTTCCTGTGATGTAGGCAGATTTGATACAGTATTCTGCAAAGATTCAAGTGCCAATTTCACATTATTTAATTCAGAAGTATCAGCCACACTACGCATAGCATCTTGAAGCAGGGTTATGTCTGCCTGAGTACGTGTTGATTGTTGTAAAATTTCAAGTTTTGTTTGGATATCATCGATCAAGTGATGAAAATGAGATAGCTCAGATTCAGTGTTGACGTTTTCAAGTTTTGTGATCTGTTGCTGGACACTAACAAGGGTGTCTACAATACCAGGCAAGCGGGATTCTAGAGATTCTTGTACATTTGTCAGATCACTTTGCACTGCCGCTATGGTACCTTCAAGATGGGTTATGGTACTCTGAATTTTTCCAAAATCTTCATATGTTTCAAGTTGCAGCTTGATGTTGGCAACACTACGAGTTATAGCACTCAAAGCATCAGAAGATTGCAAGTTGTTCATAATATTTTCAAGTGTCTCAATTTTTTCTTTAACCTCGGCTATGGCATTGTTCAGAGGGTCCAGATTAGGTATCTGTAGTGATTGAATCTGTTCTTTTAGAGTGGAAATCACTAGATCAAAATCTTCTTGTGACTTTATGCTTTTGACAATTGTTTGGAGCTGTGCCTGGACATTATTAATCTGCTCTTCCAATTGTTGTTTCAATTGCTCAGAGTTGGTAGCCTGAGTCTTAAATTTGGCTTGAAGAGCCTCTAAATTTTGAAAACTATCTAATGTAGCCAAGTCAGTATATTTTTGAAGCAGCAATTTGAGTTTTGAATCAATTTTAAGAAGAGGGTCCATGCATTGTGATTGTAAATTTGTAATTTCTAGTTGAAGTCTGGCATTGAGTGTGGTTTGTAAAGCTTGTAAATCACATCTTAATTTTTTGACTCTGACATCAAGCATCAGAATATCATCACTGTGATCTTCATGCCTTGTATGGCCAAATATATCATTAGGCATTTTTGTTTTAGTGTTTATTTATTATAGAATATCTAATTCTTAATTCTATAAAAAAGGTATAAGCTTGTCATAGGATCCTGGGACCTCAATATATAAGCAGTCACCAGCAGAAACAGAATATACAGTGCCAGAAATCATGTTTGAGTGCTTAATTCTATAAATATTTTTCCCTATTGAAATCTTGACATTACCCTCGGGAGTTGTAATAAATTGTAATTGACCACCTACAGGTAATTGGTAATGATTTAAATTATTGTCAAATATGTACAATGTTTTACCTGTTTCATCATCAACATCTGTAAGTATGCTGTTCAGATGAATAATTAACAAAGCACTTAGTTTAGATATTACAGATTGTATATCAGAAGAGGGTGCTGGTGTTGGCAGGTCCATAATAGCCTGTTTTTTGAACCCAAATAAGTTCATAGGCATGTTTATTTATTTCAAATCATGCTTTGTATTTGGGCATTGTTTGCCACTTTTCAAATCACAATGACCCCATGGTAGAGTATGTATGCCACATGATAAAATGCATCTCTTATCATCATGTGGGTCCAGAGCCACTTTTCTTACAACATTTGCCCGACTCTGTGGCCGAGTGGTTAGCACATCGCGCTGCGACGCTAAGGGTCCCGGGTTCGAATCCCGGTCGGGCTTGGTTGTTTGTGAATGTCCATTCATCAATTTCATCATTTCATCACTCATCCCCATCTTCGCAAATTAGCCAAGAGGCACAAAACGCGAAGTAAAATAAACTAAATCAATCAATCAATCAATCAATCTTACAAAATTTGTAGTCAACAAGTGATCTACACTCTGAATTCTGCATTCTGATGTTCTTATTAAACTCTGTGATTTGAGACAATTTTTGTAATCTTTAAATTCAAGCTCTTTGTCAACAGTTACTCTGCCAATGCCCTTGGCTTTTTTGGCAACAACACCACTACATGTTTCAAAACTATACATCTTGGCCCTTAACCCAGCAAATGCCACAATAACATCACCAAGTGTCTCATCTTTTAACTTGCCAGGCACCTTTTTGTTGTGGGGTTGAATCTTTGTATGTTCACTGGTATCAAAATATTCAAGCAATGCAGGCTGTGAAATATCTTGATAGACATCTTCTGTCTGAATATCAAGAATAAAACTATCTGTGTCCATGTAAATCAATTTTACACAATCACCATAAATAGGCTTCAACACATCATAATACAATTTTAGCATGTGTAATTTGGCCAATTCCAATATCACAGCCCCTACATAAATAGGCTTATCAAACTTAATCTTTGTTTTTTTCATGTTGAAAAGTGCCATATAGTCATCATAAATTCTTCTATAATTGAAATTAGGCTTTGCAATCAATTTTTTGCTCCGGCTGGGGTCAGTAATTAATTTAACATCAGTATGTTTTCTAACATTTTCTATAGTTTTGCCATACACTGAATTTACCATCAATTTAAACAAGGTCTTATCAAATTGGCTCATTGCAGATGTTCGAAGCTCTGTGTTTGTATCAATATATGGCTTCAACCATCTTGAGTGCCTGAACCTCAAAACTTTGCCAACTTTGGTCACTTGAACACCATGATGCATCAGGAACTGGAGGTTTTTGTAATATATGACATAATCTTGTTTTGGCTCTAGAGTCATCATGAGCTTCTTCTGTTTAGAGCCAGGTGAACACTTAACCTCAGGAATTGGGGGCAGATCAGAAAATGTGTTGTGTAAATCATCAGGAATTGTCAGATCAACCTCTAAGAATAGACCATAGTTACTGTCATCAAAATCCTTAAGATCTTCAATATTGAAATCTTCAACCCACTCAAGCCCTGCATATGGCAATTTATCCATCATAGCATAACCATACAGACTGTTGGCATCTACATACTGTATATAATTTAATGGCAGTGCTGGATCATAATTGGGAATATACTTGTTTTTTGCTCTGGCATATCTCTGAGAACATTGCACCATGCCTCCTCTTATACATTGTTCCATAAACAGATACATATCTTGATCTTGGATCAGATCCAATTGCATTTTAGTGTTTAAAAACATTGCAGACCATGCTAGGCCTGGTGCACTGTAGAAATACATTGGATCCAGCTTATAATTTTCCATGGAAGATTTTCTAAATGCCTGAAGTATATCAGCTAAGAGAGTGACATCAAGTTTTAAATATGCCTTGTGATAATCACCAAATGTCTGGCATTTTAAATTGTTCCACATCAACTGGGCATGGTGATAATCATCATTAGTAATTCCAGATGCCCTGAGTTTACTGTAGAATGCTTGTTGTGGTGGTAGAGAACACTCATAAAATTTAGAAAAATCTGTAACATAGTCATATGGGTATACACCCTTCCGCCTAATTAATTGCAGGTCCTGATTTGGAAACATAGCACATGTGATTTTGAATTGATCATCAGATAATTGAGTGGCCAGTGTAGCCAGGCTAGCGGACAGAATTCTGTAGGAATCAAGAAATCTTAAGTGAATAGGAACACCATTAACTTTAATTATCTTGCTAATAGCTATATATTTCTCATCATTTTCTGTTAAAATATTTAAATTCTGCTTGTCAAACCCCTCGTACCTGATCAGATGATGAAAATCATAATTGGATGCACCATGGCAAAATATTGGGATAAATTTTGGTCTCTGGATCTTAATATTACAGCTATTACACAGGGCCATTTTGAATTTACCATCTGTATGAGAATGGTGATGCACCTTGATATTTGTATCTGAAAATTCAGAATCACATACCGGCCATTTTTCTGCATTGTTGAAATCTTCAATCTGATCCTCTGTTAAAGACATCATGGGTTTTGATTTTAATAAGACATTAGATGCTATGTCATGGCATTTATTTTCTATTCTATGTGCAAATTCTTTGATGGCATCTGATCCCATGTATAAATATTCTTCACTAACAAAACCATCCTGTACAATTATATAACAAAAACTAGAGGGCTCATGTAACTGGTATGATGTAATTGAAGATTCATCAGGATCTGGGCTGCAGAATGCAAGGGCTTTGAGGTTTGATTCAAAATCACAGACTATATATGCTGGGTGTTCCAACAAGGCTTCAAATGTTTTGAATTTTGCATTTTCATTTGGGTTACGCATAACCATATGAACAGGTTTATGGTTGCCACAGTATTTTAAATGTTCAATTAACTTGTTTTTAGCAATTTCTGCATTTTGCTCCCGAACCCCATTTATTATTTTTTGACTATCAAATACAGTCAAACATCTTCTACACAACTTGAATATTGTGTTAGATTTGTCTAGTTGTTTTCTGACTAAAGCTTCAAGACTGTGTATCAGAGTGTAATGATATGTGTCATCCCCTTCAATTAAGAGCAGATCAATTGGAACAGCATCATCATCATGAAGTGTACTGATTCTGAGAGGGGCTATCAAGCAATTGCCACGGCCAATAGAACAAATATATGCATTAATAGATAATTGCTTACCATTGATATCCCTGGCCTTTTTTTCAAATTTATCAATATTCTGAACAGACATTGGATATTCTAAGCCCTCCATAGCATCATCAAAATCATTTTCATGTTGTTTATAAAAACTTATTCTCTGAGGATTCCTTAAAACTGGATACAAAGCAGCTAAAATACACCACAAAAAGCAATTCTCATCATTATTTTCTATGTTAACCACGGCTCTTTTGTTTTTAATATTGGCAGGTAATAGCAGATATGTAGATCCTTGTAATGGGCTGAATTCAGAAATATTAATATATAACTTGTGTGGAGTTCCGCATAGGCTCCATCCTGATTCTTTTGCTGCAAATTCAGAGTATTTAATATTCAATTGATCTATCAAACTGCTTATTATTTTGTCTGAATTTGTATTTGAAAATATAGCTACAGTTTCTGTTATGTGGGGCTGTGTAAATTTTGTGCCATTTGGTTTCTTATATTGTGTAAACAATTTGAGGGACAGCTTATAAGAGCCATTTTGTGCATTTAGAATTGCCTGCACATCAGGATTTATACTGTTCAAAAAATTCTTAATGTCACATCTTGGCTCTGATACAAAACGGTGATCCCTAAGTTGGCCAGCAAAACTGCTATGGATGGGTTCATAGCATGGCTGCTTTGCCGGTCTAGCATTAACAGGTGTTTCAAGCTTCCTTTTCAGACCAGATGTAGATGGTTGTGGGGGCAATGTTGATGACTGTGCAGAACAAGTACCCATATGTTTATATGTGAAATATTCCATGCTATATTTTCTATGGCATTTTGGGCATATTTTTGTGGGAGTTCTGCATTTGTCTGGATTACAATTCTTTTGGTGCTTAGACCAATTGGGGCTTGATATATTGTTATTGCATTGATTACAATATTTTTGATTTGGCATTTTTGTTGTTGGTTTATTATATAAAATTTCTTTTGGTCCAAATCAAAACTTTATACTTAATAAAAAATATCAGTTGGGTTCAGCAGTGTGCTTTGTATATTTAGCATATATACTTAGTGTCTTAATATTTTTGGCTTTGTTGTTGGTTTATTATATAAAATTTCTTGGGGTTCAAATCAAAACTCTATACTTAATAAAACTATGACAGGCTGTATAAAGCTCATAGCCTACATGCACAAAGGTAGAATAAGTACAGAAGCACTAAGCCACCACAAATACATGTCTACACAGGCATGTCCTAGAAAGGCAATGACCTAATACCATGTGTCATGTATAACAAACTGGGGCAGATATAAACCCTTTGTTCAATATATTAGAAATATGTTTGATATGAATAATAAACCTATAATTCAATTTATACAAATCTGCTATATTTTTGTGTTTTTTTTTAAAAAAAATATGAGGAGCACTGCAACAACACATCTGTACTCTTCAACCACTCTTACAATACTAACTGATATGTAATGCAAAAGCTCTTGCATCATAATTTGTTGCATAATATTGGGTAATAATTTGTTGCACAACATGATGCAAGAGCTTTTGCATCATAATTTGTTGCATAATATTGGGTAATAATTTGTTGCACAACATGATGCAAGAGCTTTTGCCTTATAATTTTTTGCATAATATTGGGTAATAATTTGTTGCACAACAAATGGTGGGTGTAGGTGTGGGTGGGTGTGGGTGGGTGTAGGTGGCTCTTATGAGCATTTTTGGCTTAGTTTTAAGTGTAGCCAAAACAATATCAAGAGGGGCCTATTTTTAACAAGCTTATGGACAACAATCTGACAGATGCAGCTTTTGTAAGTGTAGGCAAATCAATCTGAGGGGGGTCATACATTCACGGGAAATTCCCGAGGGCATTTTCACAAAAATCTTGGGTTAGACAGAGTACCACACTTGAGCAATAAGCTCATATGCACATCTTGAGCTAGTTTTAAGTGTAGCCAAATCTGCCTGAGAGGGGCTCATACTTTCTCGAGTATATCCTATAGTATTTTACACTACTACCGAAAAGAAAAAACATTTCGGGTCAAGTAGAGAATGTCAGTAAGCAAGCATAATGTACGATATATATCTGTATACCAGTGGCGGATCCATAAATGACTGTTGGGAGGGGCGAATTTCAGTCGGGTACCTCACCGAACATACAATTGCACTCTTTCATATAAACGATAGCTATATCGTTCTTTTAGCAGGAGACAGCTATGATCTATGGATTAGTTTATAAAAGGGGCCAGGGCGGAATAGAGGGGCCGCGGTGGCTCAGTCGGTAACGCGTCTGACTACCATGCTCAAGGTCCCGGGTTCGATCCCCGGCCGGTTCAAATCCGGGAACTTTTCTAACGGTGGAAGCGGCCCCGGCGCCCACCCAGCGTCGAATAACATGGGTACCTGGGGGAAACCCTGGGGGGTAAAGGCGGTCAGGGGCGTGATGCTGATCACATCACCCCCACTCACGACCGGATCAAGAAAGTGTGGGGCGTTACCCCCACACCCCCTATACGCCTTCATGGCGTGGTGCTATGCACAGGGGAACACTTTACCTTTACCTTTAGGGCGGAATAGAGGATTATTTATTGTACATTGTTATATCGATTGCTGTAGCGACATATTGCAGGGGTCCTTGGCGAGATCAGAATGCACAAAGTCCCAGTCCGTTCTTTAAAATTTACATCTCAAAGTGAATAAATACAAAATCTTCAGGCATGCATCAGCAAAGGTAAATACCGTATTTTTTCGAATCCCAGGCGGAAATTTTTTTCGGGTGTTTGATCTTGAAAATTTAGGTGAACCGTGGATTCGATTGCATATTGATCAGAGAGTGTGTGCATAAACAGGGGTACAAAAATGCAGAGCGCCGGCTTCAGTGGCGGAGTGTGTAGCACATCACACTACGAAGCCATGGGTCCCTGGTTCGAATCCCGGCCTGGATATTGGTGTTTGTAAATGTCCATTCGTCAATTTCATCACATCATCACTCTTCGCATTTAGCCAAATACAGGGCGCCTGGAAATTATCACCTGCTGCCTGAATTTTCAAATTCAGTGCTAAAAAATATTTATTTTTAAAACAATGTTTCTAGTTCGCTTATGGAAATTTCCATTTCATTTTTTATTTTAAATTACGAGCACCGTATATGTTTTTTATAATGTTTGTGTGTTTTCTGCATCACGTGTAACATTACATCATAATAATAAACATGCCTTTTTTTCACTGTTGCTAGCCAAATTTTAAAATCTGTGGCAATATAGGAAAAGTCAGCCATATATTAGAATTATTGCTTAGTTTATCATGGTGTTACCAGATGAGTCTTCTTGAGGGAGACCACTGTCGCACAAGAATTAATTCTTTTAAACCAATCCAAATAATAAATTAAATGTTTTAAGATCATATTTCGTAATGTTTAGCTTTATCTCAGTTGGATTCATGGTATTCTTAGACCACATTAAATAAAGAAGAAAAAGAAAACCTAGCTCCTGAGAAAAAGGAGCTGGCACCTAATTTAATTTTAGTATTTTCCAACCCTGTGCATAAATATACCATGGTAGTAGTGTAATATGGAATGAAGTATTTGCAAATTTCAATAATCAAGTTTTCTCCTCCATGTTTTACCGAACTACAAGTATTGGTAAAAAAAAATACTCTTAACGAAATGTTGTTTCCTTTAAACTTATTGTGTTAGAACAAGCAACATTTTACAATAAAGAGTCAGTTTGTTTTTATTGGTGAACTCTGTCGTTTGTTCTTATGCTCTTTGCAGTAACGTGGTGGTCAGTGAGCCAACTTTTGCAAAATTCAAGTGAAACGGACATTAAAAATGATGAGACAGAAGCATAACTCATATGATGCAGTACTTAAACATAAAGTTATTTTGTGTGCTGAGGAATTTGGAAACTGTGAATCAATCATTGCAAAAGACTCAGGAAACAAAATTAGTAAAATTTTGTCTTGAAAACCCAGTCCAGCATATTCTTTATTCTGTTCTAAGAGTTCAGTATTCTTATGGTCGACAATTTACCGTAAGTGAAGTGTCCGTTCGTCGTTGGAGAGGTGAATGACAGTAATCTGTCTTCATCCATCAGCCTCTCTCTTATACGTGGGAAGAAGTGGTACAGTCTCCTGCCGTGGAGGCTTTTCGTCCATTCTTCCTGCTACTCCTGGATGATCTGGGAGTTAATTCGAAATATGGCGGTTCTGTGTTTGATTATTTTGTCGATAGGCCATAACCCCATAATTATCAGTAATGTTGTTCTAAATGCACCTGTCATTCTAATGATCGCCTTCATTTGTGTTGATGTTAATTTTGTTACATACGTTGTACAGTGCGTCCGTTTTGGCTCTGGGCCGAAATAGCGCGTGAACAACTTTCAATAACTCTTATAACATAGGTTAGTACTCCTTATGCAATGTAAATATAATTGTCTCCATTCTAAAAATATGTGCGTAAATAAGCGAGACGTTACGAGGTAGGTAGTCTACTTAGATTGGTCCTTCGAAAGAAACAATCGCGTTGTAGATTATGAATATCTGTAGGTTTATATGCGACATAGAGAGTCTGAATGTATTAGAATCTATTGCTACCAATATATTTATTACTGACTCAGCTTTTGAAGTTACGTAATCTATGTCATCTTTGCATTTCTCGTAATTTCACATATTCAGCTTTCTTTACGCTTCTAAATTTTCCTCTGAGTTTTGTCTGTGCGTGTTTATTAGCATTCAGCTTATCCTTTTGGACCCTATATAAAGTGGGTCTCCTGGGTGGCAATCATCAATTTCGCCGTATCACACAAGTCCTCGAAAAGGCTTATTGCAATACTGGACTTCCTCTCAACTCTGTTCTTGAATTATCTTATATTACATCATCTGCATAGTCTATTTGTTCTTTTGATCCTGAAATATTTCCTAATTTTTCTAGAGATGGTTCAAAGTTTAGATTCCACAATTCTGGACCTAGAATTCATCTCTGTGAACATACTTGTGTTGTTGATTTTGAGGCCGTGAATTTAGGACATCTGATATGTTTTCCTGTCGGTGCAATAGCTTCCATAATTCTGTCGATGGTTCCTGCACAATTTGTGTCTCTTAATATCCTGAAAAGATGCGGCTTGTTTGGTACAGGTAGATGTCAGTTCAAAGCCTCACAACGCCGTCAACGTCTCTAACAGTTGGAAGAGGGACGCAAGGCCATTTGTACCTTACAGCCTTGCGCCGGAGAACCAACTGCAATCAACTTGATATATCGCTTGCAAATACAGTCAATATATATGTCAATTGCATCTGTGTATAACCAGATCTCGCTTTCATGCCCACAGCGATCTCTTGTAATACACCATTCTTCCTTTTGAGTCTGCAATACTGACATGTTTAAACCTAAGGTAATAAATAATGCACAAGACACTGGTAATACCTGTCACTCAAGCTAATCTACAAGCTTAAGGAATTACTTCGCAGACCCAAAAGGTAAAACCGTTAGTGATCTTACATTACATACCTACTATTTGCATACATACACATACACACTAGCTATCAAGACTTACTTCATTACACACCTACATTTCCTGAAGTGACATGGAAAAATCTCGGGGATTACTGTCATTACTGTAATTGTACTGTGGCAAGCTGGTCAAGTTCGCCCCAGTATAACAACAGAGGATGCTGAGCAAACGTAGGACCTTCCCGACCCAGCAATATTCCAGAGCTGACAAACTCGAACAGCTCGGAAAACGTCATGTACTATCACAACTAGTATAGGGCCACCAACGCATAGGCAGGCCCATTGTCCTAGTTGGAACTTCCACGACGTCTCCTACCAAACAGTAGGGGAAAAAACCTTATCGGGAGAAATCCTACAGATTTTCCTGACATCCGAATAACAGGAATCCATGAGATATAGGGTGGAAACGTAACGTGCAAAGTGATTTTAAAAAAAAATAATAAATAAATAAATAAAAAAATGCCTTGGTTAGCAACTCTAGTGTGTTTAGGGTTGCCAGATTTCAAATATAAAAAAATGAGACATACAGATTAGGTATATAGACATGGATAAAGTTACATTTATTTCTTATACAATTTTTAAACATTACAAAATCAAATGCTGTTTAAAGCATTGTTAATCCATAATTTTTAACATTTTGACAAAATATATTAATATTTGAGTGAACTGTTGGCGTCCTTTAAGAGGACCTTATTCGTTATTAATTTCTTGTTGTATAAAATGATTTTGAAATTTGAATTCGTTATTTATTGAGCTAAATACGGGAAAAATGGGCATCCCGAGAATATTTTCCGGGATACCGGGACATTTCTTTAAAAAATGGGACAATCTCGTATATACGGGACGTCTGGCAACCCTAAGTGTGTTCAATATGGAAACAACGCATAATCGTGTTACAGCAAAGTTACTTCAGAAAAATCCTGTGTGTTATATTTTGTGCTAACATAATATAACACACAGGATATAACTAGTAAATAAAATAGCAGATAAAGAGAATAACTACCATTTATTCTGCAATCTAATCTATCAAGCTGTATAGCCTACAGCAGCGGTGATGCGATTCTATGAGTTCATTAGACGCCATCTAACTTAATTCTGGTTGACAGGCTTTGGCACTCTAAGACCTGCCGGCCACAGGTTTTATCTATTTTAAAGGCAAACACCTTTGAACGTATATAGCATTAATAAGGGTCCCGGGTTCGAATGCCGGCCTGGGAATGGGTGCTCTTGGTCACTGTCCAGTCATCGTTATCTTCGAGAGTATCCAAAAGTGGCAGAAAAGCCAAGTATAGTAAGCCAAGTCAATGTAGCATTAATAACATAAAACACGCTGGTTCGGTGACCGAGTGTGTTAAGTGACCGACTTTCGATCTTCATAAAGAAGTTCCCGGGTTCTAATCTCTATCTGGGCATGGGTGTCCTTGTAAGTGCCTTTCTTTAATTTAAAATCACATCATCACTAAATTCGCATCGTCGCTATTAGTCAGAATTACAGAAAAGCGATGAAAATAAGAAAATTCAAAAACTTACGTAGTACTATCCTGCAACTGTCACCATCTTCTGAATAGAAATCCGGTATTAAAAACGTTTACCTTAAGTAAAAGTAGAACGTGTCGGGCCGTCAGTTTTTGAATGTAGTTCCATAGCTACTGTAACGAGCTTCAACAATGAATAATAAGTGTTGCATGTTAAAAACATTGTTGTGCTGTTGTGTGTTAGATGACTTTCACTTACAAAGTAATCTAGAATGTAAAAGAAGTTTCGAACTTAAAGAAAGTAAATATTGAAACTGAACGTGAAGTTAGTAAATCTCTGGACTTAGCTAATTTTACCTTTTTTAATATAGCCATTTTGACTTCGTTGCTCGTGGCTTCCTGAATATTTTAAAATCAGATGGCTACCACTTGGTTTATTTAAAATACTAAATAGTTGACGTATTCAATCAAAGTGTAATGTTTCTCTAGAATTTATAACCTGTTCCTCTGTTTATTACACGTAAAAAAATAATAAGCCCATAGGGCGCGAGGCCCCTTCGCCCACCCTTTTGCTACGCCTCTGGGTTATCATAATTCCTCCCATTGTCACGGTAAACTGAAGGTCAGATATGAGGAGTAAAAGAGAATAAACAAAGAAATAAAAACGCATTCTCTGCAGTGGTCTCAAGTCCGATTCCCTTTTAAGTCACCTTGTAGACTCATTCTGATCCAAATTTAAACTGTAGGTCCAGTACCGAGTAGCCTATCGTGAGCATACAGTGGACTTCTTGAGCCTCTTAAACGTGTTGATAGAAATACAGAACGAATTAGTCTTGAATATTATTAGAAATAATAATATATCCAAAAACATGGCAGTTGGGAGGGGCGATCGCCCCTATCGCCCTCCCTGTGAATCCGCGCCTGCTCTATACTGGGTAAGTCTGTAGCTTCGCAATCTATTTTCACATGGTGAGCCCCCCGAAGGTAGTATCTATGGGTTACTTCATCATTTATTCAATGGGAACAAGGGTCGAGTAATAACACTTTGAATGTTTTCCTTCTCCCCTTACCTCTGCCCAGTGTAAATTTCTCCGTCGCATATTCTCACCTTGTCTTTTTAAAGAGAAGCTTTAAATGACGTCCACTACAAATAACACAAATACTTTCCTTTATTTGTTCTTTTTCCATTTCTCCCTCCTCTCGCCTCTCTATTGATCAGTTCGTAACCATTTTGTTTTCTGTAAGGATGGACCTTTGGTACTGGGTGCTACGTTACTCGTAGCGCTGCACTTCACTATGTTCCTTCCCCTGCTGTCCACCTGTGAAGTCCGTTGACGTCCACGTGGTTATTCACCCGTGATTCTGGTATTTTAACTCGTATTTCAGTTTTAAATGAAAAACCGGGATATCGTATACTAATTATAATTTATTCGACTAACGCACGCGCGTATATAACTTAAGACAAAATTAAAAATAAAACAGTTCAGACCGGTTACATCGAGAGACGCGTAAGCCTAATTTTCCGCTACGCGAAGCACATTTTCTCTCGAGTGTCTTGCCGAAAGAACCATTAGGTAAAGCTATCCGAATATTGCCGATCTTGCACGAACGCGTGACGTCACCGGAGAAGCAGTGAGCTCGGCTGAAGCAGACGCCCCCTAGCATTTATATGGGAGATTCAGAGAGCGAAAGTATATTATTAGTTTTAGGAGGGAGATAATAATAATTGTCATCCTCCAAGATGGTATTGAGACATCCTTTTAATGATTGGTAACATAATTGAAAACGCTCTACTTTTGAAAGGGGCCAAAGTACATGTGAAAAAAATGTATTTTGAAAATCCATATTCCTGAAACTTTCTGACTGATGCGCTACAAAAAAGTTGCGTGTTCTCCTTTAGAATTTCGTCATTTTACAAATCGTAATATAATTTTAACAAAAACGTGGCATGCTAAAGAAGAATTAAAGAGTTTAAAAAATTGTTGATTAATAGACTTAGTTTATTTTACTTCGCTTATCTGTCACGTATGACTAATCGCAAAGATGAGGATGCGTGATGATATGATGGAATTGGAGAAAGGAAAGTAGGCCCATGCTCGGGCGGGGATTCGAACCTGAGGGCCCTTGGCATCGTAAAGCGTTGTGCTAACCACTTCGCCACGGAGGTCAGTATTACAAGGAAATAAACAGAAAATGGCATCTATGCTTTAATATGCAAGAAACATTTGCGAGGAGGTTATTGAAGTAACAAATAATTATTACAAGACGTTGTGATGAAAATTATTAATATATCTGAAATATCGAGAGTTGACCTTGCAGTCTCTAAATGTACTTTTAGGGTTACGCAAAACCTTTACTCAAAATTGCTAGTGTAAATTTATAAGCTATTAAAATTTAAAACATTCCTATTCGAAAAAAGAAACTGCCAAGTCAAATTAATATTTTGTACAAATACATATGTTTTTCTTTCATGAGGCCAAGATAGTATTTGGAGGGGACGGTGCCTTGGGAAGGCTATAGCCCCGGATCTCGATCTGCAAAGGGGCTTCCAGTGAGAAAACATTGCTATGAAATAGTCCAGAAGAAGGGGCGAAATGATTTTTTTTAAATGGCTCAAGAATACAAAGATATAAGTGGGCATTTGGCAAGCTTAGTCTAAAACTTACAACTGAAATCGTACGTGTGGGGGGAGAGGGGGTGGTTACATGAGGTAACACAGTGGAATATGATTCACAATACTAAAATTAAAATAAATATGTGGGAACAATAGAAATCAAAATATGTTGTAGCTAGTGACGGCTCAATTGAAAAGATGGAGGGGTAAATCATATTTTCCCGGGGCAATCATGTTTATTATTCCATTACATACGACACAAAAATGCATATTTTGGCTAAAAGATCATTCATTTATTTATTTTTGTCGTTTTACTGGGTGCAGATAAGAGAGAGAGAGAAATTGTCCTGCCCCACCCCTCCGTAGTGTGGTCACTGCCTATAGCTATGCTGGAGAAGAATGCACCAATTAATACGCTATTAAATAAAACAGATACTTGTAAAACTTTTAATCAAAATATTTGAGAACTATGATTTAAATTTAGAGAGAGCATATACCTGCTTAATTTAATTTGGATGAGTTAACTTCTGAAGCCTGCCATTTCCGAGCCTTCTTCCGGTGTAACTGCACTGCCCTTTGAGCCCTAACTGCTGCGTTCAGTTGGCGGAACGAGCAGAATACTAATTAAAATAAATATGTGACAAATATATATATATATATATAAACGTGTTGAAGCTATTGACGGCGCCAAAGAAAGACAGAAGAGAAACGTGGAGAGTGCAGTGATATTTTACGGGAAGCAGTCACGTTTATTACACCCTTACATTTACATACAATATTAAAAAGTTCTGCTTTTAGATCTCGCACAATGCCTTTTTCACAAAATGGGCAGTCCGCATTTTTTATATCAATCAAGCTGTGATATTTTAGATTTCTTCCGTTAGTTTTCTGATAATAGTTTTCACAGCTTTCCATAGCATTTAGGCATGATTTCAGTTGACAAGAACAAAATAATCTTATTTCAAAACATACAGCAAAGAGAAATCCAACGCATTTAAGTTAAAACGCCCTTACATTGAGAGCCTGGAGAGAACAAAACAGGGTTTCCTTGGTAACACGATTTCTTGAAAACCATTTTACACATTTGAATCAACTTTGTGATAAATTGATTAGAAAGGATGAATCTTAACAGTAAAGGTTGTAACTTTTCCCCTGCTACTATATTTTAGAAGATATTCGTTGTCAAATATCTCAATATTTGCATAAGGCACCAGCCTTTTCCGTGCCGAGCGTTTCGACGATGACGTAATGCATCCACGGACAACTGCGCATACGATCTGCGGCGCCGAATGAGCACCCCCTGGAAAGAACTACTAAGTGCTAATTAGAAAATCGTTACCTTTTTCCACTAACTCAGTTGTACAGTACCAGCTACTATAAATTTTCAATGCCAGAAAGTTGATAAAAAATGTATATGTTTGAACAGTAACATAATGAAAGGACATTCATCTGGCACAGTGAATTTTGTTAAGTGGTGGCAACAATGCAAACTGCAACGCGGGATCTTCTATTCCACAAACATTTAAACAAATAAGCAATGGCTTTCGAAATAATGAGAGGAAAGAATGCCGTCTGCCAAAAGCATGAAACTAAGAATAAATACAAGAAATTTAACTAAAAAATTAATAACTAGGCTTCACTAAACTGATTGAAATGAAACTTACGCCAATCTTTAGAACGTTTAAAGGCGAATCAAACTATTGCTGTTGTATATATAAAAAGTGCTTAAACTTTCCGCTATTTATACTTCTAGATATATCAGTGTATAAAATTAACAATTGTAAAGGCGGCCATATTGGGAAATTTGTTTCAAGACATTAATATAATATTTATGAATTTAAATATCAATTATTAACTGTATAATAAGCGAAACTATAATAAACATGAGATAATATACTAGCCATTCCTACTAATATTCGTTAAATAATAATTAGAGCCCGGAAGTTCAGGCATTTATTTTCGTTAAAATAGGCAGGCAAAAAGACATTTATAATGTGGTAAATAGGCACTAAACATGAAAAAAAGGCAAAATAAACCGAAAAAAGGCACATTTAGAAGTCGCTTACTTTTATCTATAATTTCTGGCAAAATGTTAAAATCTAAATTGGGAAGAGCATTTCAATTTTCTCCGTCTTGATTGCACATAACTACAAGGTGCTTTTTAAGTTCTCAACATTCATTGATAGTCGTCTGTCAGAGAGAATGTCTTTCATAATAGAAAATGATCTTTTTACTTCGACGGAAGTTATTGGAGCATGCATATAACAAGCTAATGTAGCTGGACTCATTTTGGTAACAGCATTTTCACCTTTTAGAATATCACAAATTGTATCAAGTCCTCATTTGCACACACTAGCCGTTAGCACTTTTACGCAACAGCTGACCCCTTTTCTCCTGGAACTTCCATCATCTGCTACATAGATTCCTCGAAGATTTTCATGGATGTTATAATTGTAATTGTCTCTGGCAATGTACCATAATGTGCAAAAGTAAATTTGAATAGCACAGGAGTTTTTTCACTTCACGAATTGAAGCCGCTTCATTTTCTGGAAGAGCATCGATCACCTCACTGATTGTTTTAAGGTTGTTAGCATAATATATAGCTGCTGATATCCAGGTTCCCTATCTCGTCAAGACTGGTTGCTGAGGTAAACTAAGCTCAATCGCAACTTCCTGAAATTTTCGGGTTCGAGAGGGAGATTTCAGAAATATTTTCTGTGTTCGAAATCAACCTGTCCACTTCAGCAGTTAATCATGCACAAGAAATGTTAACCGAAAGGCAATATCCTGACTCAGCATGAAATACTTTTTTCTCACACTTTTCTCCTTCAGCAATGTTGAAACATGCGTGAGTTCAATATTACTTAAATAAGGCGAAAATTATTCACATAATAAACGGAAGAAAAATAAATGCCAACAACGTTTTTTGGGAGAAAAATAATTTATATAGGCTACACATTTTTTTTTAAAAAAATGTCAAAATTAAAAATAGGCAGTGGGGTCTCAAATAGGCAAAATAGGCAAAATGAAAAGGCTTCCAAAACATTCGAAACAACATAAGAAACGTATATCCGGAAAATTTTTATCAATATATGCACCAAGGTTCGAGTTATTGAGGGCCAAGATCTCCCACTTCGAGTTATAGAGGTCTAAGTGATGGTTACATACACGGCAGGGTGGGGGAGTTCAAGTCCCGACACGATTGTTGATCACCTGACATTGTACGTACGAACCCTACACTTCGACTTATTGAGGTTCGTGCGACTAAAACTTCGTGTTATAGAGGTGATTAGAAGTTAACTTCGACTCATAGAGGTTTTTCATACTCTGCCTTCGAGTTATTGAGCTCGAGCGGCATCCCATACACTGTATATAAATTCGTCTTTCAAGGTTTTATTCGAGTTGTAGAGGTAAATTTAGTATTGAGTGTTATGGACAATTCAAGGGGATTACAAAAAATTCGACTTATCAAGGAATTCGAGATGTTGACGTTCGAGTTATCAAGCTTCCACTGTAATATAAAAGAACGAAGTAGGCTAATGGCCAACTCGGGGCCATTACATGGGTCAGAATTATCTCTCATTTGCAATCCGTAACTCGATATTCCAAATTGCAGATATATGTAATTTACCTATCTTTGATTATAAATTACGTAGATCTATTAGAAGTTCTCCCTAGGACACTCCTAACAATATTCAAGTGAATTCAATACTGTTTGTTGGTAAATTTCTGTGTCGATGACGGCACATCATACAAAGATTGACTTGAATTCGATGTTATTTCCATTTCGTGTTTCTCCTTTCACGTTTATTGCATCAGTTCCTTATAGCAACAGTTTTTATCAGGAAATATTGTATTGTATTTCCAATTTGCACGACGTCCATTGGTCACGCGAGAAAACGCAGGGGAAGTAATGTTTGAAATGTCAGCGCTTGGGCTGCATGTATACCGATTACCTTCTCTCTCTTCGGGGTTGTGGAAAGAAGCTTTGGGTTTCCTGTTGTCAGGCGAACTTCCGGTTAAAGCTCCTTCGTCGTTCGGCAAGGGAAGAACGATTATCGGGACAAGGTTTGCAGGATACTGGTGTTGGTACGGGTTTGTGATCTAATTTTGTCCGGTGAAAACTATGTAATCGGGGTGTAAGCGATGACTCTCTCTGAAGACATCCAAATGACAAACTCTCTTCCATGTAGTACTTTCTTGCATATTAAGAAGGCTCTGGCGTCTGTACTTACAGCTAATAAGTGGGTATTGTGTGGTGTTTGTGATTGTATTTTCATCAATTTCATCTTATCACCTTTCATCCTAATCTTCGCGATTGTCAAAAGGGGCAGAAAAGCTAAATGAAATAAATTAATCAATCAAATAAAACATAATTAGTCGATGTATCACTTAATTTATCGAGATTATTGTGAAAAATAGTTTATCGAGGACATTTAGGCTTTACTATAAAACAGTTTTCTGTACAGAATTTATGCAAACCCAAAAACCAGTCCTTTACTAGCCTATTTCTGTCAATTTTTTTAATGTCCTGTATTATTGAATGCTTTATCTGAATCCGAACCATGGCTTCTAAAATGATTTTTTCCAGGATCGATTGTCTTCATCTTTTTCTGGTCAATCCTCGACATAGAATATATTCTATGAAAGAAACCGCATAAATCAGACATTATGTCTGATTTCAGTATCGTCTGGTATCCAAAGACCTGAAATGTAAATCTTTTCGACAATTACAATACAAAGGGTACTTATTATACACAACGTAAGAAGTTACTCCAAAATTTACAATATTCTACCGTTAATTTAACAGTCTGCCTGTTAATTTGCAAGAATAATCACATGCTTATTCATATCGTCACTTCTCTGTGATGTGGCTAGACTGAAATGAAAACATGACATCAGTAACTGCTTGCAATATTGATTGTAGACACACACTCGTACATGTTAGTTGTGTATATAGCTATAGGCCTAATACAGCATTGATTTATTTAAAAATAAATTCAAATTTCAATTTCATTGTTGTATAATGCCTAAGGATAGATAATGAATACAAATTGCACACCATAAATATATTTTTTTGATAATTGAATCATTAAAGTCTCAGTAATTAGTTAGGTCAACTGTGTAACAGCAGTTAATACATTAAAAACGGCCATGATGACATATTTAACGGTAGTTGGATGGCACCGAAAGTTGACGGTCTGACACCGTCAATTCTCCAGTCAACGTTTTACAGTGCATCGCTCTCTTCTCTGCAAGGAGATCTTTACAAGTTCCTCTCCTAAGGTTGTTTTCTTGTATGATCTTAATTTCCGAGCGTTGCCAGCAATGAATAAGTAATGTTTTTCCTGTACCATATTGTTTCCTATTTGTTGTGCCTGTTACAGTGTATTGCGTTCGTTTTACACATTGAGAGCAAAATTTCGCATCAAATAACTTCACTGAATCATTTCGAGCAGCGGGATTCCCCGATGGCGAAGTAGTAACGTCGTCGCCTTGTAATCAAGCGTCCCGGGTTTGATAACCGGTGGAGGCACATAGTGTTTCGGATCCCACTTTAAAACTGTATGTCCACTCCCAAATAGCTTATCTGTGCATAAAGTGGACTTAAAACAATATTTCAATTTCAAGCTGAAAAGTTATCAACTCTAGGCAAGTCCAAGCACTTGGCGACCCGTTAGGTGAGGGTAAGAATAAGAAAGGAAGATAATCATTTTCTGCTTCAATCATACTATAAATACTATCTACCGCATCTCTGCTTATACCCCTGGAGCGGCAGTCGCAGAGGAAATCACCACAAGAAAACAACAACGCCAACGAAAAGGGTGAAGAACAAATGGAAGTCAATTCAATGGAACTTCAAAACGACAGACAAGAAATTTAATTCATTCTTTTCGTCGTCGCCTTTTAATCAAGGGGTCCCGGGTTCGATTCCCGGTGGAGGCACATAGTGGTTCGAATCCAACTTTAAACTGTAGGCCCAGTCCCGATTAGCCTTACTGTGCATAAAGTGGACTTAAAACAACAAATCAATCCAATCCAATCAATCCAATCATTCATTCTTTTACCTATTCTGCTTGTTTTTCTCATCAATGTTTTTAACCCTACATAAGTTGTAAGCAAGATATAACAAATTTCTACTGATCTCGATCTTCGCTACAAAACAAAATAATTTTGAAGAATCATTTCATGAACTTCACATCAAATACATATTTTTCCTCTTAAACACAGACTAACTTTTGACTTGAGACTCAGGGACCATGGACTTTCCATTCGCTGTTTTTCAAAACCTCTCTAATGGGATGAATAGAAAACAACATAAATCTTCGAAATTGCTGTTAACCAACAAAAAGATTCGTGGAAGAAAAATGTTAATTACATCCTTGATAGAGAAAAAGAATTCGAACGAGTGAATCTTTGTTTCACTGATTAATGAGCATGCTGACATGAAATTAATGAACTTGCTATTCACCGAAATGTCAAGTTTGGTAGCTGATATTTATCAGAGCAGAGGTCGTTAGCGACAGAGAAAGTGGAAGATCGGTATTCAATTGTCTTTAAGAAGTTCAGGATACCGCGAGGGGTGTCTGTTCAGTATGAAAGTTGGTTCGTTAGAAAGTTATAATTGTGGAAGCTCATTTAAGTATTTTATCTTTATTTTCTAACCACCTTATTAAGCAAACTTACAAAAGACCTTTTTAACAATGCAACACAGAGACACATATTAATTAATGCAGGAGATTTTCGTCAACAGGAAAAGAGTGTCTTTTTTCAATATTCATGTCTATATTTTAGCATCCTTTCAAGTTCATGTTTTCGATGTACTTTCTCATGGAAGATACAACCTAACACACCAAGCCTCCTTTGGATAAGCCATTGAAATCACTACAAAATTCTCAGGAGGGGCAAGCTAGACGCTGTCTTTTTTTTTTACAAGTTTTTTTACACGGATGGTACTGAGGCCGAATTACGGCCTTTTACAAAACAAGAGGAGAACTAGACCAAATCCTTCGATACGAGGGATAAAGGAAACAGATCTATCTAATTCGAGACGAGATGATATTTGAAAGATCTAAATTACTTTACTCTGATATTCAGGCATATCAAAGCCAACGTCCTTTACTTTCTCGAGTTGCAGGCGAGCCAACACCCTTTCCCTTCTTGAGAGGATTTTCACATAGCGTAACAGGTTCCCCTGATTAGAGAAAAGTAGTAAGCCAAAAGCAATAACCTCCTTCGTCGGCCGTTACTCTCTCAAGCATTCAAAGAATGCTAAGTCAGTACCAAATCTATCTTCCTGGTTGTTGAAAGGAAGTTGCTGATCAACGGGTATCGGAGAGCAATAACCAGGTGGTGGAAGAAAGAATAAGTTAGAGTGTAACGGGCGACTGGGGGGTCTTTTGCATTGGTACGAGGAAGGAGAAAGATCGGGGAGCTTGAGCGAGTCAGGATAGAGCATTTCTAGGAGTCTTCTCCGAGGATTTCTTCAGCAAAGAATAGACAGGTAATATCCTTCTCTCTAACCATGTTGATCTGAACTGGAAGACATAAACCCAAATTCTTAGTGTTGTGCCATTTCAAGTGTGAAAGTAACCTCTCGCCTATTACCATCGAGTTATCTGCCAAAGGGCGAGTGCTCACCAGTGAGGATGAATGATTAAGCAAGCTACATCACCCAAGCATAATGGTTAGGATTCTGGTAAGATCCCAACGAGTAACAGCACGTTACGATAGAATATGACTATTTACTGGCGCTGGTCTAATAAAATTGAAGTACGTCAATTTGAAAATATTGCTCATTTGCGGAATGCAGTATTATGCGAATACTTGGAGGTTTGTAGATAACAAGAACCAAACGGTACGCCATGGAACAAGCTTTGCCTCTAAGCAACTGTGTTTTCGGGTAGGGGGGGGGGGGGTCTATCGGTCAGTTGATTTTTTTCCGTTAATTTGGACCCTAGCTGCAAAACTACTTTAACTTTGGACGTCACATCTAATATTCCAACAGAATTTCGAATCTTCTCTGTTCTCCACATTTTCGAATCTGCCCTCCCCTAAAAAATAGTCCTGGGTACGGACCGGTTCAGGATGTTTTTTCAAGTGGGGGTGTGAAGCGGGATGAGTAAGCTAAAAGCAAGTTTATTGGACGTGAGCCAAAGCACTTCTCATCATGGTCCGTCTTATCAACAAGAGGACTTCCATAAGCTGTACCTAAATTGGAACACTGCAGAAGTGGCAGCCATAAATAGATGCGGCGATTTTGCGAAACCCATAATAGACAGCAGTCTGCATTTAAATAAGGAATGAAGAAATCTTCAGTGATTTTGAAAAGCTGTTAATTATGGAAATGGTTGATGTGGGCAAAACTCGAAATTGTCTTTTTCAGACCTTTGCGCAACTTTCCAAAACTGCGGTGTGTATTTGGAATAACCAACACTTTTAACCCTTATCCGGGCAAGCTATTTTTGTAACGTGGCCGGGCAAGCAGTGACTGTCGGACAGTGCATTGTTTTAAATGGATCTTGCTCTTCTAATGCGAGATTTTTATGTTTCTTTGGTGTGGAAACAAGCGAGTAACATGATATTTAACCTAATCATCAGTTTAATGTCCATAATTCTTGTATTCATCTTCATCATCATCATCGTAATTGCATGTTGCTGTAATTTTTGCAGAATAGTATATGAAACATGTTAGGTCGGAAGGTAGGGTGAGGAAATTGTTTTATTTGCTCAAATATTTTTCATTTTTCTATTTTAGCGTTAATAGTATGTTTATGTGATGTCTTACTAAATACTTTAATTTTTATTAAACATTTGTTAATACATATTCAAGTAGACTTCTTTACATATACATTGTACACTGTGTCCGACAGACACTGCTTGCCCGTTTACGCAAGTGAAATAGAAAATATTTTTTACGCCTGGCCTTCTTTATCAAACAAAGTCAAATATTGTGAAATGAGGTAAAAGATAGAAACAAACAAAGTAAAAAAATATCATGTTCGCAGGAAGTATCGTTTGGATTATGTGAGAAAAAATGTAAGCAACAGTGTCTGATAGACACTGGTTACACGGTTAAGGTTAACACAATTCCAAAACGTGGAATAGTTCAATACCTGGCGGAAGCACATTGCACAGTGGTTCGGATCTCACTCTAAACTGTAGGTCCAGTCTCGATTAGCCTATCTGTGCATAAAATGGACAAACATCAATTAAATTCAAATTCAAAAAGTGGAATATTTTTTTACATTCTATTACTTCAAGTTCCTTTGTAATTACGCTATATCGCAAGCTGTTTATCATAAATATTTCCTCATTGACCGCCATCTTCACACAATTTTCCTCTTCTTACCCTTTGCTTCACAAGAGTGAAACACCAAAACTCTATATTCCGTGGTTCAAAGCTGTGGCGAGCAAGTGAGCAGCGCTCGCCGAACAACGCTTATTTGGGAAAGTAGCTTAGCTGTGCGATCAGATACTCGACGCGCTCGGGTCATGCAGTACTTCAACATCAGAGATTAGAGTCTGCACCTGCCGCCCCCGCGCGTGCCACTTTTAACACTGGCACAAGTAAAAGCTTGGAAAATGTCAGGGTCCTAGCTACTGTTTACCTTCAAGTTGACTAAAGAAAAAGAAGGGAACGATCAGGTTTGTTCCTCCTGCTGTACATAATTGGCAATCCCCTGGAAGCCTGTCTGGCCTCGTTACCCAACTCCCTTTGATGACTCTGTTTACAGCTTTTTAAATCAGCTTCCCTTACCGTTGATAACTTATCGCGCGTTTTCTGTGATCAGTGCGTGCCGACTATCGTTCCAGTGTACCATGTCACACCTTTTCAAGTTTTTCCCACAATGCCAACATGGGAAAGCGGAGGGGAAAAATTTGATAAGTCTCTGTTCCTTATGCTTACCGTCAGTGGCGGCGATTAGGAAGACGAGGGCAGTTGCCTCCACACTATGCTTAACCTTATCTACAAAGGGAATTATACTGTCCTTGCCTCCCTAGTTTTTGCACCTTGCCCCCCCCCCCCCCGGTTTTGGAACCCAATCGCCGCCACTACCGTTGTAGCTACGTATGCATTGTTGCTGTTGGTTGAGGATTGTGACGTGTATAGGAACTGTTAGAGCTATATTTTGGATAAGAAAACTACCGGCGCGCAGTGCATGGAATGCACGATACAGTTGCTAACAAGCTTTACTTGTAATATCCTGTAATCCCATTAGCTTAGAACAACGACGTAGTGTTACATAACAATGAATTGTAGTCCCGGTGACCGAATACATTGTGAAATCATCTAACAATGTCGCCATCAAAGATTTTCGTTGATTTGATTGATTTTACTTCGCTTTTCTGTCACTTTTGGCTAATTGCGAAGATGAGGATGAGTGGTGATATGGGGAAATGTTTTGTCCATTCTTTGCACAAATAGGTTAATCGGGACTGGACCTACGGTTTAGAGAGGTATCAGAACCACCGTGCCAATGTGTGTCTACCGGAGAACTAACCAGGGACTTCTTGATTGCAAGGCGACAACTGAAATACTCCGCTATCAGGGAGGGCCATGAAAGTTGCCAATATGAGGAATGGTTACACCTTTGCAGGGGTAGAATGGCCATTCTTCTCTTCAGTTCGAATCTTGACTGTAACAGTAATTGGAGTCTGGGCTCTGGCTTTGCCTATCTCTGTCACTTTGAATGTAGTATTCGATCTTCGGTGGAGGCATAGTGCGCAGTAGTTTGTGTTCATTTAAGTTTTGGTCCCGGTGGTTTAGCGTGTAGAGTGCTGAACTCGCACTGGATGTTTCCAAATTCTAGTCTCGGCCTGAACATAGGAGGTTATTTTTGAGACCTTTCATCTAATCACCATCAATCATCATAGCCGCGATTTGAGCTGACGTGAGAATAAATAAGTAAAATATATATGCCGACCTCAAACTGTAAATACATTTACGAGTAGCCTACCTGATCATCTTGAAACAAACCTTTGCATTATTCATCCTCATCGTCGACCTCCGTCTCTGAGTGGTTATCACAGAGCGGTACCATGCCAGGATCCCGGGTTCGAATCCCAGCCGGGGCATGGGTGTTCTTTGTGAGTGTCTTTTCATCATCTTCATCATATCATCGCTCATCCTCGTCTTCGCGATTTGCCAATAGTGACAGAAAAGCGAAGCAAAATAAACCAAATCGATCAATCACTCATCTATTCATTCTCATCGTCGCGATTAACTTAAAGAGGTAAGGAAGCGACATTGAACAACCAAAACACCAATGCAAGGTAACTCGGCTGTGCAACCAGAGGAAAGGAACAGATGCAGGTGCTACGTTACCGCCGTAGGCCATCCGTGTTCGGGTGATTGTTGGAAAATGTCCGTTGTATAACTTTAATCATGATATCGTGCTCCAGTCCGTTTCGATATCTTGCCACTGTGTGATCCGTTTCTACTCCGGTGGGGATCCTAACGCTAAGGTGGTTTCGCGTGCCTTTCTGTCGTATTTAATTATCGGCTGTTACCGTCCAGGCTTCTTCTCCTCGGTCTCGTGTGTGTTGGGGGACTGCACACGTCGGCAGACAGCATGTACCGGGGCTTTGCAGTTGCATTCAATGTCGGGTGCTGGATGCGTGTGGAACGGGTTGGTGACGGCCGTGGCCTTGGACGCTTGCTGATTCTAGCACGGAGTCTTCACGAAGTGCCGGTAAGTTTTTCGCATTGTCTTGTTATAATCAAAAACTTTCCTTTGGTCAAATTCTTAAAGTACATCCTCGTTAACACCGTGTACCTTACTGCATTAAACCTTTTCCCTCTGATTTGTTAGCCCAGTGTGCAATGCGCCTTCTCGAAAAGTGGTCGATTTTCGATCTCTCCATCGAAATTCCAGGGGTCGGGTATTGTGCAGGGTATTCTTTGTGAGTGTGCTTCATCAGTTTCACTTTTCACCACCGATTCTCGTCGTCGCGGTTTTCCCAAAATGGCAGAAATGCGATGCAAGGTAACAAAAATACAATTAGAAGCTTTAGTGGCTAATGGGGACTCGATGATAACGCTGTAGTCAAAATGTCCCAGATTTAATCTCCGGTGAAGGCACATTGTACATAATATTCACTCTCTCTCTCAAGTTCTTACATACTACAAATATCCTTTAATAGCTGCAATAATCGTGCCTCATTTGAAGTTTTGAGGTTCACTTTATGTACAGTTAGGCTAAACCGAACTGGAACTGCAAAACTGGATCCGAATCACTGTGTCTCCACAGGTTTCGAAACTGAGACAACTTGATTACAAGGGGACGACGTTACCATTGCGTCATGTGTCTTTGAGTTTTTGTTTTTAAGTCCATGTAATACGTACAAAGATTAGCTAATCGGCACCGGATCTACAGTTTAAAGCGGTGTCCGAAGTCCGAACAACTATGTGCCTCTACAGGGTATCTTACCAGAGACCCTTTGATTACAAGGCGACGACCTTACCAATACGCCATCGGGGAGGCTCATGTCTTATTTGAATACACGCGTCGTAAACAATGCCATTTAGTGTTTCGCTCATTTGCGCTTTGTCATTGCGTAGAAACATTTATCACCTTGTTGGTGTTAATTCTCGACAAATTGTGTGCAATGTTTGTTCGTGGTGCGGCTACGTGTAGTGTTGCCCACGAGACTTTAGCCTGTCTCGTCTCGTGGAAATGCTGTCTCGTCTCGAAAATATTCGTTTGTCTCATGACACATGGTCAATCTCGTCTCGTCTCGAATTTTTAAAAGCCTGTCCCGTCTCGTCCCGTGTGCAACACTAGCTACGTGCTGAATGGTGGTAGTGATGGCAGTGTTCTTCGGCTAAACCGTGTACGATTTGGAAGCATGATGGGGCGAAATGCACCAGTAATCTTTTAACGTAGTATTATATTTGTGTCGTGAAATTAACCGTGATAGGGGAGAAGACAGAGGAAAAGATAGGTAATGAGCATACGTAGCATTTGTAAAGTTACCATCCGATTATTCAATTGGCGTAACTGCTATTGGAGTACTTAGGTTCAGTTTCCGGCCTGGGTATGGTTATTCTTTGTAAGTGTCCCTTTGATCCAGTAATCACTCATCGCATTCGTAGCGAAATGGCAGAAAAGAGATGCTTGTTTTGAGATTTTTAAGTCTACTTTATGTACAGAAAGACTAATCGGGACGGAACCTACATTTTTTTTAAAAGAAAGTTTGATTCGAACCACTATGTGCCTCCACCGGGTATCGGACCCGATGCCCCTTGAATATTACAAGGCAACGACGTTGCCACTACGCCATCTGGGAGGTTGAAAAGATATGTTAAATAACAATACAAAAAATAGAAAATTGGCATGACAGGCAAAACCATGGGAAAATGCAAATTAATAAAATAACTACATCCTGATCAGTAGAGACCGGATTTTAAAGGGAAATTTTTTTCTCTAAAGAGCATAAAAAAAGGGAAAATTATTGCCAAAAAAGGGGGAAAGATGGACTATAGTTTTTTTGCACTCACACTAAAAATACTATTTTAAATGAAAGGCCAATATATACTATTCATATACACTGCTTAAAAAACGAAAGTAGTCACTTATTCAAACTTATGTAACTTTATTGCACTGCTACGTAATCAAATGAAAACAACAACAACATGAAAACAACTCTTCTTATTTGTAACACTCAACAAATTCTCTTCATGTATTCCAATTCATGGTTTCGTTTGTCCATATCTGAAACCAAAGTGTTCATTTTCCACAAATGAATGGACACCTGGATGTACTTGTCACAGACGAAGACGCCGTCTGTTTACTTGAGGTACACGTCCCCGTTTGTCCACAAGGGCTTCTTCAAGATCCTGAAGTGTTTGGGGAGGTTGATATCGGTCGTTACATGTGATCCCAGAGATTATCAATCGGATTCAAGTCTGGACTCCTAGGTGGCCATTCCATTCTTTGCAAATTTTTCTCCTGGAAGAATCTTTGATCGACATTAGAGGTATTACATTTCCCGTTATCATGCATGAATAGTGCATTTTTAGTGCGTTTTCTTCAAGTTCTCTCATCTGAGGAATGACATGTGGTACAAGAATCTCATCAATATGGTGTCTTACAGCTAAAACCTCATTTCGAACGATGTGGAGATCAGTTTTCGTACTCAAACCTATGCCTCCCAAGACTACAAAAGATCCACCGCCATAAGCAACAGTTGGTTGAATTGCTCGGGGATGGAATCGTTTTCCTTGCCTTCTCCAAACACGTTTACGAACATCTGAACCATACAAGGAGAAACAGAACTTGTCAGAGAATAAAACAGGACGCCAGTGTCTTAGCTGCCATTGAATATGGTCGCTGACGAACTGCATTCTCATTGCACTATGTTTTCTTGTAAACTGGGGAGCTTTAGCAGGTCCTCGAGATCGTAAAGCAGCCTCCCTCAGACTGTTTCTGACAGTTTTGTTGCTAATTCTCACACCTGAATCATGCAAAAGATCCTCCTGCAGTTCTGGTACAAGAACATGACGGCTCCGTAATGCTTGTCAAGGAACAAAACTGCCCTATGCTTGGGTTGTTTTCCTTTGGCGGCCTGTTAGGGCGTCTGGCAACAGTTCCATGCTCTTGAAAACATTTCCATAGTTTCCCCATGGTACCTGAATAACTCCAAGTATTCTTGCAACTTACCGCTGGGAATGACCCTCTTGAAGCAGTGTAACTGCGAAAGTGGCTTCATTCAACGACAATTGTCATCCTTGCTGCCAACCTTGGTCCTCACGATCAGCCATGGCTTCTAAGCACAACGATGCACACTGACCAACCGTCGCACACATTTTGATTTGCGTTACATGAAGCATTTAGATGTCCTTAACAAATTATGACAATGCAGCGACAGTGCTGTCATCTTTTCTGTAGCAAAGAATATTCGAATTTAGCTGTAGTCATATTAGATCATTTGTACACGCAATCATTGTTTGTAAATCAAATGTTCTTCATGTGACTACTTTTATTTTTTGAGCAGTGTATAAAAAGGGACACATTAAATTTCGTATTAATGTATCCCTTCTTATATATGAATGCTATATATTGTGCTTTCATTTAAAATAGTATTTTTAGAGGAGTGCAAAAATAAACTATTGTCCTTTCATTTCCTTTTTTTGAAGGTAAAGTACAGCGAATAGTCTTACCATCCGTTTCCATGAAATCTTCCTTGCAACAGCTTACCGCATTTCATAGCTTGCTGCAACTTTTACCTGGCTTCGCGATTTCACTAACATTCAATACTGTCGTTACTCCTAAAATAAACTTCACAATGGAAGTTTAAATCTAGCAGTTAAGTACACTTTCAACCCAACTGGCGTGCCGCTTACAATAAGTTTGTTGCTGCGTTAGTCCAGATGGCATTGTTTCAACAGTCGCTGCAACATAATCCCAACACTCATGGGGGAAGGTAAGGTTGTAGGCACTTCGCTTGTTCTTTGTTTCCTCTAATCTGCACCAAATAGACAATTGTTTAATGTTTTGTTCAGGCAAAAAACAGTCCTACAAATTATTTGATATCTTGTCAGTAAAGGGACCAAGGAAGATGTTTTTTTTTAAAAGGGGGAGAAATGTGTAGGCTGAAAAACTAACCAATAAAGGAACCAGAAAGAAAAATGTTTTTAAAAAGGGAAAACATGAGAATGTAGGCTGATAAAGGGGGAAAAAGGGAAATCAAAACCATGTAATCTTGTTGGTGGAAAATAATGATCAACACTGTTGCTATTTATTGCTATCTATTAGCAAAAGATCCTCCGTTGTATCGTAGTCATTAACATTACCGTACCTCCTCGTAGTCAGGAGGCTCCAGGTTTGATCCCCAGCATGGGCACATTTCATTGGTTCTGATCCCACGAGTTCTGCATCGATTAGCCAGCCAATGAGTAAATTAGAATTTAAAAAATTTTATATTCGCAATTTTTTTTGCCCAAAAAGCCAGTCCCTCATAACCCAAACATCCAGTAAATTCCACTAGCTAGATATTACTTTGATATCCGGGTGTAATATTTCCTGCGAAGGCATTTCCGGTGAATTCGCAAATTTCCGGGGCAACCGTCTTCCCCCGGATGATCACGGAGCAAGAAGTCAATTACCTGAAGTTGGCAAGGGAAGACGCTCCGAGTTATCGGTGGCCGCCGGCCCAGATTTAATTAATAAATCAGTGACGCGGCGTAATTAATTCTATTTGCAGCCTTCACTCCTCTCGCGGCCTCAACACTAATGCGTGCGACGCTGGGAGGGACAAGGAAGATCCAAATGGACTGTGTGATAAGATGGGATTATGGGGAGAAATTAACCGAGAACGGTATCTTTTCAAGGGAGTCTTTCCTTCTCACTCACCATCTTCCTTTCCTCTCTTTCTCTGTACCTTACTGTTTGTCTCACTCTGTCTCCTCTCTCTATACTCGTAGCCTCTATCTCTATGTGCCTTCCTCTCACATCTCCCATCTTGCTCGTTGTTTAACCCTGTCCTTATACATACGTATCTCTCTCTTTACTTATCTATCTCTTAGTTCTCTACCTCTTACTGTTTCTCTCATTATCTGGTCTTCTCTCTCTCTCTCTCTTGAAATTTATCTCACTTTCTCCCTTCCTCTAAGTTTTGTCTCTATCTTCCTCTCTACCAATCTCTCAGTTCTCTTCTCCACCTCTCACCCTTGTCTCGTTCTCTATTCTTCTCTCTCCCCCTTCTCTCTACGTTTTCCTTTTGTCTCTATTTCTCAAGCCTGTTACTGTTGTTTCACTGTTCTATTCTACTCTTTCTCTCTATCTACTATTTATTTCTCTTCCTTTCTCTCGCTTCATTATTTGCTTCTACCTCTCTGTGCCTATCACTCACTTCTCCATCTTCTACTCTTTGCATCACTTTTTATTCTCTCTCTCTCTCTTTCTCTCTCTCTGTCTGTCTTTATCTCTACCTGTCTTACAGTTCTCTATTCCGTACTATCTGTCTCACTCTTGGTTCTTCTTTTCTCTTTCTCTCACTCTCTGTACGCTTTTCCTCTCTTCCTCTCCGTTCTCCACTTCGTAGTCCTGACTTAATCTCTTTTCTTCTTTCTCCCTCTCTATGCTTTGCCTCTCTTTGCCTCTATCCCTCTCTACCTGTTTTCCTCCCTTCCCCCTCACACATACTTTGAATCATCCTACTTGTATCACTGCGCCTCTTCCCCTTTAGCCCCTCCACTTCTATCACACTCAGCCTACTATTATCTTTCAGCTTATCTATACGTATTCCTCTCGCCGACTCGGCTGCCTGTCGACCCTCCGTGGCGGAATGATTATCCCAGGGCCTCTTCAGCGTCCAAGATCCATGTTCGAATCCTGGGTAAGACATGGATATTTGTGTTTATTTCTCCTGTTGAAAATTAATAAAGAGTTAAGGAAATAATAGACAAAAAAATCGATTTGCATCTCGCTACCGATATTCTCAGGTTCGAATCCCTAATTGGACATGGGTTTTGTTAATGAGCGTACAATTTCATCTGATCAACACTCATCTTTATCGTAGCCCAAAAGTGTCAGAAAAGCGACCTTAAAAAATACGCGTACGATACAAATGCAACTCCTTCTCTTACGAGTATTTTCTCACTGTTCTCTTTCTCTCTCTCCTTTTCTCTTACAGCCTGTCCTTCTACTTCTGAATCTAAATTTCTAACTTCAATGGAAAGACTAGCATAGAAATGTTCCCTTACACCACTCTCTTAGGACTTGTACACAGATTTTACAAACCATACAGATCAGGATCTAATTTGGTCTCCACGTTTCAATCAAAAACATTTTATTTTAATTTACGCAAAGTGTACTTGCTCGAATGTTCTAGGTTTTTTAAAAAAACATCCTCTTCATGAAGAAGTATTTTTAAAAAAAACAGGTAACCATAATCAAAATAATATTATATACAATAGATATTCATTAGCTCAAATGGAAGCAATCGATAAATCTAATATCAGTTCTGGATTTAGGACCTGAAAATACGTGAAACATTCTTAGAAACAGAAAAGAAAGTATATGTTTGACTGTGCTACAAGCCATGATTTTCAGAATGGTTGTCTAAGGTGTTTCGCCTGGCGTTTTACATTTATTTTTCTCCATTCACTGGGCGTATTTCAATTTGGCTTCATGTTGCATTTCACCCGTGGGCAGAATAACGCCAACATTCATCGAGTCCTGAACAGGTATCATAACGTCGTAACTTAGCCTCCACAACAACAGGGAACCTCATTGTCAAGCAAATGATTCCAATAGTATTTCCTCGTCAAAATCAAGAAAATTAGCTTTCGTGTGAAAAGGCGCAATTGAATTCTCCGAATTCCATCCTTATCGACTGTTCTCATTCATCAAATTTCCTTTTGTTTCTTCGTCAAACTTCCCCATTCATCGTTGTTTTTAATTTCCGTTATTTCAATGCTTATTCAAGATTGTAGGAGATCTTTCTCTCTCTTGCTCACCGCGTTTTATTAGAGAATATACGTCCTGAAAGAATGAGAATGAGCGTTATCTATCCATTCAGCTCTTACCCGGAAGTTAATATCCAGTTTACCTTGAAAATATTCTATGTAAAAAAATATTTGATTTTTAAAAATAATAATAAAAGTGCCAAGCTTCTGATATACGCAGATGATACAATTTTTTTTTAGTTTGTTTAAGTCCATTTAATGGGCAGGGATAATCGGAACTGCACCTACTTTATAGAGCGGGATCTGAACTTATACACTGTCCCAGCAATCTCTGTAGCAAGGCCGCGCATAGCGACATAGAAAGAAGGAGGAGGGGAGATTCGATTGATTGATTTGCTTTTTTTTACTTCACTTTTGTGCCACTTTTGGCTAATTTGCGAAGATATGGATGAGTGATTATGTGATGAAATTGATGAATGGACGGTCACAAACATCCATGCCCAGACCGGGATTCGAATCCGGGACCCCTGGCCTCGTGGCGCGAAAGGGTGATTCGAGTGGGCAGAGTGATGCTCACTCGCATGTTCATTGGTGGAGCCGTCTCGCGTCACTACTTGCGCAGAGACTTGTTTTTAGTTCAATCGCTCCAAAGATAGCCGGGACATGGTATATGTGCCTCCAACGGGTATCGATATCCGGTACTTCTTGACTATAATAATGTAAAGTTGCATTACGTGCAAGCCAATTTCATTAGCTATGTAGAATAATGTAAATAAAGAGATATGGTCTTGTTTAAAGTGTACAGTTATAATCTGTCAATGAGAAGACAATTATCTTGTGCGTACACGCACCTTTGTGTAAAACAAAAAGGCAATCGCTCTTAGAAGTTTCATTTAAATGCGTGCGTGTAATTTAGTGATTTACACGCGCGGGTCGAGTCAAGGATTGAGGTGAGCAGTTACTATTTTCCAATAGAAGTAACGTTATCAGCTACTTTAGGACACTTAAATTGTTAACTTGAAAATTTGAAAAGTGGCGGAAGAGGTAATTTTGGCAACTCTGTTCCGACTATGTATCTTCTCTGGATGATAAGGTGAAAGGATTTTCGTGCAATCGCCTAAAGTAAGGAAGCTAGGTTTCATTGCATGCTAAATTTAGAACATCCACGCTTTATTACAATACGCCATTTCTAATTGAGCGCACAGACTTCATTATTTAGGGTGAATTGGTGCATTCATTTGTAACGTAGTAGTAGAGCTAGAGAGAAATTTCGTCGAGGCAGTGGATATTCTCGAACTTGATTGGAAGAGAAAGAAACAGATGCAAGTGGAATTGATACCAACATATGCAAAGTGCAAACGATTTTTCGAACTGAAATCATGAAATTCTTCACATATTGATTGTTTGATTGAGTTGGTGTAATTGGGACTGAACCTACAGTTTAAAATGGGATCCGAAGCACTATGTGCCTCCACCTTGTATCGAACCTATTACCCCTTGATTAGAAAGCGAGAACTTGCCAACTGCGCCATCGGTGAGGCCCCTTCCCCATATATTTATTTTATTACAATTAGTGATTATTGATTTGTGTAATTTGTTTGTAAGAAAATTTCGAGCAGAAAGTAATTTTAAAGGTAACTTAGTTACTTTTCAACCTACTAGCAGTGGTGGCGATTAGGGGGCTTGGGAGAGAAGTTATCCCCCCCCCACTTTTTGTCAGTTTTTGGCCCTGCACTATGGGCTCTTAATGCTAAACTTTGTCTACCAAGTGAAAGTAAACTGTTCTTTCCCAACCTGTTTTTGTATCCAAGCGCCGCTACTGGCTACTAGTAACTGTAACTGAGTTACTTCTCGAACCACGTAACTGTAACGGCATAGTAACAGAGTTACTTTTAAAACGTAACCCAACAAGCACTGCTAATGGCAAAAGAAATAATTCTTTCACCATTTCAGAAATGCAAATGTAGCAATGTCTACGTTGATCCTCTGCCCAGACTAGTTCTGAACCAGCAAATCCATGCTACTAAAGTGAAACGATGCGTTTCCGAGCCTCCAAATGTAATGTTGCGCCTATGTCAATTTCGGGGCAGCGTTTCCTCATTATTGCTGACACCACAAGCTTGTTGTGAAAACACGAGTGTCAGCGACAATGGATATATCGGTTTGCGATCCAACTCGATGATTGGCAAGTTGGGTTTGCGGCAACTTTCCGCCCGATTAATCGAGCCAATCAGCGGGAAAAACCGCAATCAAACGGGATCTGCTTCCGGAGTCAGCATTGTTTAATTGATCCATGTCTCATGAGACATTTTTCGTGGCGGGCCTGTCAATCTGGGTTCAGGTGAGGGCCACATCCTCTGTAGTCTCTTGGGAATGAGATTTCCGAACTTTGCATAGTCTGATAGAATGGTGACTCTTGAGGGGAGACACTCCATTAACTGAGTGTACATGCCCAGTGGCGTAGCTTATTGCCTTTGCGCCTTCCTTTTAAATTGAATAACATCGATTACATGCAAGTAAAAACAAATAAATATCTCACCCTTACCGCGATGAATACTATAAAAATGCTTTGTTCATAGTCAAAGGCGGGCGCAGACTAATTGATTGGGGGTGCCTTAAGGGGAGTTTCAATTACCAATCTCGACAATGTTAGCCTAACTTTGTGGGGTCTCCCCCATGGCGTAGTGGTAGCGTCATTGCCTTGTAATCAAGGGGTCCCGGGTTCGATACCCGGTGGAGGTACAAGTGGGTCAACTGTAGGTCCAGTCCCAATTAGCCTTGCTGTGCATAAAGTGGACTTAAAACATGAACTCGTAATTTTGTGTTCCTATTTTGCAGCAACTATAGTTATTCGAAGATGACATTTTTTAACATTAAGGTCTGAGTATCGTCATCACTTTAGCACAGGTTTTGCTATCAATGTTACGATATTTATATTATTTAAATAATGAAAGTAAACAATTGAAAATCAATATTCGTACAGAATAAGCAACTCAACAAATATAATCCAATACAAGGCTATAACTTTGTAGTTAGGTTCACTTTTCCATGTTTTCTAATACACCTTACTTCTTACAATATAATATTTTTCCTGGTCAGTTGACAGTTAATCCAATGTGTTATACTGTATATTATTTTAAACGGTAGAGTAGTAGCTTTCAGATGGAATCAAGCTGAAAAATTGATATTTTTTTAAAAAATATATATTTTACCCATTGCAACTCTATTGAGAAAGTTGATACAATGTTTTTTTTTTCTGTGTGTGATTTCCAAATTTACATTACTGACCTTCATGAGACATGGTCATTCATGAAACCAAATATCTCGCAATACAATCATCACAGTAATAGAATACTTAACATCTTTACTTACAGCACATTCCACTTAAAACATTATAGCTGCAATAGTGTTTTAGTATTACAAGCGGTCAGGACCGTATTGCACACTTGCCTTTAAACCATATTTAAGACTTCGCTTCTGAGATTTACTTTACCTGAAAATTTACATTAATCTGAATTTGCAAACATATGCCTATTGATGATTAAATCGGAACACCACTGACAGTGGCTGTATTAAAAATATCAACTTTCAGATTTTATTACAAGGACTTCAGGTGCCCACTGTAAAGAGGAACCTGTTTTCTGTAAAGGGTTTCTCTTCGTTTGAATACGCAACAAGTAGAATTTATGATAATTCACATGTAGAGTTCGACTGTATTATAAATGCAAGTGTAGCCCCAACCACCCAAAAGTAATTACTTAATTTTTTATAAATACACTTTTGTTGCTGATTGTACGCGGTGGGGGGCAAAATTTGTCTTTTGCGGTCGGTCCCTTGACGAGTTTGTTACGCCACTGATTGTAATGCCATGTATGGCTTTGCTGAGAGAAGCGAAGTTATTAGCACGGAGTTCAGAGCCACCAGCAAGCTATGCCAGTTAAAAGGCATTCTTTACTTGCAAACCAGCTGATGATGGTTTCCAATGGAAATGTTTGAAAATTCCTCAAGGGAAGGGGAAGAAGACAGCTCAACAGGTGGCTCTGATAGGAAGTGGTGCGAAGTGAGACTGAAGAGAGAAAAGGAGTCTTTCTGTAGTCAGAGAGGTGGTGTAGCTCTGGTACTGTACGTCAAGCCTTTGCATGTACGGACAATGCCAGCCTTTGGCTGGTTTCATTCAGTAGTGTCTAGATCTAAGTAAATTGGGCTGCTGGTCAAGGAAAATATTATTGACCATCTAGATGCTCAGATTTCGCATACATTCTCAAAGGAAATTTGCAGTTCACTGAACTGAAATACGATACAGACTAAGGTTGTTCGTCTCTGGCCGTACCGGATTTCACTGTCCTTTAGAGCAGGCCCCGTTGACGAATGGGCGGTGAGTCAGAAATAAAGCAAATTACAATGACAAGGGTTCTGAATGGAGTTACGTGTATTCCTGTTATTGATACAAAAGTATCCCACTTATGAGGTAACTTATGAGAAGTGAGCAAGGTTGAGCACATTAACAGCATTCTTTGAACAAACTCAATACATCGATTTTTGTATATTACGAGTATGTTTCGTTATGTAATATTGTTACATAGTATCGAAATAGAATTTTAAGAAAATAGCAACATTGGAACAAATAAACATTATGTAGCTACAACAATAAAGAAGGACGCACTTGTGCGTCAAGCGGCATCTAATTTATATTAGATGACCGTGACGCGCATGCACGTCATTGTTAAATTTGTACGATAATTTTATATAATTCACCAGGCCCGTAGCTAGAATTGATCTCCACGGGGTGTTCACGGGTTATCAGGGGGGCTTTGTAAATCAAGTTCATTTTTCGAAACTTTAACAGTATTAAATGAAGGCAAATTGTGTTGGGGGAGGGGGTCATGAAGTTATACAAAGTTTAGAAATATGCAAATACTACATTTTTCTATATCTTTTAAAATATCACTTAAAGTGTTAATTGAATGCTACTGAAATCGTCCCTTACTACACTCTCCATTCTACTTCTGATGATACAGATACGTATTTAAAAAATGAACCCTAGTCAATCATAGTGACTACCGTACATTCCACACCTTGCTAAAGTAATGAAATTCCCCTTCGTTCCCAAAACTTGGGAACTGTTGAACTTTGACGCAGATATGGAGGGAATTTTCATAAGGATGTCAAAGCCACAGATTTCTGCCTAAACGGGAGGTTGCAACAGAGGCAGCGAAGGTACAGCTAAAGAAGCTCCCCTACGAAGAAACTTTCTAGAGTCTAGAGAAGAGCAATCTTCTAAATACTTGCCGCTTCGGGTCATGCTCTTCAAACTTATTCTTCACCAAAGTTGTGAGCAAAATAATATCTGCTGTCTACATTTTTTCACTCTTCAGTGCAAACAAATTTTACAAAATAGTTTTACCTAATGCCAAGGGGACTGACTACAGTGCCAGAGGGGCCTGACGGTATTTCCAGGGGGGGCTCAGCTCCGCCTGGCCCCTGCCTGGCTACGGGCCTGTAATTCACACAGATCACTTACCTGCGCATCCCGCGCAGCGGCACTGAGTGCCGCCTTTTTTCAAATCTTGAATTATTTTCCTTACCAGCGCAATAATGGTCGGTAAAGCACGAGGTAACCTATGTACATTATTCCCATGAAAACATAGAGGCGTTCGCGCCATCCTTTTTCTCTAGTTCTTTCTGTTGCTTACACGCCTTTGAAGTGACTGGTCCCCCTCTGGCTGCTCAATACCGCGCGCGAGAACGTTTCCTACCTTAAATCATAGCATATCAGCCATGAATTTGGCGGAAATATGAAGAATAAAACGGCGGTTCGTTGTTCGGAATGCAAATTATTTGTATACAGAAACCATTGCAGTACCGATACGCAGTGGCGTAGCAACATATCGCGAGTTTGAAATATCAATTCGAATCGATACAAAGTCTTCAGGGATACGTCAGCAAATTATCATATTTAAAAGTAGGAATGATTTCAATAGAATTAAAGGGTTGTTAACTGTGTTAAGCTGGAATGATTCCTAGTTTTAAATAATAATAAATTACTGAAGAAAATTATACTTAATAATTTCATTCACCCTAAAAATGTCTTTCTTTGTTTTCCGGGAGCTGAAATATGAAGCTGTAGGAAGGAAGTAAGAACTGCTTATATTATCCATTGCCTTCTTGAGTTGCAAACAATCCAAGCATTTAAATGATTCGCACTGGCTTCCCGGTAGTTGGAGGTGCTTTATTGTGAAAATATTAAAGTCGGGGGTGCAAGGTCAAGAGAAAAAAGAAAAGACAAGACAAATTGCTTTTTTTTTTAAGAAAAGAATAAATGGGTAAAAATGTCCACGCAAGTTATCGTGAATTCTTACGTAAATGTTTCCCATGAGAAATATGACAAATCTTTACTTTTTCCGGCCCCCCTTAGGCTTGGAGCCCGCCCGCCTGTATGTTACGCCCCTGATTTGTCGTATTATAACGTTTAACTACAATTTAAAGCCAGATAAAAACAGAATGTTTTAATTTTATTGACTACAAAAATTAGCCTTTTCCATCTCTTTTCCCTTCACTTACTTCTATTAATATTTAATACATGGGACGCGAAGCCCCGGGCGGTCGCCCACTTTGCCCTGCCTTTTCTACGTCATTGCCCATACGAAATGTCAGCGTTGTCAAAACAACGATATTGCAACGTGACAACATTCGGTTCCTTGTATTTCAGTAAGTATGTCATTTTTATGTAGGGTAAGGACGGGGCAAACGGACACCCTAAGCACAATTTTCAAAATAAATCTGAAACATTTTATTAAAGAATGAAAATAACTATTGGCATGGCACGTATGAACATTCAGTTAACACATGATAGCACATAGTATGCAAAAAAATGAAGATCTGTCTCAAAATAGTCTAATCAATCCCCGGATGCGGCAGTGTCCGTTTACTCCTCACTTTGGGGCAGACGGACATTTGATCTGGGCAGATGGGCACGTGATGATTTATGAACTATCATCATTCTCACAATAACAACACACAAAAGATGGGTCATTTCCGTTTGCAAAAAAATTCACATGGAACCCAAGACAACACACTAAGCATTGCGCCCAATTTTCCCTGCTTGTACACATCTTTGCATTCACGGCACTCATCACTTGCGGTGCATTTAAACTCTTTGATTTTTTTGCTGCAGCTTTCAGTTTTTTGTCCGTGAGGAAAGCGATGAAGGAAGGATCCGTCAATACATGTGATTGCCCAGTTTTGCGTTTCCTGCTGCAGGTCCCAGAAGTTGATGGCAAAGAATTTAGCTCCTCAAAACTTGCACGAGATGACACATCCTCTTCTCTTGCTGTAAGCTCTGATGATCGCTCATCTTGAACATGGATAGTTCAAGTTCAAAAATATGCCCAGGCAGTCGTTCTGGATTAAAGGGATATATTCCACAAGCATTGAACCCATTTACAGCATTGTTCGTTCTCGATGTCTCACCATCCTGTAACAAGGGCACATTGTATTAGAAACACAAACATTTCAAAGGTTTAAAATGCATTACATACAATTCACACTTGCCATATCCATTACTGAGTCAAGTATACATTAGTATCTCAATCAAAAAGTACCTAACAATAGTTAAATGAAATACAATTCGTCTATGTCCGTTTGCCCCAACGGCAACCTGTCCATCTGCCCCACTTGTAACCTTTGACCTTACATTCCGAAAAAGTCCACCACATGGCAGCACAATGTTGGCAACATGTGTGTATCTATAAAGGAATCACTGCCTTCACTACACTTCAAATCACAACTTCGGCGGGACTATAGTAATCTAAGCAATCCTTGTGTTCGCAACACATTTTTTTAGTATTCAGGATTTTGCATGTACATTTTGTGCTTACCTGGTCAGGGCGTTTCTTCTTTACGTTTTCTTCCGATGCCCAACACACCAGCTCGCAAACGTTCAGGTTCGTACACAACTCCAACTGCTGCACTGTTGGTAACTTCAAACCGAAAATATTCGTACTTTGCTTAGGGGATGTCCGTTTGCCCCAGTGTCCGTTTGCCCCGTTCTTACCCTATATCTGGTGAAAGTAGGAGAAACATATTGAGATCTGAGATTTGAGAAATATTTTGTAAGTTTCGTCTAGTTGTGTTTTATACATTTGATTGCTTTTTCTGCGAGTCAGTAAGATTTTGACTGAGAATTTTGTTTTGAAAAATGTTAAAAATACTTTGAAAACTTTGTGTTTAGTGAGTTCATTTGTGAGTTCCTTCATTATATGGCAAAGTTTTAATTATTGGTGCATTTGCTTCAAGAGTCATTAAGGAGCCCTTGGCTAAATTAATTAACGAGTGTATGGAAAATGGCAGCTTCCCAGATTGTCTAAAAATATCAAAAGTAATACCCTTGTATAAGAAAGGAAATAAAACAAAAATTGAAAACTACAGACCAATTTCCTTATTGTCAATTTTTTCAAAAATTTTCGAAAAATTAATCTATAATAGGATAATAAAGTATGCAGAAGATAAAAAGATACTCATAAAGCAACAAAATGGGTTTGTGAAATCGAAAACAACAAAAAATGCCATTTTTGATGTAATTGATAATATTCTTTCCGCCATAAACAAAACGTATTCTGTTGTTGCAATTTTTTGTGATTTATCAAAAGCGTTTGACTGTGTGAATCATCACTTGCTACTAGAGAAATTAAAATACTACGGAATCCGCGGTGTATCAAACAAATTAATAGAATCCTATTTATCGAATAGAAAACGGAGCGTTGCAATAAATAGCATATCCAATAATGGGACGCAAACAACATATTACTCCGAATTGAAAGATGTGGTTATTGGAATCCCCCAAGGATCGATACTAGGACCCCTGTTGTTTTTATTGTTCATAAATGACCTTCCAGCAAATGTTGATACCGCCCAAATTATTCTTTTCGCTGATGATACTACGGCTTTGGTAGATTCTGTTAACGATGTAACATTAATTCAAAAAACGGAAGAAGCTCTTACTGAACTACAAAGCTGGTTTTCAGCAAACAAACTTTCTATGAACAACGAAAAAACTAATATAATAAAGTTTGGTGTATCTAGAGCCAAAAACTCTTCTATTAAGCAATATAATTTCACAGTAGGGCATGCCGTTATAACAGCTACTAACAATACAAAATTTCTTGGAATATTTATAGACGAGTGTCTAAACTGGAAAGTTCACATAGATCATTTATGCAAGAGGCTATACACCGTATGTTACCAATTAAGAACCTTAAAAAATAGTTTCAATACAGTATGTTTGCTAAATATCTATTTCTCAAACTTCGAAAGTATTTTGAGGTACGGTATCCAATTTTGCGGAAACTCGGCTCAATCGCAGAGGATTTTTAAAATTCAAAAAAGAGCATTGCGTATTTTGGCAAATGCACATAAAACTGATACATGTAAACCGCTTTTCAAAAAATTACGTATATTAACACTTCCAAGTCTGTACATACTTGAAACACTTACTTTCATACACGAAACAAAATCGAACTATCCAAGGAACATAGACACTCACGATTACAATACCAGACAAAAAGATAACTTCCACATTCCCAAAGTGCGGCTAACTGCATTCCAAACAGGACCTTTTTACTCAGGCATCCAGTTATACAATATATTACCAAAAAGTTACAAAAATTTTGAGAGAACCACAATCTTTAAAAGTAAAGTGAAAAAATTGTTATTGGAATACACATTATATTCAGTTCAAGAATTTCAAGAATTAACTAACTTTATAAAATAAATTTAGATTGTATACACTATATAACATGTACTTTTACAGCACTAGTTCACTTCAACAAATAATTTGTCATTGTGTGTTTTACTATTATATTATGTTATATTATTATTAAAAAAATTGCCAAATTGATGTATAGATATATATATGTGCGATGTCAACATGTCTTTTGTAATGTACATGCACCAATGCCCCCAGGGGTATTATCGGTGTGAAAATTGCTCAATAAACTCAACTTTAATTCTATGAGATACTTCATTTTTTAAAGTTTATATGCTTTAAGAGCTAATAAAAATGTCCGAAATGGACATGTTTGCGTTCATATATATTTCACCTGATTTCCAGTAAGTGCTAGTGAAAGTCAACGTCGATTAGCATGACGTTGGTTTTGATAGGACTGCACTAAGTGCCGCGTGCGGTACATTTGTGTAAGACGCGGATGAAGGAGAGTTGTTTACGTTGGAGGAGCGCACGTGAGATCAGCGCACAGCAAGATTTCGTGGGACTAACGCATAATATCTCAGGTGTTAGTGGGATTAGTGCACAGTATAATTATCAATAAGAACCATCCCTGGCACTTTTCTTTCCAGACTTGGGACTGGACAGCGTGTAGATTAATACACGAAGGTGGTTTAAAGGTTCTCCTATCAGCAGCTTCTATTACATCTTCGTCAACTTTTCAGAACGATCTTCAATCAAACTTTGCAACGTACGACAGAGAATTGAGGCAACGAAATAAATCTTCAGTTTCAACATATTTGTCTAAAATTCTTTTTATACGCCTGTCGGTTTCAATAAACTGTTTTCTTCTCTCGCGAAATGGAATGCCTGGGTCTATATGAAGATTTATTTTTATCTTCTAGTAACACATAAACTGCTGGCCAGATGTTTGTTTCCTGCATCAGCATGAATTGAATAAATTTGCTCATACTGTTTCGGACAAGTTTTGAATGTTCCGTCAAGGTAGAAAGAATCACAAGATGTTAATAATTTCTTGCCACTGTTATTTGTAAACACCAGACATTTATTTTCGTTGTCCACTGTCAGGTCAAGCATAAGGAAGCTCGTCTCGTCGGAAAGTCTCAACACATTTTCATCCAAGGAGATTTCGGAACTACCAATCGGATTTTGTGTTGTTTCCAGTGTTTTGCTACGTATTTCACACAGAGAGGTTTTGGCGTTATCATATTTTGGAATTTCAATAACTAGTTCATAACCTCTATTCGTCAATTTCCAAAATTCTTGTTTGTAGACGACGTTCACTGGCGTAGACAGTTCCTCCCTTGCTCTTTTCCTGCATACAGACATGGTTTTTACAACTTCCAACTCTGCAACATTCGGAACACACTGATGAGGTTTTCTTTCCAAAACGTCGTTGTTTAATGTTGTCTCTAGTGACCCCTTGCACTTCAGCCGGCGTTCCTTTACACATCTCCAGTAGATACCATTTTCAGTCTTACTGATGTCCGTCCAGTAAGAGACAAGGTTTACCCTTGTCACTGGTAATAACTTCCATTGCGCATTCACTTGCAAGGAAAGAAAGAAGAACATTTGAATGTGCGCTTCACCCACGATCTTCTTCTCTCTGTGCGCAGATCACACTGTTCGCTCCTCCCACGTACGCTTCTCCCACGACACCGGAGAGTTAATAAGAATGAATTATCAAAAGTACGCGGCTCCTGACATCAATTCACAATATTTAGCTGGCGAGTGCTCATTCCCCCAAGCCCGTGGACCCATCCCCTCCAAAGAATTGTTCATCACAATCCCCCCCAGAAGAAAACACACGCAGACACACAAAAATAGTTTTAATAAACACACAGTAATTTATTTATTTTTAATGTCAATAATTTGATTTTTTTAAAATTAAATTTTCGAAATTATAGTATTTTATAATTATCCAGTCAGTCGTAGCACAGAAACACATACAAGCGAAACTAATCGTGTCTGAAATCATCCAACACTAAAACTGAAAGAAAACACCAGGCATTGTTTACCACTGGTAGAGATGCCAACAATCGAAAGGCACATGACATCCGAAAACTTTCTTTGCAGTTGAAATTAAAAGACTAAAGAAAGAGAGAGCACGGCTCACTTTCATGTTTGCTACAGGATATACGTATTATTCTTGTGGATGTTAAATCATGAAGTAGATGCTGAACATCTAATAACCATAACTAAAAATAAATAACAAGTCATTCAAACTAAATGATCCTCCTATTTTTGTGTGAAGATATGGTAGCAAAACTATAAAATTTTGTCCCTCCTAAAAAATTCCCATGACGCAAGCGCGTCACGAATCCCCCCTGTGGGCACCCCTGGTGGCAGCAACCATGTTCACTCGTTTTATAGTGCTATCGGCAAGTTGGACAATAATTGGAATTTGTTCCGGACAAGTCTGGCAACGATTAAGCTAGGGCTCTTAACAGTACACACATACACACACCCACCCCCTCGTATCTCGCGCAACGTTAATTGTGGCATTGTGGGCATTATGATAAGAAGGACCATAATGTGACTGGATCCAGTGTATTCGTTGTAGTATGTGGATGCATGAAATATGTATCAAATTCACGTCCATGTGTACAAAGTGCAATGCAATTTCTCACAAATGTAAACAGTAAAAAAAGCTATGGTAAATTCAAAATAAATGTTAGAAACGCTATGCTTGTCTGTACAAATTGTGTTCTGTTTACGAAATGAACGTTAATAATCTTCCAGTTAATGCTGTGTATTATTTTCCTTTATTACAACAATGTTCTTGTATTGGGCATTTTACCCCTATTGGGTGGGCATTTTACCCTGAACACGGGGTGATTTGCCTAAATTGACGTTCTTCTGTTTATTTCTCTCTGGTTCTTTTGCTATAAGACTTACAGTAATAAAACTTATAGGTAACAATAACAAAACTTGTAGCTTTCATTTGGCATCCTTTTCATTGCGACACTCCTTCATTTAGCGAAGCTATAAACCGCCAAAAAAAGGTTGGGCGTATTCCCCCAAGTGACTCTACATATGTATGGGAGAGAAGCAGATGGCAAATCAATTTATACCAGAAAATTATAGCAAGCTGCTCCAAATCAAATCCCTCCTGAACGTCACAGAGTCATATGGTAATCAAGATAGAAAGATAGAGCCATCCAGTTTCTCTTCTCGATCAGAATCAGCATAAATATTGTTTCTGGCCCGTTGGCAACCGTGGAACAAGCTCAATTTTTAGATCACCGCAATTTTTTATAACGCTGGCGTTATCTGAAAAGGACAGTGGATTGAAAACGCCCACCGCTTGTTCATCTGTCAACCCCCCAATAATCCACGAGGTTATGCAGGGAACGTAAATCGCGAGCCGACGGAAAGTGCGGAGGACTGTAATAATAGAGAAATGAATGGCGCATCCCGCATCGCATTGTCGCCTCCGTATAAAAGCTCGGTTGCAAATCGAAGTGCATTCTGCCGGCGATAGCGGCGGTCAATCAGGGCGGACGGAGTTTATAAACACGCTGTCCGCGAGGGCGTTTGTTCCGGGGGAATGTAACGAAGTTGGGAGGCCCTGACGATTAACAGCCAGCGGGCAACGTAACGCCGATTGACGTTCCCGGGATTTTTGTTTTGGTGTTGAGTTGACGCTGGAGCGATCGTGCACACGGATCTATGTCTGATAAGGTTGGAGCTCGCTTTTTGTATATGTTGGATTTTGATATTCCTCTTCCCTAAGAGTTATTCATTAAAGTGGCCAGCGTTAATCGAATGTGATCCAATAACTGGAATTTTTTAAATCTTTCCCGAATTTACTTTTGCGGTGATCTAGTCGGTAGTGCGTCTGGCTGTCACGCGGGAGACCCGGATTCGGTTCTCGGGGTAGCTGATCTATGGTCGGAATTTTCCCGACCTTGTCCCCACATAAAGCGTCTCTGTGGCTAAGTCAGACTCAAATCAATGGGTACCTGTGAACCTGGGGTGGTAAAGGCGGCCAGAGCTTGGTACTGATCACTTCACCTCTAAAATGGTCAAGATCGCGAATGTGTGGGGTCCTACCCTCACATCCCTTAAATGTGCCTTGATGGAATGGTGCCATAAGCACTGGGAACTTTCTCTTACCTTTACCTTCCCCGAATTTAACTAAATTGTTTTTGAAATGATCCTTGGTAAATTAGGTTTTTGGAATTATATCGCCTTTCTGTGACTTTTGGCTAATCATGGTACGAACCACTGTCAAATTGAATCAACAAGTTCTACTACATTTTCTTTCTTGATACAAGTTAAGTGGAAATTATTTTATCGTTTATTATAAATATACGCTCTACAATTAAATGAATGAGGTTTATTATGATTTAGTTTATTTTACTTCCCTTATCTGCCACTTATGGCTAATCGGAAAGATTAGGATGAAAGGTGATGATGGATGAAGGGACGATCTCAAACATACAGGGACAACATAGCACGAGCCCAACAGAAGATTATGTTGGCTGTGAGTCCAAACGCCAGAGCCTCGCTAGTCTGCACAATTCAGTCCATGGTGTACTACGTGGAAGGGAGGTTGACATATGCATGTTCTTACACCCCATGACCAATTTGACACTCACCCGTTACGAGACCATCGAGTGAGGGCCGTTGGGAGACGTCATGATCCTCAAAGGAAAAATAATCCCAGGTTTCTAGAAGAATCTTATAAATCGTTTAAAAGGGAAAAGCTACAATCTGCAAATACTTTATTTGGGTTATATTGGTGTTTCTGAAAATGTTAGCCACAGAAACATGTAAAACACCATGGCGACCATTTAAACTTTTATGAACGAAAATGTGGGAATCTCTTGATCAGAGAATGCACTAAGCGGAAATTTGGAAATAAGATTTCTCATCATAAATTAAATTAATGTATGCAATCCTGTACTGATAGTGAATTTGAGAGATGGATGTGTGGATTTAAGCTAATGGAATTAATCCAACAGTAACAACTTTAATTTAAAGTTGGATTTATTTTTATAAAATTACACGAATTAAGCGTGTGAGATTTGTAATATTTTACCTAACGTATTCACGCTAACGTAAATGGTATGTACATTATGACTTCGGTACCGAGACGAAGGTTATCGTGAGTTAAGTGACAAAATCTAAGGTTAGCTTAAACAACTGATTAAATTAATTGTAACAGACTACTATGAAAGACTTTGCGAACCTTACCACTAAATTACAGAAAGCCTATGTTCTGCTTTTTCTTGAAGCAATAAAAATTAACTAAAATTAAACTAAAATGCAGCCCCTTCAGTGCCGCCAAGGACTGCCAGGTGGCTTTTTCATTGAGTCCCATCGCCGCTGTTACTTCGCTTTCGAGACCTGAGTCCGCTACTGTTGCATTCGAGAAGCTCAGATCATTAATTGTCCTCGATATGGAAGGTCAACGCCAACATTTTAGAGATCCCACCGACGATGGAACCCGGGACCGATCACACCAGTTATAAGAGCGCTAATCACACTGCTACACGGGAACTCAATAAATCAACCTCTCATTAATAATTAATGGAGAAAAAAATTACCGTGAAGTTTGTTCCATTTGCCACGTTAAAAGCATCTAAAATGAAATGATGCGTCACTTCTGTGTTTATCAACCTACTATCCCTAGCCGGCCAACAATTTGTGAGAGCTTTCAGTGCAATATCAATACGGCATTGAAGCATAAGTGTTTCCGAGTCAACATGTCAGGAGTCGAGAGTGTGCGTCGGTATGAATAATGAGAATGACGTAGAGCAAGGCATGCCGAGATAAACTCGAAGTCTATTCTTCGTCCCCGGTTAAAATAATGAAAAGTCGTCTGCAAATTTTCACTCCAAGAAGCAGTAGCGCCGACTTCGGATTAATTTGGAGGTAGAGACAAGATTAACATAAATTATATTTTATACATGTAAATACATATAATATCCTTCCCCCTTGAGAAATTTGGCGGGAAAGTGCCTTCTCCCTCCCAAGTCGGCGCCTGTGTCTGAAGTAGAAAAATCATGTGTATTCGATGCTGGATAACCTGAGGAGTGTCTACAGTAGAGATTTATTGTACTGAAATTATAACTAATTGATTGATTGATTGATTAAGTGTTACAAGTCCACTTTATGCACAGTAAGGTTAATCGGGACTGGACGTACAATTTCAAGTTGATCCGAACCACTTCACCGGGTATCGTACCCGGGACCCCTTGATTACAAGGCGTTACCACTGCGCCATCGGGGAGGCCACGTACAATCAAGTTTAATAACAGTACATAGCACTTATGGATTAAAAATTATGGATACTAGAGTTTGGATTCAGATTCAAAATTAAAAAGTACACCAACATAAGATCAGAGTTTAGCTTATTCAATTCTGCGTTAAGCTTTGGTAACCACATTTTTAACAAGACAGTGCCGATCTTTTTGTGTTTTCCAGACGACCGCTCTCTTTGAAATTCCATGAGTTAAGACAAACTTGTAGTCCGATCGTGGTGCAATTTAAATACAGTGCAGGTATAAAGGTTTTAAATAGAATTCTTAATTTTCACAATTTTAAATAGGTCAGAAAAAGGTTCATATCAATTTTGTGAGAAACTTTTTCTTAGTATTCGCTAGTCTTACAAATACGATCTTGGTATTGTTTTTGAAACTCTTTGCAGCTGTTTTTAAAACCCATTAGCATTATCAATTCACATTGTGAAACCGATTTTATACAGATTTTTATTCATCGGAATAAAGATGTGTTGAACTTGTTAACACCGCACGTTCTATCACTACAGTTAATGTCCGTTAAACCGTGGGAACAGGCCTGTCACTGCGAGTCGGGTGACAAATCGAAGACGTGTGGTTACCATAGCTTAACGACCTGCCCCCATCCCGTTACGACGCCACGGGTCCCGGGTTCGAATCCCGGCCTGGGCTTGGATGTTTGTGTGTCCATTCATCAATTTCATCATGTCATCACTCATCACCAATTTTCGCAAATTAGCCAAAAGTGGCACAGAACCGAAGTAAAATAAAGCAAATCAACCATAGCTTAACGCAGAATTGAATAAGCTGAATTTTGATGTAACTCGTTTTTTATGTGGATCTACGTCTTAGTTTTAAATTGGAGTCCAAACTCGTGTATCCATAATATTTTATCCCGTAGTAGGTTTTTCATTCCTTATAGTGACATTTACCGGTAGATCTTTCTTCATTATTTTTTTTAATCATTCATCGTCATCTTGCAGCAAATGACGTCATATGGGAAATGACGTAAATTAACTGTGACATTAATATACCGAAGTTCGACAACAATCGTTCACATGAATGCTCATTTAGTACACTTTCTTAGCACATATCCGACTAAATGCAACTCGAATGGTAGCCTATATTGCCATACTGAAGGATGAAAGGCATAATTCTAAGAAGAATCTACAATGAGAAACTCGCTATTGTCAAACGAAGGAGCTCATCAGATACGCCAGATTTACCCAATCTTGGGAAAGTTCCTGGAGAACCGCAAGAGGAATTTAAACAAGGTCCTCCAACGACAAGACATTTCCTTTGAGACGTCCGCAGAATGCAAAACAGCAAGCATCCTCACGGACAATACAGAGTAAGCTATTCTCATTTGAAATGTTTCTTGGCAGTACGGGGAAATATCTAAACTAGCAACATCATCAAAAGTTTTGATCAAGATCGCCTGCATTCAAACCGAAAAGCACTGAGATACACTTCAGTGGTTTGGAGAAAATGTCGAATATAACAGAACACAGAAGCATCTCTTCTGTTCTGAGGCTCAAGAACTGATTTTCACAAAACTTTAATTTGGCTCTTCATTTTCTGGCATTGGATTCTCTTAATGAATAAATTGAATGAATAAATAATAACGTGGCTTCCGAGAAAACCCATTGGTGGTTAAATTTGTCGTAAATACTAATAATATGATGCGCTTGATGTTACATATTACTTACTTTCTGAACGGTTTCAGTACTTATTTTTGGATTTATAAATACACATTTAAATGTACATATTTTACTTTGTTTTAATACATATAGTAATGCTTATTAATAATTACCTTATTTTACGCTTCGAATGATTCAACGTTGCTGCCTTGTAAGTTCATTAAGATGATAATGATTGCAAAAGTAATTAATGACGCTCACTCTAATATCATTTATGCATTGCAACTCTTTTCGCAATAATCACCTTTCTCCCTGTTTACTTCCTGCAGTTCTTTTTTTTTTTTGCATGTTAACATTTTGCTTGAAGTACAGTTCCTAAGAAATTAGTGTAATCACAGACGCTTTATTCTACAAAGGTAAATACCTTGCATGTGACTTCTTGCTGTACAATTGATCAGTGCATAGAGTCCTGCTATCTGCTTTCTAGACCGGTTTCCGGTGCTGTTCCTTTCAAAGTATTCTCCCCTCCCCCTTTCCCCATAGTTATCTTCCCTATGCTAGTGCAACAAGAAAAACCTTGATGTTCCATCCTTGGATGTGTTCTCTTTCGAAAGAAGTACTGGTGATAGAGCATATATCTATAAACGCACAGCCATGAAAATAGCCGGCTGGGCAGAATTGCGCTGGTGCCATATATGGGAAAAGCAAAGCGAGAGAAGGACAAAAGTCGCTTGTTCTCGCGCACTGTGTGGCAACGTCGACCAGGCTGCGTTGCCTAGTTTAAGCGTCAGACCGACATCTCTCCGGGCCACTTTTGTGTCATCCCTGACCATTCGGAGCAAATACTGTCAGTTTGTGTCACATGGATTACAAAGAACAAATCTACAAAGAGATCTTTCATTCTCTTAAACCTCCGAACACAAGGGGTTGTGCTCCGACGTGGCAACAGCGCGAACTTCTGCCACCCGCCTAATTTCATGTTCATGCGTTTAGTTCCCACATGAAATTTGGGATCAGAACCGCATTCTCCGGCTGTGCCCCACGTGATTTTATTTTCCCCATAAGGATAACATACCTAGTTTGTAGTCGTCCTCACCAAACCTGCTCTATGCCCCTCAAAGGATCTGATCACTTCAATGTTTTTTAACTTGAGCTCAAAGGTATGCAGAAGGTCATGGAAGAATAAGAGACACACATAATATATATTCATTGCAGAAACATTAACTAACTAACTAACTAACTCTCTAGCCTTCTTAAAGCCGAAGGTTCATGGCTGCAGCAACACAGGCCTTCCATCTGTCCCTATCTTGAGCAAGATCTATATACTCTTTTCCATCTCTACCGATTGCCTTTAGGTCCATCTCAACGTTGTCCCTCCATCTTCGTCTTGGCCTTTCTACAGGTCTCTTACAGAATTTCTACAGGTCTCTTACCATCAGGTTTCCCGACAAGAATCCTGTAAACTCCTCTTTCCTCTCCCATTCGTGCCACATGGCCTGCCCACCTAAGTCTTCTTGATTTAATTATTCTAATAATATCTGGACATGAATACAAATTATGTAGTTGTAAATTATGTAACCTTCTCCACTCACCTGTCTCCTCATCCCTTTTAGGTCCAAATATTTTCCTAAGGATCTTATTTTCAAATACTCTCAATTTATGTTCCTCTTTCAACGTAAGGGACCAAGTTTCACATCAATATAATACTACAGGCAAAGTTACTGTTTTGTATATTTTAACTTTTAGTTTCTTAGATATTAAACGAGAAGACAAAAGTTTATGAAGAGAGAAGTAACATGCATTTCCTGAATTAAGCCTACTTTTTATTTCGTCTTTAATATAATTTTGATTTGTTAATATTACTCCTAAGTATTTGAATTTGGAAACTGGTTCAAACGAGTTGTTATCAATAATTAGATTTTGATTATTACCTAACACTTGGTTTCGGCCTGTAAGCATATATTTAGTTTTCTCTTTGTTAACTTCCAAACCTATCTCTCTAGCAGTTTTGAAAAATATTTTAGCATTATTCTTAATTGTATTTATATCATCCCCTAATAAGTCTACGTCATCTGCATATAGAATAATGCTAAAATATTTTTCAAAACTGCTAAAGAGATAGGTTTGGAAGTTAACAAAGAGGAAACTAAATATATGCTTACAGGCCGAAACCAAGTTTTAGGTAATAATCAAAATCTAATTATTGATAACAACTCGTTTGAACCAGTTTCCAAATTCAAATACTTAGGAGTATTTATTAGTATTGCAGAAACATTACATTGGAAATTTGTACATAACATTATAACAAGATAATGTTAAAAAAGTACAAGTACAATTGTTAGGCCAGTACTTAACATCATGCTCATGAAGGTATTTTTTCATCTACAGTGTGAGTCAAAAGTTCTTAACGGCTCCCTACAGGTTATGCCCAGGTGCCAAGTGCATACCTTTGAGCTCAAGTTTTTTTATATATAAATAAAGTGATTACATACTTAGAGAGTCATAGAGAGGGTTCGACGAGAATGCCTACGTTCTAGATAAGTTATCCTTATGGGAAAGATGAAAACTCGTAGGACACGGTTTATGATATACGGATGATTTACTCGAACGGACAGACAGATAAACACGACGATACCTCTTATTTGGCGATATATGTGTAGTTTTCTGACCATGTATGGCTCCCAGTATGTACGTTGGAATTTCATAATGAGCTGGGCTTTACACACTTTTGAAATTGTGCTGCCACCTGTAATGCTTAGTGGGAACTAAGCACACTATTCACGAAAATTTTCCACTCTCTGAGGACCTTTCCAGGAGTAACTCAAAATTATACCAGAACATTATTTCATAATTTTCTCCTGAATTTTAGATTTCCCCTGCGAACCAAGTAAAATTCCCCAGTACCGATTTAATCCTCCGCTGTAAATGTGTGTGTGCTCTAAGGCATTTCTCCGAAATGACCAATCTGCTAGCACACACACGCACACACACACACACACGCCCGCGCGCGTACACCCGAATTGAAAACATTCACGAGCACTCTCGAAACAAATGTTATTTTTTTTTCTCGAATTCTCTCATTTTCGAGTGAACAACGCCCACACAAATCGGTTACAAGGGTCACGTACATTTTCGTTTTAATTCTCCGTGGTCACATGCACAAAGAGATTATGGAAACTCGGTTTCCCGCTGTGAATGAAGTTCTAGTTCCTGCGACATACGCACGGCCGTTTAATTAACTTTTGCTACACTGTCCAAGCTTGTAAATGTTTCGCAGATTGCTGTCAGGGCGGGTGACAGCAGACAAATTGGGCCGTTACACGTTTGATCGTATTTCATTCCTTGTTGCTAGAATAGTCCGAAACTAAACACTGTTCAGGTTTCGATATTCATCATTACATCTATTCGCAGTGCATTTGTGTGGGGGAGGGGGCATGACAGGTTAATTTTCAGCTCATATATATGCAATAGGAAAAAAAATCTTATTTTTTAACTCTCTTTCATTGTGTATAGTTACTTAATAATTGTGTATTGAGTAAAAGTGGTCGTCGAATGGTTGTAAGGAAGTTAGCGAAATAATTAAATGGGAAAGTTATAATATTATTGTAGGAGCTGCGGCTGTTCAGTCGGTAGGACGTCCGACTGCCAAGCGGGAGACGCGGGTTCGATTCCCTGGGTGGTGTGAATTTTTGCAGCAGTGTATCTGCGTGGAGTGGATCTAGGGTTCGCTCAGAATCTAAAATATGAGTACTTGGGTGTAGAGGTGCTGGAGCGTGGTGTTAATTACATCACCTCCACTATGGCCTCTACCTCCACCCTCCTCTTCCTCCATATGCTTTCACGGCATGTTGCTTGATTGATTCGGTTTATTTTTCTTCGCTTTCTGCCTCTTTGGTTAATCGTGAAGATGAGGATGAGTATACACTGTAGCAACTTACTGTTTATAACTGTAGGGAATTAGCTGTCTTGATTTCGTACAATTAGAATATTGACATATCTTTATGTTTTTAGCCAAACCCCGTTTCCCCTTCCCCCACCAATTTGTAGGTCAGTTATAACTAGAGATCAGAGTAGGTGCCGTAATGCGCTACGAAGAATGGGTTCGAATACTCTGTACAATCACCGGCAATAAAATTGAGACATCTACATGCGTGTTGCCTAACTTTACGGCGATAAATGGATTTAAATAGCAAAGTTTCAATGGAAACTTCTACCACTGCCGTACATCATGTTTTGGACCTTCTTGCTTTATATTGCCTAATAACGGGGTCTGTCCCTAAGGAATACTTGACTTCATACATTTAATATGCAGTATTTTAAGTCAAGTTTATGCACAGATAGGCTAATCGCGACTGGACCTACCGTTTAAAGTGTGATCAGAACCACCATGAAATGTGTATCCACCAGTATCGAGCCTTCGATTAGTCTTCGCTATTTCGAAGGCCTCACACTCACTTGTTTCTTGAGTTGAGTTGGTATTTAAGTCCTCTTTTTGCACAGTAAGGCTAATCGGGACTGGACCTACAGTTGAAAGTGGGATCCGAACCACTTGGGCCTCCACCGGGTATCGAACCCGGGACCCCTTGATAACAAGGCGACGACGCTACCACTGCGCAAACTCACTTGTTTCTAAAATAAATAATTCTATATCCAGATTACAAGGAAATATGTTCTTTCTCCACGTGTAACCTCACCTCCGAATATATTAAAATGTGGTTATACTAAGTTTTAGTTAAAGACTAGTGTCATTTTGGAAGAATTAAAAAGCGGAATGATATTGAGAAATGAAATCCTTTGTCTGTATGAAATGCATAATTATGTCACTTCAACATTACTTTCATCTCACAAATATTTTACTTCCATACTTACCACTTAATATTTTTGAACTGTTAATCTAGAATGCTTCTGTTGCTGTGAATACTGTATTTTTAAGTGCGCTATTGCCTTTGGGGCAAGAGGTTCAAAGTTCGAATCGCGCTGGGAGTCCCAAAACTTTAGGTGTTGGCTTAGCCACGGACGATTCTGGAACTATACCTGGTCCCGGCTATCTCTGGAGCAAGCGAACGAAAACAAGTCACTGCCCAAGTAGTGACGCAAGACGGACCTACCAATGAACACGTGAGAGGGAACGGGATTGCGTGGAGGAGGGAAAAGGTACTGCAGTTACTTCGCAGCAGCGTATACTGCTTCGCTCTGCTCACTCAATTCCTCCCACCCCTTCTCTGCCTCTTTGCACGCCCTTGCTCCACAGATTCCGTGGAAAAGATGTAACGGTCTTCGGTCTAGAACGTCAATTAACAGCGACGATGGGACTCGATACGCCGACCACGCGTCACCCATTGAAAACCGTCTTAGCAGCCCTTGTCCTCTAAAGGGTTGTTGCGCCATGGAGAGTAGTGGTTGTGGATTAAAGTACTTTCTGAACGTAGACTTAGCGTTGGTACCACTCACATGGTACGCACATATTTTTTGTAATCATTTTCTGTTTAGTATGCTTATCTAGACGAGACTATAATTGTATTCTTCACGGCAGTTGCAATTATTCTTAGCACGTCCCGAAGGAACAGGTGTCGTGCCTGCGTCCGTGCAATGTGGGGAACAATTGAACTTCCAGGCACTTTCGTGTTCACGCTTTTTCACGGATCCCCGCGGGAGGACATCTTCATTGCGTCCCTTGGGCACAGAGATCACGCAATGATACGCACAGGAGATCTTCGTCAGAGTTGCCATCCAACCTCAAGCTTTGTTCGCTTTAAGTCCACTTGGTGTTCAAATATGCTGATGACGACTGGATGTCCAGTTTAATGTCCACTGTACAAGGTACAGTCACAGGCAAAAAAAGGACACATGTATTCACAAATATTCGCTTTCTTGCACGACGTTATGTGTCTTACTTAACTCTACGGTTGTGGCAGAATTGATCATTGAAAATTTGCTGTTAAAATCCACTTATCGCCTTAGAGTTAGGCAAACAGATAACGATTTGCTGGGAAGACAGTTTTCAGGATACAGGTGTCCTATTTTTATTGCCGCTGACTGCACCTCCACCGGGAATCAAACCATGAACCTCTTGATTACGAGACGACAGCGATACTCATGCACAGTAGGGGAAGTCCTGCAGCCTGAAGTAAAGTTACACATAAATTGGAAGAGCGCGAGGGCTTCTATAAGACCGTGGCCCGAACAGAACGTGAAAATTAATTAAGTCAATTAACTTTCTTTTCCAGAACGGGCCAGAAATCGTTATAAGGGAGTGGGCGATCTGATTTGTATTGTTGCCGAAGTGTGGAAATAGCTCATTGGGTGAACATCTCATTGTTTCTTTAAACAGGATGGATGTTCCTGTGAATAAACTCGTGATACTTTGAAAAGTGAAAAGATGTTGAATTTGTTTCTAAGAATAGAATAGAATGGTCTTTATTTAAGCAGGCGTGTTTCAGCCTCGTGAGCCGTTCTTACAACCAACCCTTGTCAAAGGTACAATAAATGAATAAAAACATAGAAAAAAAACACATTGATCATGATAATACAATAAAGATAATATGAAGATTATGCAATAATAAAATGATACATTGAAATGATAAGTATAAAAGATAAGTAATAAGTCTTAAGTAGTTAATTGTGTGTGCCGGGTCGTTCACTATATTCTCAGAAAAGCTCATCGGGATTGGGCCTACAGTTTAAAATGGTATCTTAACCACTATGTGCCTCCGTCGTGTGTCGAACCCGGGATCCCTTGATTACAAGATGACGACGTTACCAATACGCCATTGGGGAGGCCCTAAAGTAAAGAGAAAACATCAACTTAGCATTGAATACTGTAACATTATTAGTCAATTGAATACTGTAACATTATTAGTCACTGTAGCCACACCTTGTCAATATTGGCAAGTTCCATAAGGAGTTATCAAAACCGTTTGTAGTGTTTGATTTCGTCTATTCGCCCAAATTTCATTCATTTTCGAAGTCAATTTTCAAATTTTCTTTCATTCTGAGATTTATTGTATTCAATGTGAACTTAATTTTTCTGGGAGGGTGTGCGCGTCCCCGAATCCTCCTCCTGTCTAAGTATATTTCTTTAAAGTGTCATAAACGAAGCTTCATGGAGATACTGGCCCTGACTAACGGCTTTTCATTGGTTGACGTGTCGTCAGCGCTGCTGTTGTCTGGGTTTTGAGCCCAAGCTCGCAACTTATTTTCAAGTAGCGCCACAATTGTTCTCACGATACTGGGCCAACACTAAAATATTTAGGTTTCCTCCGAGAATCGAACCAGGGACATCTTTCAAGAAAGATGAGAGAACCAAACTACGCGAGAGCCCTTCAGGGTGTCATAGTTTATTCTACGAGTAAAATCCAGTCCCAGAACAAGACATGAGCCCCATTGCCCATCAACCTCACTCACTTTGTTAAAACCTAAAACAAATTGGGGATACCGTCACTGTGTAACTGCTAAAAGCTCCACTGATACTAATTATCAGCTGGCATATCCATCTCATTGCTTATACATGATGTAACGAACTGAGTAATGGCGTTATGTGTGTGTCGTCTCTCGCCATCACAGGATACTTGACCCTTACTCCTGTAGCGGTGAGCGAGGACACCCTGATGGACTGTGATACATCCCATGGCGTAAAGTTTAATGGAAAGGTCAGTTAAGCATCCCATATCGGTTTATTTACCACTGCGTTGACCTACAATAGCTTTAAAAATTTTAAATTTTAGTGTTTTACCCTGTTTTTCTTCGTTGGAGGTGGTTTCATTTTGGAAGTAGTCAGACAGTTTATGAGATACTATTGGTTGACACAGATGAAAAGAGTAAGAACACTTTTTCATCCTTTGTTGATTGATAATCTGAAAATTACCCTAAAGAAATCATCCGATGGCGTAATGGTAACGTCCTCGCCTTGTAATCAAGAGGTCTCTGGTTTGCTACATTGCACGGATCTATGAACATTAATCTGGCTTGTTTAATGCATACGAACCTGCAGGTGGAAGATGCAAGAGTTAAAGGTCTACAATTTACTATAAGTCAGTTATGTTTTACGAATATATAGATACAACACTGTTTCAGTTCATACGAGTTTATTTACATAATGTGCAAGTACCATAACACTACTATATGTTTGTAGATAAACTCGCTGAAAGAAAAACATTGTCTATTCTCAATTGGCCAGTTTGATGGATATTTATTCAACCGAAGCAATAATGAACTAAATTGGTCTCTTGCCGTTTAAAGATAAACAAAAGAACAACAATTGACAATTAAATCACTTCTTGACGTAGTATGGAAGAGAGAGTAAACTAACTAACTAACTAACTCTCTAGCCTTCTTAAACCCGAAGGTTCATGGCTGCAGCAACACAGGCCTTCCATGTTTCCCTATTTTGAGCAAGTTCTATATACTCTTTTCCATCCCTACCGATTTCCCTTAGGTCCATCTCAACGTTGTCCCTCCATCTTCGTCTTGGCCTTCCTACAGGTCTCTTACCATCAGGTTTCCCAACAAGAATCCTGTAAACTCCTCGTTCCTCTCCCATTCGTGCCACATGGCCTGCCCACCTAAGTCTTCTTGATTTAATTATTCTAATAATATCTGGACATGAATACAAATTATGTAGTTCTAAATTATGTAACCTTCTCCACTCACCTGTCTCCTCATCCCTTTTAGGTCCAAATATTTTCCTAAGGATCTTATTTTCAAATACTCTCAATTTATGTTCCTCTTTCAACGTAAGGGACCAAGTTTCACATGCATATAATACTACAGGCAAAATTACTGTTTTGTATATTTTAACTTTCAGTTTCTTAGATATTAAACGAGAAGACAAAAGTTTATGAAGAGAGAAGTAACATGCATTTCCTGAATTAAGCCTACTTTTTATTTCGTCTTTAATATAATTTTGATTTGTTAATATTACTCCTAAGTATTTGAATTTGGAAACTGGTTCAAACGAGTTGTTATCAATAATTAGATTTTGATTATTACCTAACACTTGGAAGAGAGAGTTCATGAACTAATAACTAATAATTATCATTATGTGAATCGTGTAAGTTCGGAACTTAAAACGGTATAGAATGTGCATAGCCTTCTCCTCCATATCGTGGTTGCTCGGACACCTTAATAAACCTACCTGTAGGAAATACCATTTCCTCTCCCTGTGTCAGAATCTAAATTGCACTGCCTGAAGGGCTGCGAGGTCGTACAGAGGCTTCGTTCTTACGTCATTGCGTAACCGATTTTATTGACCTCTGGTGGCAATGATAAACATAATTCTATCAAACTGGCAGAAATGATAGAACAAAATGACGATTAGCTTTCTGTGCATAAAGTGGACTTAAGACAACAAATTAATCAAACAATCAATCATCGCTACATGCACTACTGCATGTAAGTTCAATTAGAAATACTTTCACGAAAGAAGGAATTAAGAAGCAGACACTGAAAAGAAAAGAGTTCCATAATAATGACCGTTTTTCCTGCGTCTCGTAAAGATAGATACCGTCCCTCCACCCCCTCTCTTTTTCTTTAACTCGAGACTTGATGCTTGATGAGGTAGAAGTCCCTCCTCCCTTCCCACAGTATACAAACTAGAAGAAATTCTCAACGAGGAAAAAGCAGTCGTTTCAGACTCCAACCCAAATAACTTTGTCACTTCCTCTGTTGGCCTGTCATCTGCCAGACCATCTGCATCGTAAGAAGAGGCCGAATTTTACTTTACCACTTCTAAAGATGCAAAAGACGTATAAAGCCTCCTTTTTATTTTACAAATTGTAATTACTTCGTAGCTTGAGCACCGAAAGACGTAGTCTTCAGAAAAATTAAAATAATGTTGTTTAGTGCTTCCTAGAGGTGAATTTAGTTCAAACACGTTGCTTTTGCCTTCATAACAACAAATTTGTGTCGCATGTTAAACTTCTTTCAGCGACATATTTTATTATGATGGAAGTTTCAGTTGGGTAATTACATTTGTACAGCGTGTTCCAAAATGATTATCAGGGTTTCATAGTTAAATTTCACTCATATGTGGGGTACAAGTACAAAGCGCTACTCAACAAGTTTACACAATGTACCTTATAAATGTTCAATGTGAGCACCTTTCTAGACACGGCAAACATCCATCCGGTAGACCAATGTTTGTCGACGCTTTCGTTCAACACGCTTGGACATCCAGAACCCATCCCTTTGCAGACACATCCAGTTGTTTCAAACTGTTATAGGACGGAGGATGACTTCGAAATCGCTGTCGAACTCAAACAGCAGAACCAGACATTGCAATTTCAATGACACAAAATGACTTCTGCACGGGAGTCGCCATCTTGTAATACGACTATGCCGCTGTGACTGATGGAAAACAAATGATGGGGTGGCAAACTTCCACAACCGTTCTTATAGTACATTTACGATATAAACATTCACCTTTGTCTGTTGCAATATATCAACTACTTGAAACCGAGACAGTCATTTTGGGACACGGTGTATTTTGAGGGGCTCATGATTCACGAATGCATTGCAGTTTAGCTTTAGGAGAGCATTGCCTTATTAAATAAGGATTTGTATAACTCAATAAGAAATGACAGTAATAATGCTTAGCTTCGAAGACGTTTCGATAATCACTTTAAATATGCCATTGGGAAGCTCTGTAGCTAAACCTAATTGGGAGTTGACTTGTACTTTCTGTAATCGGTGGTGATATGTGGTTCATGATTTTGTCAATGTGCTGAATTGGGGGGAAAAGGGTGGACAGAAAGTAAATGTGATTTACAGACAAGACTGTATTTTTGCTCTTCTTCCAAACACAATTTATATTGTCTTGTCAGTTCGTAGATCGTTTTTATTGCATTTGAAGATGTCCCCTGGAGAAACTAAACCATATTTTCGTTCTCGTTCGTGGGAAAGTTCAAACGGGAGAGAAAGGGGGAGTAGGAGGTAGCCAGCAATAATATGTGTGTGTGTGTGTGTGTGAGAGAGAGAGAGAGAGAGAGAGAGAGAGAGAGAGAGAGAGAGAGAGAGAGAGAGAGAGAGAGAGGATAGGAAGGAAAAACAAACGAAAGGGGGAAACAGTTGAACATCAAGACAGCAAGGAAATATATTGAAGAGAAAGAGATGGCAAAAGGTACGAATATAAAACAGGAGATACGGAGAGGGTAAAGTCAGAGGGAGCGAAAGAAAAGAAAATAAGGGAAGGAGAACAAGAACATGTTTTATTGAGAGATGGACAGAAAGAGAGAGAGAGAGAGAGAGAGAGGAAAAGAGAAACAGAACAAGAAAGGAGGAAAGGGAAATAGAATAACCGATGGGATCGAAAGACAAGAAGAAGAAGAATCTCGCTCCCCGTTCTATCATAAACAAAGAGAAAGAACAACGTAGCAGCAAGTGTAGAGAAAAGGAGAGAGGAAATGAGGAAGAATAAACAGAGAGGGAGTTAAAATGAACGGTAAATAGACATAGAAAGAGGGAGGGGGGGAAGGAGATTTAGAGAGAAAGAGAAAAAGAGAAACAGATCAAGAAAGAAGTAAAGGGAAATTGAATAGCCGATAGGATCGAAAGAGAGAAGAAGAAGAGTAGAGACAGAAAGAGAAGAACGACGTAGCAGAAAATGCGTAAAGACAAGGAGAGAGAGAGAATAATGAATAGAGAAAAAGAGAAGGGAAGAAGATATAGACAAAACATAGAGAGCGGAGAAAAAGAAAGCAAGTAGGTGGGAAGGAGAGGAGAAGAATTTTGAGAGAGAGAGAGAGAGGGATGCAATATTCTTTCTTCCCCGTATCTCAAAACTGAAATTTCCATCTGTCTTTTGTTTGTGCGAATGTCAGGAGGAGAGAAGGAGGCGACAGCTTATTCACGCCGAGCAACGAAGCTGTTAAGAGGCTTAGGATGAACAGAATTCCACATTGCAACAGACCTTCAGTTCTTAATCAATTCCGTTTGCAAAATCTATTGCAGTTGGGAAGAGAGAGCGGTAGAAGCACTACGCACCCAATGCTAGTGCCCAATAAAAAGCTATGACGCTTGAAAGCTTGGAATGCAATAATTCAGTCTACTCAAGTTGTTAGCTTCAGGGCGTGGTTCCAAAATATACTTTGTCTAGTCAGCTAAGAGCAGATAACTTTTCTTTCGTTTATAGTTCTAGCTTCAACTTCCTCACGACAGACAACACGCCCACTCTTGTTCTAAGAATAACAATTAGCAAAGAAAAGGCTTATTACTAACTTAAATAGTCACCTTCATCTCAGGGTAAATGGTAATAGTCGAAGCTGAAAAATAATGCAATGGAAAGGAAAAAGAATTGGAACCAAAAATCAGGTAATTTTTGCCTCCGTGGTCTAGCGATTACCGTAACGATCTCTGAATTATGGTGGATCTTAGGTCTGATTCCTGGGCAAGGATTTTTTTTTATGTTTGTACTTTGTCGCCACCATCGTTGCGATAAATAAAAGAGATCGATCACCATCGATAAATGCAACAATTAAATACATCAATTTTGCTCGCGAATAATTCGTTCTTGCACTATAAATATTATCCGATTGTTAGGGGTTTTCCACTATGTAAATTGTTTACCTATGTATTGACATTGTTGATAACTCCGCGTTCAGAGCTAAAACTTTGTCGATAACTAAAACATTCATTTCTTCTTATTACGTAGTGTAAATATTTTATTTTTAAAGTCATACAATGCGACATGACAAGTGATACATAGCAGATCTCTACATAATGTGCGTTGTTGTGCGGTACATGCACAATCAGATAAATGTGTATTAAATCAGTAAAGGCAAAGCTCTCTCCTGTGTATTATGTAATGTGTATTATGTAATGAAGTCACGTGAGTAGTCGATTTCGGCATACTGTAGGTGGTCTCATCAATATGACTTTCCGGCCACCTTTTCCCGTGATTAGAGAAAGCTGGATGGGCTCCAGAACCACTCTATGCAAGGCATTGTCGAAAAAAATTCTCACCCCTAAAATCAAATCCGGATCTTCCGCTTGATAGTCAGACACTGAAGCAAGCCCTTTTGCTTAAACTTCAACGTATCATCCTATTGTTTCACTTCACCAAATAACAATTACAATTTTAATAACTTCAATGAAACTCGGACGTAACTATTTAAAGTTACCATATACTAGTCACTTCTTGATGTACAGTATTTTGTTTCTTTTCCGTTGCTATGCTCAATATGTATATAGAAATTTATACGGAATAAATTTACATTATCAATAATGTGATCATAATTAATTATACATCATATTAATTCAATAACGTTTTGCGAACATAACAAAATATAAATTGACATCAACATAAATACATCATCAGGCATATTAAACACAAAATTAAGCAGTAAATAATAAATAAATGAACATATTTGGGTCAGTCACAACATCCTACCGACTGGACCATCGCGTTATGAAAGGAATTTGTATAACATTATAATCACCATGGAAGTCTAGTAGTAATAATGTGTTTTCCTCCCAAATATATGCAAGTTTGAAACCAGGCAAATAGCCTGGTAAAGTACGAATATTACGTATGAAACGTTGTAATACCTTCTATTGACTGTGTGCTTTCGTCCGTGTATATCGTATGCCTTGCTGCAGAGGATAATAACGGAAATCCGGCACGAAGGGCGACTTTCAAGCAAGCTACGGCTGGGAGTCGATCGAAAATTGGAGGTTTCCGACACCGCTTCTCGAGCGACTCGCTTCCTGGATGGGAATAGAGTGGAATCCCCTGGAACGTTCGTAACCAAACCATGCAAGGCTGCTGCCCGGGTTGCATCTATTAAGGGGACACATGCATTTCGATTCGGCAAACTCTGCTTTTGGTGGCGGTGATTATTTGAAGGTGGCGTAAGGAATATTACTAGCTACTATACGCACGTATTTTCCTTGGATTTGATCCCATAGTTTCCCTTCTTTAGATATTGTTCAATGGGTGAGAGTTTATGTTCGTTATCTCCGCAACTGGAAGTGCAAGCACTCTCGTGTATTTCTGTACGTTGGTAAATTTGTTCCTTTTATTATATAATGTCGATTTTCTACCCATCGAGGTAAATTTCGACAATGAGGATTAATGGTGAATTTACGAACAACACAATAAACATCAATCCATTAAACAGGATTCGAACCTAAGTTTCGTATGGTGTATTTCGCATCCACACTGCCACGGCGGGATAAGAAGAGACACACATGCGAACCCTGTGCGGTAAATAAAATTGCATATAAAGTACCTTTAACTTTCTACCACCCATATATTATTTGCTACCCTATGCGACAGTACAACATGCATGAAGGCATATGGGGGATGCGGATGTAGGACTCCACAGATTCATAATCTCGGCCACTTGTGGAGGTGATGTGATCAGCATCACTCTCCGGCCACTTTTACCCCCAAGTACCCATTTATTAGAGGCTGGGTAAACTCCATGCATGGACAATGCTGGGAAAATTTCCACCGCGGAATTCGAACCCCGTATCTCTCGAGTGGCAATAAGACACCCTATGAACTTTCTTTCACACAACAAGCACATACAAGCACGTACGAGGAGAGTTAAACGAAAACCCTAAAAATGCAACAAAATTACATGACACACTCTAAAATGTACATGACGTATGAATTATTATCTACAGAAGTAAATAACAGTGGTTTCTTGCCTTCTGAAAAGCCTCCCCGATACCGTAGTGGTAATCAAGGAGTACAGGGTTAGATACTATTTGAAGGCACATAATGGTTCAGGTGCCACTTTAAACTATACACCCACTCCCGATTAGCACATATGTGCATCAAGTGGACTACCTTGCCTTCTGAAATGTGGCAAATTCTCATGCAAATGAAAATTCAATATATGTATGAGTGCTTACCACACCAGCAAATTTACTAATGGAGGAGAAAGTTCGACAATGGCCTCAGTTCACAGGCAGATAGGTGGAAAGGCCTTCGCGATGGCTCATAATTGACTGCACGTGGACCGCAAAGACAGGCATTAACTCAAAGTTGAAAATATATGTAGATCAGCAATGGGTCTATGCTGCAAACTTGCGCAACCGTACAAGCAGAAATCTACTAGGCCTATACAGATGAAAACAAAACGAATGAAGGTTTTCATTTGTCTCCCCCTCATGTGCGTGTATTCGTATATATGTGGGGGAGAGGCTATTTAGAAATTACCAGAACTGCTTGACACACACATATTTGACGTAATAATAAACAATGAATACTAGAAGCTGTGCTTTAGTATGTAAACCAGGAACGTTCCTGGCATGTGTAATGGCGAGCGTCTATAAGCAAGGCAATAATCATAATTAGACTGAGGTTATTTATTTCTACTTCTATCCTATATAATACGAGGGAAAAGCAAATGTATCACATAAACAAAACATGTAAAGTTATTCAGTTTTAGTTAAAATGTTCTATCAAAAGTACTTAATGTAACTGATGGGATAAGGGCAAGAGAGTGAGAAGCCACATTTTCGTACTTGTGAGAATTACAGTCTTTAAAGTTAAAATAAATCCATAACTCTGCGTTTACACTGGAATTTTCTTCTGGCAATCGTACTTTGCATACAACTCATTGCAAATATCTTGATAACGCCTGCAGCAACATTCATGCCATTTCATTGAAAATATTTTGTAATTACTTGATGAAAAAGTTCCCTTCTCCCACCAAACAAAGAACCAAAAAACCCTACAAGGCCAGGATAAGGATATGTATTACGGTGTCGAGTTTACCAGCACTCAGTAACACACACACACACACACACATATATAAGTCGCACACGTACACATACACACGCTTGCACAGTCAGCGTATCGAGTTCCATTACCGTTCTTATCTGCATTTTGCAGACCGGAGACTGACCGGCTATTTCTTGACAAGCATCTCACTACTGCTCCTCGTGATGCTGTGTCAGCATCGAAAATTCTGGGTGAACTGAGATCGGCCCACACCAAACTCGATGAATTTGACCATTTGTCTTCACTGGAAGTATGTACTGTACAATAATAAATACAATAGATAATTATATCACATTATGAAATTACATATGACGTGAATATTGGTAGTTATCTCACCTATTCTGGTTTCCAGGACAGGCTAAATTTAAAGATTATTCGTAAATATTCTATCGTGTATTCACACATTTCTATATATGTTGGTGTTAACGTACAGGGTGGTCACAAAGTTGGCGTACCTCCCCCCCCCCTATTTTCGACACTACGATGGTTATGGTTGAATGCTTGATATGAACACATACCTGATGGTTTAAGTGTTCGGAACATCCGTATGGAGACCGTCTTTTTCGAAGCAAGACCGCTCTCTGCGCCATATTTTGGCACACTTCGCGATGCAAGTGTGAATAAGACCCTTTCCGGGCGGTGACGTTCCCCTCAATACGTACTGAAGGGCCTCCAAGAAGTCCCAGGGGTGGTTAATCAACGACACAGGTATTTATTTGTTCATATCAAGTAATCCAACTATTACCATCGTAATGCAGAAAATAAAAGGGGCTACGCCCACTCTGTGACCACCCTGCACAATAGATATAACAGATAAATTATGTTGCATATTAATTATTAATAATACTTAACATTTGTGTCACCATATTACCAGACCAAGAACATAATTTAATTGATTACAAAATATAGTTTGTTTTTTTCAGTAACATTTATTTACACGTTGTGATTATTAATATAATTAGCACCACCAAAGCGAAAAAAATTATGAATAAGAATGATTAAGATTAGGACCGTCCCCAAACTGATACTTAAATATAGATACAAGGAACTTAAATATGCAAGCGACCAAATTGTCCCGTATTTAAAGAGTACGTTAAGTGGTCGACATTCGATTTCGCCACCGAAGGTTACAGGTTCGAAACCCGTAAATCTTTCTAACACCTCAACCCAACGCAATTTCCTGAAGCTATAACAATCTACTTACGTGCCACATCACGCCAAGAGTACATGATTCGTTAATTGTTACACAGACACTAAGAAAAGTCACTGGGTGGACCATAAAAATATAATTTTAGAATTGCATGATATGATTCCTGGTAAGAATATGTTTATTTTATTTTTTTTTTTTTGCTTACAATGTCATTTCTTGGGTTATGTCTAACTGATTGATTAAATCAAGTATCGAACATTATCGAAAGGTAATTCTCGAAACGTTAGAACCCGACCCTGTGGCCGAGTGGTTAGCACATCGCGCTGCGACGCCGCCAAGGGTCCCGGGTTCGAATCCCGGTCGGGCTTGGTTGTTTGTGAATGTCCATTCATCAATTTCATCATTTCATCACTCATCCCCATCTTCGCAAATTAGCCAAGAGGCACAAAACGCGAAGTAAAATAAACTAAATCAAATCAAATCAAAATCAAAATCGAAACGTTAGACTGAAATGTTAACATTATCACAAAAATCAATTTTTCATTTGACATCTTTCTTCCTCTGAAATGGCCGTTTCAGTCTTCACGGTCAAAAGCTAGCGGAAAGAATAACCAGTGAGAGCGTGTGATTTGCAGAGAATTAGATACATTGAGATGGAAAAAAGATTGAATTAGTTTCGTTCAGGGATAGAAGGCTTCTATTACTAAACCTCTGAGTTGTTAAGAAAGCAAGAGAATTAATTGGTTAATATAGAACTGAATGGTCAATTCATATATCAATTAACCGAGTTATTAGGATTTGGTGTCCTCGAATCTTCATGCCGCAAGCCCCCACCCTCTACGAATTTATTTCAGACTCTCGTCATTTTTACAGATAGGCTAACATCAAAAGCCGTGACAAGCGATTTTTCTAGTTTTTGAACATGGTCTTTCCATTCACAACACGGAAACTCATCTTAGCATATCATAAAAATTCTTCTCCTCTTTACATCGCAACGATGAGGATGAATAATAATGGTCAGCTTTGGTGAATCTCAAAGCTCCAGGAAAGTAAACCTCCGGAAGGTTTCCCATATAACAATGAAACACGCTAACGCTGTAAATTGAGTTGCGTGTAATTTGGATTTTATTGAAAAGCAAACCGAAACCATGTTGGAAGCAGTGTGAAAACTAGAGCGGCTATGCAAAAACATTTATTTTAATGTTAACATTTCAATCTAATATTCGGTACTTGATTTAATAAATTGTTAAACAAAAAAAACAAAAAAATTAAACACATAATTACCAGAAATCATTTTATTCAATTCTAAAAGAAAAAATTAAGAACACTTGCACAATATATTTTATATGTTGGAAATGGGAATTTATCTATTTATTGATGAAATATCAATGTGTATGTGCTTGCCTATCTGAAATAAAAATAATAAATACAGATATAATATGGCTCTTGGCGAGCAAGATAATTTTTTTAAAATTTTTTTAGTTATATTTTTTATCTTTACAAACTGATAATCAGTAGGGGTAGTTGATTGTTTCACCGGAATCATGGTACGAGGGGCGATTAATATCGGGGCCTATTTTGGCTTAAATTGACTAAAATTATGCGTTAGCATGTCCTCTCCGACTGGCGTAGGTCCCTCTGAAAATATTTTCCAAGTCCTGCCTTTAAAAAATACAACCTAAAATCGACAACGGGGAGATTTTGTTGATGTAGAGTACGCGTACAAGATTTTGGGGAACTAAGTAAAAGGAGACGGGGTTTTGTCCATCAAATAAGTCGTTAGCGTTAGCATCGTCTCACCCTTCATAATTTCGACCGGATCTCGGACGGTCACACTTCTTTGGTGGAACTCTGTTTTTTGAATTAGCAAGGACTGTCATGTAGGTTAGTTTATCACGTAAAAGATCGTAAAAAAACAAAAAAAAATAGGTCAAAAGGCGCGTTAAGAGTAAGAAGAAACATGGTGCAAATTTGCAAGAGGTAAAAAAAAGCTTAAAACATGTTGCCGGATCCTCTACCGTGCATTTTTTCTTCTTTTAGGTTAGCTGAGCCCGTAAAAGGTCGTAAAATCAAAAGTAGGTCAAATTATGTTGCCAGCTCCTATTGTTTCATCTACTCCGAAAGCAGGTGAAAGCTCATACCGTTTCCAACTACTCGTGAAAGATCGTAAGAAAGAAAAGGACGTAACCAAAAACAACACTTGTAGGTTAATTTAGCTCGTAAAAGGTCTTAAAAAAGTGAATAGGTTAAGTTATATCACGTAAGATCGTGGCATACCAACAAAGTATGAGGTGGAGAAAACCGAGTCGCGATGAAAATTGTACTGGAACGTCGTCGAACGCCATAAAATCCACAAAAAATCGTTATAATATGATATAACTGAGGCTAAATGCATAGAAATAGGGGATACCTACTAAGTATGCCGCAGAAACGCTCAATATACACTACTTGTGATGCTATATTAATCCATAGTCAATGGATATCCCCAGAAATGTTTGTAGGGGTGGTCAGGCGATTGACTAATTTGAATAGTAGTAGTGGTACTAGTAGTAGCACAGACAAAGAACATATACTTCTTTGTCTGTGGTAGTACTGTAGTATTAGCAGTGCTTAAAGTGGTTTCATTTAACAACCTGAACGCGAACCACAATGAATAGACACGGCTACTGCCACTACTACTAATAATAACAACAATAATAAATGCATATTAAGGTAACAACGGTATTAATATTACCATTAGTACTCCATCCAAAGTAAACACGAAGTCTGTCACGTCTGTCGTTTCAGGAAATTTGGTTCCCATTTACATCTAAAAGGAATAGCACTTACCATATATAATATTTTTTCTAAATTTCCGGAAATACTGAATAATCGTAACTCGTAAATAAGCGAATACTAACAGGAAATATTTACTTGCTTAACTTGTATGACTTCCCTATCCCATGCAGGTGCAGTCTTGACTATTTCAGCGGAAACATGGAACCGTTCTGCAAGTTCATCACATGTTAGACCACTGTCCTCCTCGATGACTGCTTTCAGGGCCTCGTCATCCACTTCGAGTTCCATCCGAAAGGCTCACATCTCCCGAACGGAATTTCTGAAACCAATGCCTGGCAGTGCGTTCGTTCACGGCATTCTCCCCAAATGCCTGGCAAATGCGGCGACTTGATGTGGCAGCTGACAGGCCCACTTTAAAGTCATACAACAAACGCACTCGAACAAGCTGCTTCGATACCTCCATTTCTCTTCGACACTGGACAAGCTATGACTGCTGTGTGTGCGCAACGGGCCTGTGTTACTGACAGTCGATGGTCAGACTAACTCCCGATCGCTTGGCAGGCACGTGCGTCATTTCGTTTCTTCTCTGTGAGCGCATGATTAATGGTACTTCAAAAACGGCAAGAACTTTTTTGGTTACCTTGTATTATTTTTCTTTAATGTTTCGTTGCACCCTTCCTTCGAATACACCTTCCTATCTTACGTATCTAAAGCTCTGCAAGTGGTTTTCCTTATTTGCTAATTCTCCTTTTCATTGTTTTCAGCTCATTTTTCCAAACTGCACCAAACGCGGAATAGGGCTTAGCAACCACCCTAGCAACCGGTTGTATACAGCCAACATGGCCGCACCCATGCGCGGGACTAGCAGACGACTTTACCAGCGTATTGTTACCTTTCAAAACGGGGAAGTCGTTGAGAAAATCCAACCGTTGGCTAACCGGACTACCGATCAAAGGGCAACCTAGGCAGAGCATTTACAAAGAAATACATTTTTACATAAATATTTCCCTTTTTGCAGCTGTGTATGTAAAAGCCACACAGCACCCTTCATTCACCTATGACGAAACCTTAGTTTTCAAAGAAACGTCTAAGTATATTACGAATAAGGCATTGCAGTGTATTCCAAAGGAGTTCCTGCTTTTAACCTCCACCTGAGCATGGGTGTTCCTTGCAAGCTTCCCTTCATCAATTTCATCATATCATCACTCATCCTCATCTTCGTCATTAGCCAAAAGTGGCAGAAAAACAAACTAATAGAAATCAAATCAATCAGTAACTCAATATTTCGAAGTAATTAAACCATATCTCATTAATCAGACTATACTTTCATCATAGCAGACGAAATAATACATAAAGTTTTTGTTTCAAGAGTAAGTGATCAAGCAAGACTCCTCTCCTTTATTCTCAAAGTCGCTGATAAGCCTGAAAATAAGCATGTAATAAGCACAGTTTGTACGTATAAACTGGTGTGTGGGGTGTAAGGGGTGACCTATTGAGTGGAGATGTCAATCTCACTTTCACGCAACACTCCTCTCCTTTATTCTCAAAGTCGCTGATAAGCCAGAAAATAAGCATGTAATAAGCACAGTTTGTACGTATAAACTGGTGTGTGGGGTGTAAGGGGTGACCTATTGAGTGGAGATGTCAATCTCACTTTCACGCAACACACACCGATAACTGAAATGTTGCAGCCAACGATGCTCTGGCGTCTGGACTGACATCCAGTATAAGCCATTGTTGTTGTGTGCTGTCCATGTGTGTTGTGGTTCTCCTTTTTATAAATTCGTCTTATCATTCATACTCATCTTCTTGATTAGCTGAAAGGGGCAGAAAAACGAATGGACACAGGTATGAGTGGTTACAACGCTTCTTCTGGATGCAAGACTGAGGTTCACACTCATAGACTCAGACTACCAACGCCTATACCCTATACGGCAGTCGCTTCCCCCCCTCCACGCAATCCCGTTTCCTCTCATGCGTTCATTGGCGGAGCCATCTCGCTTGCTCCAGAGAGAACTGAAACAGGTTATACTAATGCACCTAAAAACTATTCTCCACTTGACGAATACTATGAATTATATGACTACAAAAGTTCCTCTGTGTTTGTTGTAGTATATAACATTATACACTTTTAAAGTGTGAGAGTAATTTGCAATCAGAATGTCTGCACACTGCAAACTACTGACTGACTTGATTTTCGACTTGGCATATGTTTCCTTGTAGAGTGATCACTAGTGAAGTTGAAGACCTATAAATTGCCAAAACAAGACCCTACGAAGACCTAAAAATATCAAAAAAAAGGACGTAAAATCGGAAAAGAGGACGTATAAATGTGACCCAAATTAATTAATAACTTCAGTTTTTGATTACATATTTAATGAATATGCGCGGCACCTTATCTGACTCCAGATCTTTGCAGGGACGTGCTGTCTGGTCGTATACACCGTGCTGAAAGCTTCAAAACAAGAGAAAGTTGCCACTTACAGCGCGACCTTCCAGACAAGTTACGGTTAAAGGACCTTGTACCGTACCTGCTTCAGTCGTCAAAAAAGGTTTTTCTCTCGTTTCAGGGATGGTTCAAATAATATATTTATTTTTATTTTCATTTCTTTACTACAGAAAGGATGTTTAAGACGTGACGAACTGATGACGATTCGAATTGAGAATGGGCAGTAAAAACGTAGTCGAAAGAAGGTGAAGTTGCAAAAAATAACCGTTAAGACCTAAAAAAAGCTAAAAAAGGACCAATAAGCCAAAAAACGCCGAAAAAGGCAGAAAAGGACAAATAAAACCCACCTTTTTCTGGCCTACAATGACCGAAAATGAACATATATTTTGTTGGGCCTCGTCTTGGGACACTAGGAAGAAAAAGGATTTCTCCTCAACTTCCAAGCCCTAGCAATCACTCTTTTCTTCCTTCGTTTAACTTTAAAGTGTTGCAATTTTAGTATTGTCATAGTTCTGCAAAGTCTCTTCTCAAAAATAGTCCATAACTTCCCTGAAGCTCTCTAAAAGTTTGTAAAAACACTTGATTTTGTACAGTAGTAATAAACTTTTCTTTAATGTACGTTATATAACTTCAATTTTGTCGATGTAAAGTTTTCTTAACGTAATTCCATTGCTCGGTTGTCAACATATTTTAATGTCTTATTTGTGGGAGCTAATGTAGTGCCATCTATCCGAGAAAGCTTGAATCATTGTTAATGTTAAGGTGCATTGTTTAAGATGCTTGCTTGCAGTTGTCTCGGTATTGCACCAATTTTGAGAAAGATTTCTTAGGACTGGAAACTGAATCTTTGCATTTATGCTTTGATGTAGTGAATAGAAAAGTTTTCGCATGTTATTTCCAAAGGGGAACTGCTGTATAACAAGGGAATTGAAATGTCAAAATGGCCCCACAATGTTTTCCATGTGCAAATACCATGTGTCACTTTAACAATAACATTTAAGAGATCTCTTGTGAGTTGTCCTGGGTAGCTCAGTTGGTTAGAGCAGGTGGACTTAAGGTAAGTTCGGTCTACGAGTTCGAGTCCACCGCAGGAGAACAAAATTTTTATTTTTAGAAATTACATTTTTAACTTTTTATCTAGTTTTTTAACAAATATATTTTATGTTTTTAGCAACACGTATTTCATTTTTGATAGATAAATTTCGGATGTTAATGTGTGCAAATCTAGAAATGACGTTATGTCTCATTACTGGTTGACTGTTTTTCTTGGTGATTTTTTCTTTGAGTGGCGTTTCATTGCATGGACGTCCGGAAGGGGTCAAGGGAGGGCCACGGCCTCACCTGGAAAATGAATGTTCACCTAAAAAGTATATAGCCTATTTCACACATAATTTCATTTCAGTCAACGTAATTTATGTTAATTATTATAAGGACTTTGAAGGAACCTGATAATTTCAGACTGAAGCAGTATTTTTTTGAGGAGGTATCGCTATTAAGGGAGAAAATATGCCTCTTTTGCCCCCCTCTGGAAAAAATCACCTTGCTTGCCCCCTCCCTGGAAAAAATCCTGCGGACGTCTATTGCTGCATGGACTCCTATTTCATTTCCTCTTTTCCTTGGCATGGCGAGTTGCTGATCGGAGTTTCTTTTCAGTTCTGCTACTGTCGCTTGAAGTTTACATATCCCTTTCGTTTGGTGTGCTCGCTGCTGTCGGTGTATCAGGTGAGTAGCCCGTGGGATTACAGCTATACCTATATGCTTCTGGGTGCGGCGTTAGACTTGCTATAGATGGGAGCATTTTCTTTAACATTTTTGCTAGCTAAATGGCTATGTAAATGCTCCCAAAAAACCTGCTGCAGGCGGTACTTTACATGGATGCATTTCATGTTACATTCCGGTTACGTTTTGCGATTTATAGGCTATGCAGAACGAAAGGCATACCGAGTTGCATCATCTATAGTTAAGTGCACGGCGTTTTCGACTGAAACAACTAACATATTATTCCACATGTGTACTGTATACGTTATAAAGTATGTATTTAAGCAGTGCCATTGAGTTGTACCCAACACCTTTTTATAGGGAAACGTTATTCCTGTCGGTTGAATAGTTATCGACTTTTAAAAATGTGAAGCGAGACGTTGTTTACATCTCACTCGGCCGCCATTGAAGCCAAAGTAAGTATGTAATATAGTTGAGAAAGTAGCACAGTCTTCCCTCCCATTAATTACCGAAACTCTGGTTTCGGTTCATAAATCAGAGATCGGTTAGTTCGTATGAACTTTCCAGCCTGATCATTACCAGTGCGTAGTTAGAGATCTATTAGTTCAATGAACTCTCCAGCCTAGGGTAAAGACCCCGAATATGAGACCCTTTTGGTAGAATTCGATTTACTTGTTAATTAAAACATAAAGGATTTATATTTTTTTAAAAATATATTTTGTAGGGAGTCTATTTCACGATACAAGGTATTGGAATATAAAAAAAAGTAACAATCATAAATTATAAACAAAAAAATGAACACAAGTGCTACTGAGCTATTTTTATAGGGGGTACCGAATAAGAGACCCCGACCTTGTTTGGGTTATATAAATCATTTGAATCTTCGAACTAAATTATTTTTTAAATAAATGAACTAAGTTATTTTCTTACCCAACTATAAGTGAAACAATATTATTTTTACACCATGTTTAAAAAGATTAGGCTATTCTAAAAAAGAAACTGACTAATTTTACCATGCTAAAAATACAAAACAAAATGTTCCTTCTATGCTATCCTAGTAGCTGTCCTGTTGTCATCAAAATTGGTTCACTTCAAATGAAACTGTGAAAAGACCTACATTGTGTTACACATGAAGTAGCTACCTGGTAGAAACGAAGTTCATAATGCGTTTACTTTTGATTTTTGCACATCGAACACACAAATGTGTCATCTGCACCACAATGAGCCCACTTGTAACAACGTGTGCACTTTACCCACTCCTCACCACATTGATCTTTGGAATACGATGAACCACAAAATACACATTCTGTATCATCTTCATCTAATTCTAAACTGTCAGACGATTCTGCTAATGAGAAAGATTCTTCCGGCTCATCTTTGGATTCTTCACATTTCTTTGATACAACCTTCCTCTTCTTACGTGAAGTAGAACGCGAGTAATCTGATTGCTGCTTTTTCTGGACCTCAGAAGACTTCCTATTGTGAGTGCCTGTAACACCCCTACCAAACAGGTTCTTCTTCAGTTCCTTCTTACATTTCTTCCAATTGTCTGCAAGTCTTTTTTTGCATGGTGTTGTTGTTATAACGAAAGGTTGATTCACTACGCGAAATTTCCCGGAGTTGGTAAGAGATGGGCTGTCTAATGTGGGCAGTGGCTCAATATCTTCTGGCATTACAATGGCATCGTCATCAGGGGGTGGTACTGTTGAAGACTGCGTAGCCTGAATAGGACTGCTTTCAGGCTCCTGTTCCTGTTCAAGTTGGCCTAACCTGCTGCAGCTTGGTTGGGGATCCACGTAACTTTTGGGTAGTTCAACTGACTGACATGTCACATTCCTCTTTTCTTTTTATAGCTGACAGAGTGTATTGCAAAATCTTCATCACGAAAAATGTATCTATTACAAGGGAATAAACCAGTCTTTGGAAATGCATTAACAGATGTTTCCATAGTAGCAGCTCTGTTGTATGTACCTGACAATATTCTGGCAATTTTAGTTATTTTTAGTGGTTTTCCTGGATTCTGACGCAACCATGTTTCAACTTCTTGTGCGAGAATTTTTTTTGAAGGGAAACATGAAACCTACGTCTAGAGGCTGCATTTTATGCGTCGAGTGTGGCGGTAAACAGATAATAGAAACATTGTGTTCTTTCGCTTTTGCAATCACTGCTATATTTCTTACGTGGGAGTAGTGACCGTCTAAAACCAGAAGCACAGGTTCTTGGTAACATAATTGCAACGTAACTCCCAAATTAGGAAAACCAATGATGAAAATCAACGTAAAATATTAGATATATTTTGTGACTCCTAATATGAGACCCTTCATTATTATGGTAGTCCAATTATGAGACCGGTCTCATATATTGAACCTCTTCCAGGTCTCATAATAGGACCTTCGCAGGGTAAACAAATGAACAACGTTATCTCTCTTACAAGTGGACGAAAACTAGCAACTAATTACATGGTACAACACACACACTCACCACTACGAAACACAGTAAAAAGAGGATCAGTAAGAAATTACCTTATCCATTTTCAGCAGCTAATTTCCAAACTGCAGCAAAATTTTCACGAGCACGCATTCTTTTTCACATTCGCTGCGAAGCCAACGCTACACACAAGGAGCTCACGTGACTTCCAGTGCTATGGCGCGATTCCTCCTTGTGTTTCAGCTTCTTTCCGCTAGATTGAAGCTCTTTGTTTACGAGATACATGGGGGTCTCATTTTAGGTGCCTATCCTCATATTCGGGGTCTTTATCCTAATTATTGCCTATTTTTGTGGGAGCAGGAAAAGGTTTATTATCCATTTTGCCTTGACTCATCTCACTCAACAGGTCGCTAGGTGCCCTGGCTTGCCCCGAGTTGATAACTTCCTGGAGTTGAGGCCTTGCTCGAGAAAAGGCTTATTATCCACAGTCTTCCCTCCCGAAGCTGAAAAAAGTGGGTCGTGGACGGTTCCAACCCTGACGTCACTCACGGGACAGGGGTGACGCTGTTACAGGATCTACATTTGTGCAAGGGAGCGTGAAAGTACCTTGTGTTTCCTTTTTCTGTAGCTTGTGTGATAGTGGAGGGTTTTTTAAACACCAGTAACACTTCAGGAAGATGCCACGCAATTGTGCTATTGCTTTGTGCCCGAACAACGTACAAGAAATACAGTAGGTTGATTGATTTGCTTTATTTTACTTCGCTTTTTGTGCCACTTTTGGCTAATTTGCGAGGATGGGGATGAGTTATGACATGATGAAATTGATGAATGGACACTTACAAATATCCATGCCCAGGCCGCGATTCGAACCCGGGACCTCTGGAGTCGTAGAGCGATGTGATAATCACTCCGCCACAGGGGGCGGCAAAAATACAGTAGGTGTAAGCTATTTTTCGTTCCCAAATGATTCTATTACGTGAAATTTTTGTTTTCAAAGTGTAAGAGATTAGATCCTGTTAACACCAAAACAGCTGTATGCCGATTACGAACGAAAATTAAAACCAGAACTGCTGAGCATTTCCTGTAGACCGCCAAGTTTAAATTTGCCTGGTGGAAATACTTGAAGAGTTATCTCCTCGCAAAAGAATTTGCATGGTATATAATTCAGGGACTTTGAGTACTGGAAATATACTCAATACACGAAATATCCAACAAGATAGTGAGTTGGAAACTCTGAAAAAAGAAATTAAAATGTGCTGAAGAACAAATATAGAAACTGCAGACACTACAGGATGAAAGTGCTAAAAAAGTAAACAAAGTTAATAAACAATGCAATCGTTTATTACGTACATAAAGTGAAGAATTTACAAATTAGCAACAGTTAGTAAAACTTCACAAATCAAAGCAATCTGCTTTCAACGTGACTAAGAAAGTAAGGGAAAAAATCTTCGACCAGTGTTTTCCTCCAACCAAATTGAATGTCTTCTTAGGGAGGTTATCTAAGTGTCCCCCTGCGATTTCCATGAAACTTGGCAGGTGTATAGAGGGGCCCAAAGGAAGAAATACGTGTTTTTTTGTTTCGGCTAAAAACAGTTTTATGGGGCAACCCCCCCCCCCCACTCAATGTCAAGATAAGGACAAATTGAAGTGGGGATCTGATCCCGAAACCACGTAAATATGGCATAGGAAGAACACGTACATATAATTCGAACACACGCAGCACAAAACTGTAGGATTGTCGGTACCAAACGCAAGTGCTATCGTGAAGGACATTTGCGGTTGAAGTTCTGTGCTAATAGTACTGGCAGATACACAAGTGGGACACTTGCAATATGAAGTGTATATCACTGGCAAACACAGCTCTGTACTGTGTGTGTTCCAATTATATGTGCGTGTTCTTCCTATGCCATATTTACGAGGTTTCGGGGTCAGATGCCCACTTCTCCTCATCTTGACATTTAAAGGGGATGGGTTTGCCCCCTAAAACCGTGTTTTAGCCGAAACAGAAAAACACGTATTTCTTCCTTTGGGCCCCTCTATACACCTGCCAAGTTTCATGGAAATCGGAGGGGGACCCAGGTGTCAGATCCCCACTTCAATTTCTCCTCATCTTGACATTGGGGGGGGGGGGGGTTGCTCCCAAAAACAGTTTTCTAGCCGAAACAAAAAAACACGTATTTCTTCCTTTGGGCCCCTCTATACACCTGCCAAGTTTCATGGAAATCGGAGGGGCACACTTAGATAACCTCCTTTGTAAGTGTCCCTTCAACAGCTTCAGCTTATTACCACTCTTCCTCACAGTCGCGATTAGCCAAAATCGGATGAAAAGCGACGCAAAATAACAAGGGCACAAATAATAAAACTGCCTCTTGTCTGGTTAGCTAATGTTTTGCTACAACAGTGGTGGGAGTTATGAGAGTAAATTATAGAGCGAAACTTTTATTTCTCTGCAGAAGCTGTAAATTTCGTGGTCTTTTGAAAGACGAAGAAACAGACACATCGTGATCTCGTTTCTAGATACATCTCGACAACACTGCAGCTGTGTGGTTTAGGCGCAAGGACTATTACAGCTTAATTAATCTAGTAGAAACCTCAGACTAATCAATTTCGATATAGACTTCCAGCGTGCCGTCTCTAGTTACCACATTTCGATTCTGGAATGTCGAGATAATGTGAGACGTGATCATGTGACTTAGTGGAGATGCGGACTGTGGTTTCATAAATGTGTTTGTGAATCTCCCACTTTCGAGAGGCACGTATGCTAATGCCTGGAACCTCATGATAATATCGGGAACCAGGGTCGATTCAGGATGACCCCAACAGTGGTTGCGGGTTCGTCTCAGACTATGCATGAAGGCCTCCCCGATGGCGCACTTGTAATCAAGGAGTCGTGGGTTCGATACCCAGTTGAGGCACATAGTGGTTCGGGTCTCACTTTAAGCTGTAGGCCCAGTCCCGTTTAGCCTTACTATGCATAAAATGGACTTGTAACACCAAATCAATCAATCAATCAGACTGGGCACGAGTGTTTCCTTGTGTTTGTCCCTTCATTGATTCATCTGGTCATAATTTTTATATCGTCGGGATTAACGTTAAATAAGCACATACAGAGAAAATTAGGTGTTTGTTTTGTAGAAGCAACAGTTCTGATCGTTTTAGACATTTTCTTATTATATGCTACCTGCTAGAGTCAGATTACTTTCGAAACATCTCCAGCTGACTACGCGAGTCTGGCTAGCGAACCTACAAACAGTGTGCAGCGTGAGCAAGAGTGTTACCGATAGGTTCTGGGTTGAGATGACGTCAGCGGATCACTTGTTGATTGGGTACTTCGGGAGTTATGACTCGCTCCCAACCTGCATATGCAGAACAGTCACGGAAATAATCTCACTCTACCACGTTCTAGTCGGGGCATATTATAGATTGAAAGAAAGGTGGAAATGTAGCCATATGATTTGATTTATTTTGTTTACTTTACTTCGCTTTTCTGCCACCTTTGGCTTATCGCCAAGATAACAATGAATGATACGGTGAAATTGATCAAGGGACATTCACAAAGAACACCCATGTCCAGATCGGGGTTCGAACCCGGGACCTCTGACGTCGTAGCTCCGCCAAAGAGGCCGGCGGTAGATCATAACGTTCTTTGCCTATGGCCAAGGTTTGCTTTTTAACTGAAAATAATTTTCAATGGACACACAAACATATCTGAAATAATTTCACTGCAATATTAGGTAAATTGCACGATGAAAATGAATATAACCATTCTGAAAGAGAATTTCATTACTTTTAAAATCCCATCAATAGTTACAAAGATGATAATATCCCAAATCTTTCTGGTTTGGTGACATCACGGTGGGTATGAGTAATACGTAGTATGTAAACAAACTGCACATAAAATGTGATGGCCGTAGCATGAAATAAGAACTTTCTGCTCAAAATACAGGTATTAGTACAGAAGACAATGCAATGGTGTAGCCTTGTAATTAAAGATTTGATTTTGATTTGATTTAGTTTATTTTACTTCGCGTTTTGTGCCTCTTGGCTAATTTGCGAAGATGGGGATGAGTGATGAAATGATGAAATTGATGAATGGACATTCACAAACAAACAAGCCCGACCGGGATTCGAACCCGGGACCCTTGGCGTCGCAGCGCGATGTGCTAACCACTCGGCCACAGGGTCTTGTAATTAAAGAGACTCGCATCTGAGGCACATGGCGCACATATGCCCAGTCCCAATCTATCTATCTATATGCATATATATATATATATATATATACAGGGCGAGCGAAAAGTCGCCGGACTGAAAGTTTAAAAAATCATTTTCAAAGTTTGTTTCCGTTCCGTACGACCAAACGCGCACGGCTTGTTTGGACAACCCTTGGGAAGGGGAGGAGCCTATTTTGAAAACGAGGCTGGCGTTGTAACTGCAGCAGTGGCTGTTTGTAGACCGCGCAGTGCAAGATGGTTTTTAATCGCGAGAAGCGTGTTGTTTGAGGTTTATTTTGAGCTGAATACCTATGCTTTGTGTGTGGATTTCATTTTGTGCATTTGTTTTCTTTATCTTATCTTTTTTTAATATCGCACTAACATCTATGTTAATAATAGTAATAATAACAATAACAATAAATAGCAAATTTCAGGAACAAGACATATTATTGAATACAAGAATTGAATACATCCTACATTGTGCATATTTCAATCTGTTAAATTTATAATTTATAAATAAATAAATATCTATGAAAAAGGCGCAGTTGGGTCCGGTGACTTTTCGCTCGCCATTTATAATAATGGATGTATGTGTGTGGGTGTGTAGGTATGTTTGTTCCGGCATAACTCTCGAACGCCTGGAGCGATTTCAACCAAACTTGGTACACGAATCACTTGTAATCTGGAAATAATACTTTTTGGGGTAAGACACCCCTGGGAAGGGGTGACATGTAAAAATAATCCAAAACGACCGATATTAAATTCCGCACAGACAGAGATCCGTAACTCTATACAATCCAGCACAACGATAGTGTTTCTCGGGTTGTCTAACATTCAGGCTGTGTTTCGAAAACAACCGATATTAGTGTGGAATCCATAGTTTTCGTGACACTCAAAATGCGGTTCAACTTCACTTTCATCACCTATCGGCATGGGAGGGGGGAGAGGGGGTGAAAAATAAAATGCCACCAATGACCTAGAGTAGTGTCGAATCCATAGTTTTCGGAGTCTCTAAGCTAATTGGTGACATTCACGATCACATTAAAAATTAGTTACGTTTTACAGTATAGTTAGAATTCATTATTTTTCTGTGTAATGCAAGATTGGAATAAATAAATACCCGGGCAACGGCGGGTAATCAGCTAGTTAGTATATAAAAGTGGAAGTAAAACAAATCAACTTTTCACCAGAGAGCCTTATCAACATCTAAGCGAGACTTCCAGCATTTTTTTTTCAAGACCTACGTTGTTGATTGATCTATCCGGACTTTTTTTTAAAAAAAATATTTTGAACATAGATTGCGCACCAGGTCTAAGTCTAAGGGTTACTCAACTTATGATGAAGGTTACAGGTTCGTTCCAGTACTAATCAATTTCGTATTAGTGAAACGGTCGGGTGCTCTGAGGTTACACAAGGCACCTGTGTTCTAGATTCTGCAGCGGTAAGCATTGGCATTTTCTCAGATTTATCTCCATTTCATTCTCTCTTTCTCTGTGTGCGAGAGAGAGAATGGGAGAGCAAGTAAGAGGCTAGAGGGGGAGATAAAGAGGAAAGATGTGGGAAATAAAACTTATTTTCTACATTTCACAATCTTGACTCTCTCTGTCTCTTTCTTTCGTACCCAGTATTTTTTGGAGGGAAGACTATATCTGAAAATGTTGAAAGAAGATCCGAAATGCCGTTGGGACCTTTCTTTATTTGGTTTATTTTACTTCGCTTTTCTGCCAATTTTGACTAATCGTGAAGATGAGAATGAGTGATGTTGACACGCATGCCTAGGCAGGGATTCGAACTCGGGACCCTTGGTGGCGTAACGCGCTGCGCTAAACATTCCACCATGAGGTCTATCTCATCGTGGCAGATCAATATTTTCTTAGGCATTTATATATTTCATTTTTCAATGTCCACTGTCTCATTTACTTGCGGGTGTGTCGTATACTCCCGAATGTATTTCCATAATTTTGTGATGGATAGTCCATACATCGGTGAAGCCAAATTGGTTCTGTCGAGTTTGGCTGTTAATATTGAACGAACTTCATCAGCAAATTTAAAATTTCACGTTCTGCTGAACCTCATTCTGACACAGACAATCAGCTAGATAGCAAGGATGACGTAATTTAGCGCTTTTGATGTCTTGTAAGACATTTGAACCTCGTTACTAACCAGCAAGATTCATTAAAAGAAATTAAATCCCGAAACGCAGCGTTTCCCTTAGTTGAGAGCGCTTGGAAAACTAAGGGTGTTAATGTAGTGGTATCCCATGGACGAGAGAGAGAGAGTAGTTGATTTCTAAACTCTTTTTAACGCTCTCTTTCTTCTCCAAGTAGCGCCAAAGACGCTAGACGCAAGACGCCAAAAATTCGGGGGCAGTCCCATTGAATATACCCGTGAAGACAGTCCCAATACAAATACTGAGTACTGAAGATAAAAATGAAATATTAATTTATCTGGTTAACTCCTTTGCTTGTGGGCGGTAAGACGGCAGACTGGGTGACTCTAGCACTGTCTATCATTCTGCCTGTTTCTCATCTCTTGTTGGGCTTCTCGATAGCATAGTGACTAACGCTGTCGCATTGTAATAAAAAAAGGCTTCTGATTCGATTCCCAGTGTTTGCTTGCTCAGTTATTCGAATCCAATTCTAAACTGTTTTCAGTCTTGATTAGCCTCTCTAAGCATAAAGTAAATTTAAAAACGAACAAGAATTGTTCTCTCTCAGACTAGTAAACCTAATGGTGGTTATTTCTTACGTGGTCACTTTCTCCCTCTTTCTCTCTTCCTTTAACCTTCTTTCCTTTCCATTTCTTTAGCTTTTTGTCTCCCCGTCCGCCTCAGGCCTCTTTCTCTTTTAATTTCATCCTTCTATTTTGCTTCCCTCTCTGTTTCTTCCCGCATATTTCGCTTCTCTGTGTGTGTGTTTTCGTTTCTTCCTGATTATTTCCCCCCTCTCTCTCTCTCTCTCTGTTTCTTATATCTCTCTATTGTCTCTTTCTGTGTATGTTTCTCCGTTTATTCCTATTTCGCTTCTCTCTCTCTCTCTCTCTCTCTCTCTCTCTCTCTCTGTCTCTCTCTCTCTCTGTGTGTGTGCGCGCGCGCGCCCGTTCGTGTGTGTACGTTTCTTCCTGCCATTTCGCTTCTCTGTGTTCGCCTATCCATGTATCTTCCTATCAATTTCACCTCTCTTTCTCTCTCTCTCTCTCTCTCTTTCTCTCTCTCTCTCTCTCTCCATTTCTTCTGGTCTATTTCGCTTAACTTTCTCCCTCTCTTTCCCTCTCTCTCAACGTGTCTTCCTTTCTATTTCGCTTCTCTCTCTCTCCCTGTCTCTCTCTGAGTGTGTGCATCTTTTTCGATCTTCTCTGCCCACCTTTGATCCTGTTTCTTCTCTTTCATCTTCTTTCTTTCTATCCCAAACAACCAATCAGTGATCACTAGTCAGTGTTCACGGTGTCAATCTCCAGTTGAGGCCACAGATTTGACCGAATCCGAAGTAAAATTGTGAGTTCAGTTGCGCTTTCCCCCTTACACCAAAATATACTTTCGTGTGAACAATCATTACAACGGCGTGTGCAGGTTTCTCATTTTGAATCCCTCAGTACTTCCACCCGCCTCTCGTACCATTTTGCTAGCCTTGTCAGAAAATGTGCGTCGTAAATTAATCAACATGGGGCAAGTAGAACGAACCCAACCGCACCGTGAAATGTTTCTCATTTTCCAATCAGGATCACTTTCGTCCTTGTTTGAATTCCAATGAACAATTTCACGGCCAGCTTCCACTACATTGACGAAGATTAGGAGGCTTTGCCACCATGCTGCAGATGGAATTATAGCATGTAGTATTTTTAAAACGGATACAAGGCAATTTAATTGCATTTTGTTAAAAAAAAATAAAGAAAACAACCTTTAATATCGGAGACTTTTTAATGCAAGTTTATGATATCTTAATAACCAGTAAATTCCATGTGATTGTTACACTAGACAACTTTATTCCTTTACGTCAAAGTACTAAGTTTGTTTTATTGACAACTTTGTTTTGTAGAAGAAAATAGACGAAAAAACGGAAAAAAATTACATACAAAAATGTGTAACGTGGAATATTTATGTACAATGCAATGTGTGTGGGAAAGAACATCAAGAGAGCAGAAAATATTGTTTTTTTTGTGTGGCTGTGTAATTTTTGTGTGATTGATTTGATTGTATCCGTACTTGGTCACTCAGAAATTAAAGCTTTATCAGAATTCAGGAAAAAATCATGCAATAGAAGCAAGGAAATCTATCTCTGATATAGTATCCTACGTGTTCCTTCGCATCTAGAGAAAGAAAACAAATATATCCGAAATATGGTATCCCTGTCGATATTAGGGCACTGCCTATTCACATATTTGCGAGGCTATGGCAAGCAAACAAAACTCCATAGAACTCATAAACCAAGAAAAACCAAAAATAGAAATTTCACACTTTACGTTGTGCATTTAGAAGCGAAAACGAGAGGGAATCCAATATTTTTCGCAAAAGAAGCTCTACAGTAACACCCATTCACCTCTCGCAAGGACTGATACTATGGTGATGTAAGACCAAACTTATTTACAATTACTGCCTCTCGAGTGAAACACTTGCAATAATAGTGAATTGATTGCAAGAACAAGAGGGAACAGACTTTCAATTCTCCTGTGCTTTGTTTTTATAAATCATAGTTATCATGAGGGTGGACCAAATGAGAACGGAACAGGGGCCACAGAATGAAATCAACAAGGTTTATTTCAAACGTAATCTCCAAAGTTACACAAGCACTTGTCCCAGTGTTTCATCAAGCGACGAATACCCTGCTCGTAGAACTTCTTTGGCAGAGATCGCAACCAATTGCGAACATTGTCCATGACTTCATTGTCCAAGTGGAAGCGCCGACCCTTCAATGTATTTTTCAGCGGACCAAAGCCATGGAAGTCGCATGGCAATAGATCAGAGCTACACGGTGGGTGTTCCAACACTGTCCACCCAAACGTCACCAACGTGTTCTTTGTAACAGCTGACGTATGTGGCCGCGCGTTGTCATGCAGCAAAACCACTCCGAGGACAACAGGCCGAGCAGTTTGGCCTTGATTGCAAACTGTAGAGGGTACTGCAGTAACAAGCAGAGATGACCGTTAGACCATGGTCCAGGAGCTCAAGGAGAAGGGGTCCTTCATGATCGAAAGAACATAGCAGCTTCACTTTGCCAATACTCTGCATCATATTGGACTTCTTCGGCGGTGGAGAGCTCTGTTCCGTACAAACACTGTTCCGTTTTCATTTGATTCACCCTCAAATGACCTTTTTCACTTTGCAATTCTATGTAAATCAATCCTTAAGATTTACCGGCAACTTAACCTTGTAGGATCCATAATGCATAGAGATTGCAGTGACAGAGGGTATATACTTGTTCATTGTTGTACATTATATTCGATCATGGATTGTTGAAGACATTCTTGGAATTTACGGAAAGGACCCGTGGTGATACTATTAGCATCTTTATAAATATCACGATTTTGACAATGCGCAATCCAGAGAAGTACATACAAAAATTAAATGCATCAAATCTATTTGATGAACTGGAAACGCATCGATTGATGCACTAAACTGTGTTTTTTACCTTTACTAAGAATCAGATTTAGAGTTTCATGTATGTTCGTAACAAAGTGCATCATATGATGGAACTGAGTGTGCCTTGCATGTTTAGCTGTACTTTAATTCATACATTTATACGTTTTTATGCAGCTTCCTGCATGATGCATTTAAACATTTTGTCTGAGCTACAGACTTAACGCATTGGCATTTCTGTTTTTTACTTGTATTAGAAAATGTAAACGTTAGGTTAATCTTTGCCAAGGCGGGGAAAAATTGCATCACTTAGCTCAGATATTCATGAATGAATTACTTATTCAGAGAACTTGACGCGTAGCTGTTTTATAAATGGAAGTTACGTCACAATGCAAAGAGCAACACTAGAGGTTTTACGCACCTTCAGAGCATGGCCGTAAATGTACAGAAATAATGGGAGCTTACAACAGCAAAAGGGATGGTACAATTTCAATTCATATAATTTTATAATATTGAAGTTTATTAATTAATAAACACTTTTGTATTATAACCAATAAAATTTTCCCTTTTCATAATTTTGTTGCAAAATTTGGCTTAATGTGCATTAATTATATAAACCATAACCACTGGCGTACGGATGATTTTTTTTCGGAGGGGGCAGGGATTGTAAAGGTGAATATTACATAGATGAATTCTGGGGAGGGGGATATACTATATACAATATTTCGTAATTGCCAATTTTAACCTTCGTTTTAAAAGTTGTTCGAACTCAAAAATCGTAATTGGAGGTTTATACAGAGTTCTTAACTGCTTTAATTTGAAAAGCTTGATTTTCTCAAAATTTAGGGAGGTGCTGCAACCCCCATCAGGCCCCCCCCCTGCGTACGCCAGTACCATAACAATATTACCGTCGTACCGCGGAAGGCGAGACTAGCTCGAGAAAATGAATCTACACTGTTCATAGAAACGTGCTCGAAACAACGCTACAGGTTTGAGACGGGCATTTCGTTTGTATGTGTTTCTTATTATTATTTATTACAGCTTTGTTGTGTTTCTGATGTCTGTTATAACTCGTAACCTCTCCCCCCTAAGGTAATTTGCCAAAAGATGCCACCTTTTGTGAACCTTCAAGACGATTTTCAAGGAATCTATTTTCGTTACACTTGTATCCGTCAACCCTATTTTTCCACTGGTGTCCTTTTAGTGAATGCGCATTTGCATCCACGACCTTGACTAACGTAGGCGGACTTCAGATTCACTAAGGCTCGGCTTTATCTTTGGCCGTCGCCAACAAAGACTTTTTCCAAGTTTTCTCTCCTTTCGAGAAACATGTATGATATTTCAAAATCTGAAACATTACTTCTGCTTAGAATTCTAGCATTCATGTGATTTGATTTCGCTGGTGTTTAGCTGTTCGCTGTATTTTAGTAGGCTTACGTAGCCAAGAAACTATTGCGAATATTAGAGAGAAAAGGAATAAAGGAGGAGAGAATAGGATAAACTAGTTGCAGGAATTATAATGACGACAAATATTAAGTGAGCAAAAAAATGAAGGCAACATGACACATTATACTTCGTTCGAAGCGAATCACCCCTGTCAGCGGACTATCGGTAACTGACCCAGCAACTATTCAGGAACTACACACATCACTATTAATTGTCTATTATGCTAAAGCATAGTTACATGGAACATGCATGTGCGTGCAATGAGGTAATGAAATATGAAGACATGAGCGTGTTCACTGACGAGAACAATATTAGTTGGTGAATCAGTTGAGTAATTCACGCGCATCGCAGCTATAGGACAGAAGAATCATGTATTGTCAATATCTACGGCCGTTTTAAAATTTGTTTGTGAAGAGAAATGTTTATTTATTATGATTAATTTACCAAAGGAGTTTTCGTGTATGTGATGGGGAATTAACACTTTTAGCATTCGATCAAAATTGAATTCAATATCTTTAACTTTTCGTGTGGCTTTCCTTTTATTTACCTCGTTTGGGAAATTTAATATTTGCTATACTGTAATGGATACAGAATGGGGTATTTCACGTCTCTTTATCTTCTGCGGTACTTCTGCGTTACTAAACTTGTCCTCCACACCTAGTTTCAATTCTCCTTCGCCAGTCAGGTGACCGCGCGCTAGGACGCCAGAGGACACTGGTTCGAATCTCAGCCTGGACATGGGTGTTCCTAGTGAATGTCTCTTTCTAAATTCATAATATCGCTCATCCTCGTCTTCACAATTAGCCACAATTGGCAGAAAAGCGAAGTTAAGTAATCCAAATGAAACCAAGCCTTCCCCAGTTTCTAAGCTTGCGGTCTCCGAGTCTTCAACCACTATGCGCCTCTACCCGGTACGTTGCCACTACGCCATCGAGGAGGTCCTATATGTGTTTGCGATTGTCTCTTCATCACCATTCGTTCCCATGCCCTAGGGTTCCGATTTCGAATCCCGTCCTGCGCGTGGGTGTTCCTAATCTATTTCACTTATCCACATCGTCGCGATTTTCCCAAAGTTGGAAGCAAAGCGACGCAAAATACATTGAATCACACCAACTGTAAAACTATGAAGGAGAATACAAAAAAAAGGCTACCCACGCCTGGACTTAACTCAAGACCTTTTACGGTGAACGCACGTGATGAGATCGTGCCAATCAAAGAGAGATTTTTCATTGGATTATCTCAGTTCCTTTAGCTTTTTTTAAAAAACTTGTTTTGGAAGTCACGTTCTAATGTTAATATTTCACGCCGACGTTCCTTTTTTTTATTTCCTTTTTATCTATTCGAACCGGATACAAAAGACGATTTAAATTCAATTCCATCTTCACGTATGAGTGTTCGAGCGCGTTCCCGATAAAATAGATTCGAGGAACACACGCGAACGACGTGGGAAAGAAGCGAATCGGGCAGGAATTCATCATCGTCTGATACGACGCTGGTCCCGGCATAACATAAACTTGGTCGATTTTTGAGTCTCAAACTCCTTTGCGAGCGATTCCAGGCCTTTAAAAATTTCATTGCTCGCCGCAAATGGATGCGTGTTATTTTTGTTCTTAATGAATTATGCATTAGTTTCTCTTCTGCTGCCGCCGTGTCCGAAGCGACGCTTATAAATCATTAATCATTTTGCTTGCCGCCATATATATGACTGAGAAGGGGGGAAACATTTGCTGGAACAATTTCCGACGGATGGTAACTTAATAGGAAAAAAATAGTAATATTTTAAGAGCTCTAGTCGGAGTTCTTGCAGCGGTATCGATGCACTTAACTCTGCATGACAATATCTAGTTCTACTTTCCACGGACAAGCTTATGAGAGCTAGGCTGAATATTAAAATTCCCCTTGGTTTGGCAGGTATTTATGTGCAAGGAATAATAACCACGCTATTTATTGCTTTCTTATTGGAGTGTTAAAGCTTAATGTTATGGGAGAAATGCCATAGAAACTGTATAATAACAGGAGCTCGAATTCCCTTAAGAGAAGTTCCGAAGAAATTGATGAACGTTCAATACGTTCAATTTCAGTTTATAATAATAGAAAAGAAGCACACAAACTATTTTTGAGAGACAGAAAATGCTTGATAAATGCATTCCTAATATAATTATTTTTTACATTAACATGTATAACTATGATGCACGATATATGTTTCTCGCATATGCAACATGGAGCGATGTGGACACTAAATTGTGTACGTATTCAACGTTTCTTTAATACATATTATATACAACATGTATTATTTAAATACATTACACAACCAAGTCATCCATTTCACAATAAACCAACAGCAAAAATTACATAAATTGTCTCTCAAATGTGCACGCTCCCTTTCCTCAAAACAATTATTCATGTATTTAAAGCAAAATCAATTAAGACAAGTCTTATTTCTCTGTCTAGTAATTTACAATGTTTTACAGAGAACAATGATAAATTACGAGCGAAGCGAGCAAGAAAATTTTTGGATCCAATTTTTTTGCAGGATGAAATCACATGTTGATTTAATAAGGTGCAAACAATTCCACGGGACGCCAATGCATTCTCTCTTTTACAACTTTTGTGCCTCCCCGATGGTGTAGTGGTAACATCGTCACCTTGTGATCAAGGGGTCCTGAGTTCAATACCCGGTGGAGGCAGATGGCGTAATGGTTCGGATCCCACTTTAAACTGAAGGTCCAGTCCCGATTAGCCTTTCTGTGCGTAAATCAATCAATCAATTTTACACAATTTATTTTTATTTAGATCTTTCGGTGCCGAGGACCGACTACCACAGTCCCCTAGCTACGGTTCTTAACTTGATAAGACTAAGAAAAGCAGGCATTGCGAGCGAAACGAGCAAGAAAATTTTACGAAAAGTATTTTTATTTGCATAAAGTTTGAAATTGTTGGCGGTAATTGCCCCCTGCAGGTACACTTGGCCGTAAATGTTTGCCCCCCCCTTCCCCCCTTGCCCTCCTAGAACTCATTTCAGTCCAAGGTTGGGGGGCGTCCCCCCCCCCCCCGTGGTTGCCCCACTGCAACCATTCCTGCAGTCGTCGAGGGACATCCGCCATACCTCGACGTAACATTTTGCCCGACCCTGTGGCCGAATGGTTAGCACATCGCGCTGCGACGCCAAGGGTCCCGGGTTCGAATCCCGGTCGGGCTTGGTTGTTTGTGACTGTCATTTCATCAATTTCATCACTCATCCCCATCTTTGCAAATTAGCCAAGAGGCACAAAAAACGCGAAGTAAAATGAACTCAATCAATCAATCGACGTAACATTTCCACATTAATCTGGGCGATTTTCTCGGATTCTTTCGACTCTGGCTGCTACAAGTGAAGAATGACTCAGATTCCTGTGAACATGCTACATCGAACTATGCAGGATGTCCCTCGACGACTGCAGGAATGGTTGCTTAGAAAAGGTCGTCATCTACTGGACGTCATCATCATATACCTACCCCTCTCTTCAACTGTATATATTTATTTAATGACATCTTCTGTATCATTCATTTCAATGATTAAATCTGTTGCAACTATTTATTCTCTTCTCTGTACCCCTGTTTCAAAATGTCCAGTCTTTTTTAAACACCCTTTATGTGCATATGTGTGGCTTTCTTTAAAAATATTATTATTTAGTATAGTTCTCGCTGACTGAAATCGAAAATAAATTGGGAGAGATTTTCATAAATTCATATATTTGTACACTTCACTTCATTTGGTACAATATCATTTGTACTGATTTACGAATAAGAGACTGGAAATAAGATAATAAGTACTGGCTTGGAACAATGGTATTAACTTTTAACAGGATTGTTACAACCCAGACGTGTCCGTGACTGTACGTATGTAAAGCTTAAAATAGAAAATACAGGAAAGGAAAATGCACGTTAAACGTTAACAACAATCCTAATTCTTCATACGATGATTTTATCATTATCATAATCATGTCCCTACTCTAATATGTGCTTCAAGATGAACCACAAGTTCTCCTCATTGCCTACTTGTCTCGTGAAGTGTACCGTCACATGCTCTTTAATAATCCTGCTAAATTGCTACTCGTTTCAGCGTTGAAGATAATGCCTTATTTGAATATCGGCAAGTTAATTGATGTTTTCAGACTCTCATATTTTGAAGTGAAGGTAATTGAACAAACGAGCCTACCACTGCGCTATCAATGAAGCGAGTTATAATTAGATATTGTTATTGCAGAAATTTTGAATCTTTGATCATAAAATATATTTTTTCACTTTTTTTGTTTTAAAATTTTATACATTTATAATAAAGATTTTGTACCAGTTACTTTACGGTGAAGAAATTCCTGTTAAGCTTTCTAATTAAACATTCTAAGTTGGACTTTTCCTTTTGCCATCAATTTCAACTCCAATCCACATCTTACCATGGCTGATGCATGTCAGTTTATTATTATTGAGAATATTTATAGTGTAGAATAATACAGAAACACGTCAAAAATAAATTCCTATAACTAATAATAACAACAACCCATGGCTCGACAGCTCTGGAAGGGCCTTGGCCTATCTCTCGTCTGCCACTCTCCCTCTCACAATCCTACCTAGAGGTGTGGAGATCTTCAATCGGTAATGGGGTGACGTTGGGTCAGCACGTAGAACCTTAAGCCGTTGTAGGAGATTTCGGAGACCGGGGTACGCTACTCACTCGTAGCTTCCCAATTTCCTCACGATGGTGGGTTGCCACCGTTCCTATACACATGCCGAGAACCCAGACAATGAAATCGAACCCATTCCGTCCCACAGTCGGAGCCCAAAGCACAGCGCCTTAGACAGCAGGGCCACGGAGGAGGACCGTATAACTAATAGATACGATGCAAATATATACATACCGCTTATAAGTGAGAGTAATACCTACTTATTTGTATATTCAACTTTGCCGGTTACAGATGATGCAAAAAAGTTATTTCTGTTGCTGAAATCTTATTATCGAGTTGCAACAGTTTAAACGGTTTCTTAATCACTAATACCTGGCTCTGTCTGTTTGTGGGTGTGTATGTGTGAGTGTGTGTGTGTGTGTGTGCGCGCGCGCGCGCGATCGTAACCTTCAGAGGTATCTACGGTGTGTGACTGTTTTCAAATAACTCCCAGTTCGTTTAGTCAAAGTATCAAATTGTTTTTTGTAAAATGATACTTATGATGCAAGCTTTAGGGAGCTTTCATACGAAAGCGAAAGCTGCGTGTGTCGATTGGACTGAGCCATTTTCTCAATATCGTGTCAGCTCGGTCTGGTGGTCGAGTATGGACAGTGAATGCTTTTCCACAGACAACACGGAGCCAGTGTTGCTAGCAGCCTGTCGCTTCGGTCTGAAATGTCCCTTTAGAACATTACTTGTATTTATTTAATAGGCAAGAGAGTTGGCATTACCATTTTAGTTAATTTATCTCATAATAATATTGCACGTAATACTAGGGTGTATGTAAATTATATAACAGTTAAAACTCTTACATACTTTAAAAGTGATTCAGGTTAATAACATAACTATTGAATTTGAATTTTGAATTTACGTCCACTTTATGTTCAGATAGGCTAATCGGGACTGGACCTACAGTTCAAAGTGGGATCTGAACCACTGTGCCTCCACCCGGTATCGAACCCGTGACCCCTTGGTTACAAGGCGATGATGAAAGTATTGACATTATAATTCAAAAAAGTAATTAGCCCTCTAAATTTTCTTTCATGGTGAAATGGTATAATTAATAAAAAATTAATATTTTTGTATAGAATTCATCTATAAATCTTCAATTAACATAGGAGTAGAGGATATCGTCTCCTGGTGTATAGTAGATGGCAAAAGAAAGTTTACCTCCAGTGCCTTGAGAGAGGACGTATATTATATGTTACCACCAGGGAACGGAATTATATGTAAATACATATTTATGTATGAAGCTGAAGTCAGTTATATTTTGTATTACCATTGCGCATCATGGCATGTAGACTTGAAAAATTCAGATTTTATTTTCAATATTTATACATATATCTATTAGGCTTTGGATCATATTTTAGTTATTTTTACATATTATTTCCACATTATTGAAACATTTCTCAACATACGTATACTTCATATTCCTGAAATAACTACATGTCCCCGTGTGACCGAAAGAGTTGGATGAATTTCTTTCGAATAACTAACAAATGAAATACACTCCCATTACTTCTTGTGATATTGATAGCAGATTTAGTCAATGTAAATCCATCTTAAGAGAGAACAGAAGGAAATTCACGTTCGAACATTTAAAACAAAATTTTGTTAATCAATATTTCGGAAACAGAAAATGAAAAAGCATATTGTGTTGTTGTACAATTAATGTCAATTTAAGTGTACTATTTTTATGTAGCCCGTGTAGTGTATTAAGATAAATTTTTACAATTTTAAGTCCATATTTTACTCTATATTTTGGTGAAAATAACTAAATATGTATTGACATATTTAGCTCACTTTTACTACATATAAATACGTTCCCAGGTTATTACATATACCAAATTCACTTGCATTAATATTGTTGTTATGCATTTTTTCCTCAAAATTTTAGTGCCTTTCTGGATGCTTATTTGGCCAATTTTTAGTGCCTAGCTCTACTTACGTAGTAGTAAAATACTGACTTAATCAATATTGCTATCTTATTTTCTTACAGAAACCATGGAATCTATCGGCATAGGTCCTTGAAGCTAGAGATCTCGTCTGGGCTGAGCGGGAACATGTAAGTATCCATAGTTTCCTATCCGTTGTTTCTTGACGGTGATCTTCCAAGTCCTGTGTGCTCCAGAACACGCGTTACCCCCCACGGTGTCAAATTGCAGCGTGCAGCATGTCGTCTTCCTCCTCTCGGTGACAGCGGGTTAAGCAGGGTGTGTGGAAAAGGGTCTCCCACTGGGTCACGAGATGGATGATGCAAGTGGAAGAGAGGAAGCAGAGTTTCCATCTCGAGTCCTTGTTTTTTTTTCGATTAGCCGTAAGTGTGTTGTCTCCTTCCAGAAGTAGGGCAGGTGGATTAAAGGTCACGGGTTTGATTCTCCCAGGGAAATGTTGCGGGAATCAGAGGTGGGAAATGTCAGTCCACTGGTGTAAAAGAGACATAGATAGCAGCCTACTCTCAGGAGATCCTTACCACATTGCGGTCAACATTAACCTCCATGGACATCAGCAGGATATTTTTCCCAGGGAATTAAAAATAAAGTAATTTCAGAGGGGGCAAATAGTGTTCTTCCCTCAGGAAGCACTCCTTAAGTTTGAAGTTGTGTTTCTGCAAAGCCCTTATGTAACTAACATAAATTACTATGACTGAAATGAAATTATGTGTGTGAGTGTATAATTTTAGGTTGGCATTCATTTTTCATAGAAAGAGTGACTCCCTACCCCTCCCAGCACCTTCCGGCCATTCCATCTTAAAGTCTGTGGAGTTAAAATGGTGTTGATATCAACCATTTATCTGGTTTCTTTAACAATAGTGGGTTTTATCCAATGTTTGTCAGTAAAGATCATTTTTGCATCGTAGTCAATAATTTCTCAATATTTTTCGTCTTCATAGCTGTAATTTGTTTGGGTACATTTACAGCGAGATGATAGATTTTTCGGTTTAATGAAATGTAAGACATTCTTTCTAGCATTTTTCCTAGCCTAGTACTAGTATTATTCATTGGCAAAGTAGTCAAGTTATGAAAGTATTTCTTGAGCATTGACTCTCCGTAAGTGATGAAAAATTTAAACACGGTTTCTTCTCTGCTTCCCACTGTAAAATTCACCATGTATGTTAACCAAGTCACCCTTGTTCATTCTTCTCGATATATAATATAACATATAGTACAATATTGAAAATACCGTCTTGTCTTCAGACAAATATTAGTTTTTCATTCAAAAAAGGGCGAGTCATATCTGGCTAAGGACATGTTGGATGTCAGATATATTTTTAAAATATTCCAGATTTACTTTCAAAATGCTCATTTGTTGATAGACAGTAATGAAATTGAGCAGTAATTAGTTAGTATTTGCTTTGTTTTTGATATCTTGGTCAGGTCAAGACTGACGTAACTGACCAAATACTTTGAATGACTGCTCTTGTTCAGTTAGGTGCTAACGTATGCCCGACCGTAACAAAATTTGAAAATACACTTGGCATGGTTGATGTACGGAAGATATATTTTCACGAGTTGTTAGTGCATTTTGTAATATGTACATTAGCCACATGCTTATTTTTCAACTGGTTCTGTCGCCGAGCGCGTTAAGTGGCCGATTTTCGATTCTATCACAGGGTTCGAGTCCCTGTCAGAGCATGTTCTTTGTAACTGTCCCTTCATCAATTTCATCTAATCATCACTCATCGCCATGGTTGAGGTTAGTCAAAAGTGGCAAAACGTGACGCTAAATAACAAAAATACAATGAGGTAATATTTCATTTAAATTAACGTTTTTTATCTTCAGTTCAGTCGTCTTGTGCACAGATTTAATGTGCACCAAGTGATTGCGATGAAAAACAATAAGGCTTACAATGATAAATATGCAAGATTTTCTCGTTTTATATACCTTGTATTAAATTCATTAAGATATTACTATGTTAATGAATTTAATGTAAGTACAGAAATATTTCTTTAAACAGCGTATTTGCAAAAGATACAATTCAACCTACATGACGGGATTGCGATAAAGCCATAATTTATGTACCTTCATGTAATATAATTTTCATTCTTGTTAATGAAGGTAACAGTGTGTACAAGGAGTGAAATTAGTGTATCAATATATATTGAATAAAACACTATTCTAAATTTGTTAACCATTTACTCTTGTACCAAACGATTGTTGCGTTGGGAAATATTTTACAAATATGACGTTAAATATTGACAGGGATGAAAATTTTTCGTCTATTGCCATGAATACTTGGGTTTATTGGGTAGGCGTTCCCTAATTTATTCCCACTCTGCTCTTCAGAAATCTAAAGCACTTAGTAAATAACCTTCTGCCTGCGAGACAAGAAAATGAGAGAAATAGTCTTTGTTCTGTCCAAGAGCACCCTTTCTGAAGGACACCAAGCGATTGCGATTCTTTTACTGCATGTCCACTTTGCGCTGGTGTAATACGATTAACATATGGGCGTATTGCGTCGCAGTGTATTTTACAGAGCTCTTGCTTTCAGAAAGAAATCGACTTTCGTTGAAGAAGATACTCTAAAGATTAAAGTAAAGTTCAATTTCTCTATTGGGTGTATAAAACTTAATTAATTACATGCTCACATAGCTGTCAAATAACTTTTCGTTGCTTTCTTGTTTAGCATATTAAACCCAAGATACTTGATTGAAATTCTTGAAATATATTCTAGATGAAGTTACATAAAAACATAATCTAAAGGTGATTAAGAACAATGAAGGCTCTAATGTCCTCAGATGAACATGAACATCTTGAATAACGAACTTCATATTTATAGACTGATGAGTCATGTTATCATATTGGGATAAATCCATTCGTGAGATACTAGTTTTAAACATATTTTTTCCTTTGCGCAAAGGAAAGTTCCTAATTCGGAATGCCTTTGTATGTTAATAAAACTTATGATTCGACTATTATAATCTGTGTATACAAAGGGCTGTATAAAGTGATTGATTGAGTGATTGGGCATATTGAGTGCTTTAAGTCCACTGAACCTACAGTTGAATGTGGAATTGAAACCACTGTGCGTCCACTGGGTATCGAACCCGGGGACCCCTTGATTACAAGGTGAAGGGCTGATAGGCTAAAACGATGGGACACCATTTACATTCGTGAAATTGTACAGAATTTAGAGTGCAAAAGTAACTTTTCAAAGCGGTTATTGTTGTCGCCAGTGTCATTTTGAGCCAGGGGGCTATTAAACATGGTTAATAGAATATAACAATCTGGACGAATTCGAAATACATGAAATACTGTGAGATATTAATGCTATAAAATACACAAAAAAATAGTAATATTTAATCGCACACCCGTGTGTGTATGTATGCTACCAAGATTCATAGTTGACTCGGAACATTTATGAGTATCTCGTCTTTTCGAAAAACTGACGTTACGTAAGCTATGCACTGTATATACTGCACCACACCATGAAGAATTGTAATGTGTGTGGATGTAGAACCCCCACATTCTCGATCTTGTCAACAGTGCAGTGATCAGCACCACGCTCCAGCCGGCCTTGCTTCCCTTCAGGGTTGCCCAAGGATACCCACTGATCAGAGACTGAGTGAGCTGCAGATGTGCCTTTATACAGAGATATTGTCCAAGATATTACTACTTGATATCACCAACCCCAGGAATCGAACCCAGGTCTTCCGCGCGTGTCACACAGACATCGAGACTCTACACTATCTCTGGAGCAAGGCCGCGCATAACGGTAGAGAAAACGAGTGGGAGACGCGAAGCAAAAGCTGGTAGCTAAAGTCGCTTTCCCTCCTCCAGGCATTTTTCCCTCGTACGTGTTCATTGGTCTAGCCCTCTCGAGTCACTACTTGCATTCGTTCGCTCGCTTCCGACATTCCCGGGACAGCGTATTTAGATATAATATATTCAGTGGAGCCACAGTGGTTCGGATCCCACCTTAAACTGTAGGTCCAGTCCCGATTAGCCTTTCTGTGCATAAAGTGGACTTAAAACAACAATTCAATTTAATATATAATTTTGTCCTGGACATGTTCCTGATCTATAACAATGAATAGGGGTGATAAATACATGCTTCCGGATGGCGTAGTGGTAACGTCGTCGCCCTGGAATCAAGGGATCCCGGGCACCATAGCTGGAGGCACATAGTGGTTCGAATCCCAACGTAATCCGTAGACCCATTCCCGATTAGCCTACCCGTGCATAAAGTGAACTCAAAACAAACTTCAAAGGGAAACATTCCGGTTCTCCCTGCAACACTGCGTTCCTGGTTTTGCGATATCGCGAGTGAATGCCAGCCGTTGGGTGGGAGACGCTCGAGTGACGTCACCCGGCGCGCGCACGTTGAACGCGACTTCCCACCGACGCCGTCGACCCGAGAGAGATGTGCGATCGTGCAGTGTTCCAGTGAGACCCGCACTCCCCGACCCGCGTAAGTGCAGGCGTCGCGTCGCTTTGCCGTGAATGCATACACTTTTTTGTGTAACTCTTAGTGACCGCCAAAAAAAATAGCAAAAAAATAATCTTCTGGTCCAGCCGGTGAGTGTTTTGCTATCTACTTTTTAAAACTTTCTTTCGCTTTCCCTGTGTTTCTCGTCCGTTGTTGAGAAGTTCGTAAAAACTTTGTTCAGTGTGTCGTAAGACGCGCGGAAGAAATGTTCTCAACGTTGATACCATGTCATCATCAATACACGTTTTCTCCATTCCAGTTGCATGAAAGTAGCTATATTTATTTGCAATCAAGAACAAGATTCATGGAATCAGGAAACATTAATTCAAACTAACCACAAACAATTTGATTAGCAAGAGTCAGGTCTACATGTTTCTATCCGTTTTCGGTAAGAGTTCGTATTTGTAAGTCACAGATATTTCTGTTTCTCGTTCTTCTGATTTATTAATTGTGCATTTAATTATACTTCTTCATCGTATAAGATTTCTGGTTCGAGCTCCGCTTTGTGCACGAATGTTCCTTTGTGAGTATGCGAATCATTGTCCATCATCATCTCTGCGATTAAACCAGAATAACAAGGAAGAAAAGATAGGTATGTGTACATTAAGCAAAATTTAAATGCAAATATTTCTTACTTTTATTCCTATGGTTCGGAAGTTGATGAAAATTCATTTGGGGGGGGGGGGGAATTGGATAGTGCTAAGCCAGATAGTAGTCCATCTCCTTGCAGTTAGAACCAGAAAATATTGTTTTTTACTTTATGCATTTTCTGCCCTTTTTTTGGCTTTTAGGTCATTTTTCAGTATTTCTTTTACAGTTTTTGTTGCATTTTTATATCATTTTTTGAGGATTTATTTTGCTCTTTCCCTGTTGTTTCGTAACTTTTAAATGTTTGCTAGCATATATATATTTGCATATTTAAATTTTCTAAAATGGTATTTTTACAAGTACGCCGTTAATCGAAAATATGGTAAATGCAAAAGTACAATATTATTTTTAATTGAAATAGTTTTTGTAATTAATTAAATTGCTAATGGGATAAATTAATTCTTCCTCCAGCAAACTTAAAATACTCTGGATGAAGCCTTCTTTGAAGTTCCCTTGCTGGCCATTATTATCGCTTTAATCTGTGGTTTTAAAGTAAAATTAATCACAACATTAAAAAATATTATGATGCACGTGAAACACAACTGTATTTTCATATTCTGAGCGACTACTGTATCGTGCAAGGCTCACTCTGAAAGGAGGTGAATGAAGAACAGAAAAAACTTGAAATAAAAATAAAGGCAACTTCATTAGCACTTAACTGCTTTTCCCCCTTTTGCTTCGGCAGTTTAAACTAGCACAGGTTTTAACGAATTATTCAAACACTCTCATGTTATTTATGAAAAGAAAAGCAAGCTTAAATCATAAGAACAAAAATTTATTTTCAGGACATTTTTTATAATTTTTAGGTCATTTTTTAACAATTTTAAGATCACCCTCTAGGTCATTGTTTTGAATTTTTTAGGTCAATACCTTCCGAGCCATATTTATTATCTTTGTGTGTTTATCTTACTTCATGTCTTTCTTACCGATCTAAGCTAGTTGCGACGATGAAGGATTGCCCAAACAAGAAATCATAATCGCAAAGGAACAGCAACGTTCACTCGAATCCTAAACCTTCCGTGACTAACCTCGGAGTCGACCACTTAACGTGCTCGGCTAGCGAGTCACTAATAATATTATTATTATGAAGAGATATAGTTTATCTTGGCCAGTTTCCTTGAAATGAACATGGCACAGGTTAGATACCTGACAGTGCCGCAACTTTCTGCATCAGATCTTCTATTACGCTGTAGATATATTGATTGATTGATTTGGTGTTTCAAGTCCACTTTATGCACAGAAAGGCTAATTGGGTCTGGACCTACAGTTTAAAGTGGGATCCGAACCACTATGTGCCTCCACCGGGTATCGAACCCAGGTCCCCTTGATTAGAAGGCGGCCACGTCTACTACGCTGTAGTTTCACTCTTAGCTTCCCATAAATAGTGTGTTAAATTTAACATATTTTCCAAATATTCCGACACAAATGTCAGTAGTATTAAATATATTCTTCTTGGGAAAGTTGAAACTTTTCGAATAAATTTTACTTAACATTAAAACGAGAGCATCAAAATTGTGTTGTATGAATTACGCAGTGCTACTACCAAGGTAAATTCGTTCACTGTTCACATGCCTTGTATTCATGTGAATGCTTGTTGGAAAGTATTTTTGCCTTGATTTTTCTATATCAGAACTCGATTATTCAGCTTTCATAGGAATTTTACACATCGTGTTTTGTAATCAAGAGATCTCGGATTCGATTTTGGGCGAAGCTCTGAATTTCGTTTCTAACTATATGGTCAGTACCAATCATTCTTAGTGGTAGAGTGAGTCCTATATGGACAGATTTTAATACAGATATAGATATTTATTCGCAAATTACAGATGCCTGGAAATAAAAGTGTTAAGTGTGCATAATACCTTATTACAAAAAGGTAATGAATCTTTACCCATAGTTCTCTAGTTCACTAATATTTGAAATTTAATAAGCTCATTTTTGTCAGGTGTAACGCCCGATATGGTGACATAGATACAAGTAAACGAGTAAAAAAGTTGTAGCTGCATCTATTGCGTAATAGCGACATGCTACAGGAGAAATAAACAGAAGCTCATACGCTATTAGTTAACAACTATTAAACAAACTACGCAAGAGGATGTATATTGCAAAAACAAAGAAGAGATAAGTCTTTTAACGCACCAAACTTTATCTTTGAAGTAATTTCTGGGGTCAGCAGGTGTCGACTTTCTCGACTGGTGACGCGAACAGATAACAAGCCAATCGAGAATGCTATCGTCACATGAAGTTTATACTTAAGACGGTGAACCAAGTTATCCATTTGCAGTTCATTTGTCTAGGAAGTATTGAAAGGTAGGAGATACAGATTGTTGATTTTATACTGTTAGACTTGGGCGCAACACTGGAAACCATTTATATAGATTTAAGATAATTCCTGGTAGAGCTTTCAGTGCTCGAAGTTTTCTGTCTGTTACTAAAGAATATGTAGGTAATGACTGCATTCGATTCTTACCTCGGTAAGGTAATCAAATAGGCCAATTAGATTCTTTATATCGTGTCAAGTTAGAACTATGGATATTTTCAGCTTATTAGTTTCACACTTTTGATATCAGCTCACAAAATTCCTTCCCTCATTCAATAGCCAAAGTAGAATCTCGAATTTGACTTTGAAAAATCCTCCTGAATATTCCTTTGTTTTAAATTAGCCGCTACCGCTTCAATATTTTTGAAGATAATTTCAGATCCACTTGACGAGATGATCCGTCGAAGACAGAGTTGTATAAGATACTCAAAAAGAGTAACCCGATACTTTGCTACCAAAAGTAAGACCTTACCGTTCTTTGGCCTTCCCGATGGCGATGTGGTAACGTAACGTCGTCGCCTTGCAACCGAGGGGTCGCGGGTTCGATCCCGGTGAAGGTACATTGCACAGTTGTTCTGATGTCTCTTTAAACTGTGGGTCAGCTCCCGATTGGCCTTTCTGAGCGTAAGGTGGACTTGACATTTTGACTTTGTTCCCGTTACTTTGTTTCCGAAAGTAATGCGCTGCTGTTACTTTGTCATACGATAAGAACACTGTTTACGCAAGTATCACATGCTCTTTGTAGTGCATATTTTCCCAGTGTAACTTTACATGCATAAGTTTAATGCAATAAATCCTTCAGTTTTGATTTCATCAAAGTAACGCATGCGAAGTGATGCACGACAACGAAGATTCATAACATAACAATTATTCATTAAATTTTGGTAACCGTCCCAACTCGTGTATCGAAAAAGTAACGTGTTACTAACGCAGATACCGAAATTATAATGCTCTACTCCGTTCAGTCCGAGCGACATGTGCAACTTGTCTTGTCGCTTCGGTACGAAAAGTTCCATTTCTTGCCAATGACTTTTTCCAAACGCCACTTGCCGCGTATCGATTTGGTCTGAAAGCTGCATGAGGCTCGCTTTAGACGGAAACATTTCCCTTAGCATTTTTGCTAGCATAAATACTTCCAAAAGTCTTGTAGCATTTTTTATAGCTGCCAGTACTTTACACCGAAGCATTTCCCGCGATGTCTGCAAAGAACGTTAGATATACTGCACGAAAGCCATACGAGATGAGCCAGTGTCCGGCGTTTACAATTGAAAAAAATAATCTATTCTCCCATACGTGTACTGTAAACACTATAAAGTATGCATTTAATCAGAGCCATTGTTTTTAACCTATTACCTTTTTATAGAAAAAAGTTATTCCTCTCGGTTGAATAATTATCGGCTTTTAAAAATGTGAAGTGATACATTGTTTTCATCTCACCCGACCACCATTACATATGGACTCGTGACCTAGAGGTCGCTTCTGATTGGTTATGCTACGAAAAATGCTACGTACATAGAGCCGGTTCTATCCTTGAGAAATGCCATGAAATATGCCACGGTATCTGAACCGCCATAAGATTTTTAACTTTACACGCTAGCATTTGAGCTATGGCATAAATGTTAAGGAAAATTCTTTCGTCTAAAGCGGGCTTAACACAAGATCGAGAACAATAGCGTATTAACTTACAAATATTAAAGATGAAGAAAAATTTGTTTTGGTATGTCGGATATCTTAAATATTATTTACTGATCTCTACAAGGAATCACGGAACTTAAATATACAGATACGTATACCGGGTGTCCCAGAAGTCTTTCCCTCATTACAAACTTTATTCATATCCGCTATATGCAAGGTAGAGATGTGAAAGTGGTGCCAAGATGTTGGAAAACTAGCCAAGTTTATTTGTTGCAAGTTTCAGTAATGTGGCTGTAGTGTAGCATGTAGTCCTCGTTAGAACTAGTAGTACTAGCAGTGTCAGTGCCAAGGAATCCGGAATTAATGCTCTTGACATCGGGTGGCATCTTTCCATAGAATGTTCCTTGGACTTGATAGGATTTGGGAATGAAGATAAATTCCATTTTTTAAATACCAACTTATTGATGGCAGATATTCTAGACGAAAGAATTCTGTACATTTGAAAGTTCCTTTGCACTGTTATTGGTGACCGGGTCTCGTGATACCAGAGGATGTGCTGAGCTTCTTCTTGATTTGTGAACATTTCCGGTTTTCTGGGCACTGACACTGCAACACTACAGCCACGTTACTCAAACCTGCAACAAAAAAAAACTTGGTTAGTTTTCCAACATTTGGGCAACACTTTCACATCTCTACCTTGCATATAGCGGATATGAATAAAGTTTGTAATCAGGGAAAGACTTCTAGGACACCCGGTATATATTTCCTGAGTCTACTGTTAAAAATCTTCTTCCTAACTTTTGCCGTTTTCCGACTGTTTGTCTGCGAGCCACGGAAGATTGGCGAAAATGTGTTCCGCAACGGAAACCTCTTTGCCCCGGAGGACAATATTGGAAGAAAGAGCATCGTTAGCTCCGCAGTTACGGGATATTCGAGGAAGGAAAACAAAGTGATGAAGGCAAAAACTGCAAGATGTCTCTGCTTTCTTAATCTCTTAATGTTAAATCGAAATATGTATGATCTCTTAGATAGACCTGCAGAATCAGTGTACAACTTGAAACCAATCTTTCGAAGTAACTAGATTTATCATAGAAATTCTAACTGTAACTAACTATTTTTTAAAAGCAGAGTTACTTTTTGCAATAGTAATAAAATTATCAACACTTACTTCACTATATTTAATTTCTCAACTTGAAAATTTGCATCGTGGGGAACAGCCAAATTTAGCAACTTTGTTCCCAACAAAGTTTCTCTGGATGCTAAGGATTTTCATGCAATCTCCTAAGGAAATGTGCAACTTTACTTCCTGGAATGAAGAAAAATTATTTACTTATTCTTTCGTCCCTTCTTTATTTTACATTTATCTCTTTACTTACTCTTTGTTTTCCTTCTGTTGTATTTTATTCGTAGATTTCCGTCTTCCTTCTTCCCTCTTAAAGTATATTTCTTCTTGCTTACTTTATTCCTTTTTATTTCTTTTACTCTCTTTCTTCTTTAATTCTGTCCTTTCCCCCTCTCCTTTTCTTCTTATTTATTTTTCGCTTTTACTTCTCTCACTTTTCTCCTCCTCTATTTTTATTCTTGTCTATTTTCTGCTTTTATTTCTATCTCTCCTTCTCTCCTTGAATATTTTCGCTCTTATTTCTTTAGTTTCATTATCTTTTCTCCCCTACTGTCTTCCTCTTTTCTTTCTATTTCCTCCCTATCTCTCTCCTTCGCATTATTTCCGTTCTTCCCTCTCTCATTCTCTCCTTGTTTGTCTTCAGCTTTTATTTCTGTCCTTTTCCTCTTCCTTCTTCTGTATTTAGCCTTTATATATGTTTTTTTGTCTGTTCCCCTCCTCCTTGTGTATTTAGCTTTTATTTTCGTCCTTTTCTCTCTCTTTTTCTCCCTTCTGTCTTTCGATTTTTATTGTTGTTTCTCTCTTTCTGTCATTCACTTTATTTATATATTTCTCCCTCTATCTATCAATACACTGTTATCTTATCTGTTAATTACCATTCTGGGGTCTTTTCAGATTCCGCACATTAGTTTACAGAATATCTTGCCAAACATCTTGGGTTGTTTACTACCCTGTCGTATATTATCAATGACAGTTAAGAGGTTGCCAAAGTCTGTTATGTTGCTTACGTTTAATGATTCGTGTTCTTTTACCAGCTGTCTGGGGTCCGTAAAGACCCCGCCATGGTATATGATTACCTTTTTTATGTCTTTGTGTGCGAAAGTTTCTAGTTTTCTACACCTTCTACTGCGACTTATTTTCTGAGGGTTGATTTAGCGTGACGTATTTCTGCCATGATAGTTAAGGGTTAATACGACTTGTAAACATTGCATGACTTTGCACTGTTTTCTATATGTGAGTGTATATCACTTCAAGACACAGCTTGTCGATCTTTATTTTCCCTTTGGAACTATTGTGTGGATTCCCTCACTTGTACAGTAACCTGCGACGTTATGTTTCAGGACATCCACCAAAGGAATGCAGCTATTCTCGGTTTCAAGCATCTTTACTTTTTCCATTCTTCTTACCGTGTCCAGGTGGAAAAATCAGAGATATCCAAGCACATTTCACCGAGCGAGCAAACCGGCGCCCTCAGCCTTTTAGTTGTCGGAATCCAAAAAGTTACCCAACTCTGGAAGCCTCCCGCAACTTCTATTTACAGCCTAGGTTCAGGTACTCGCATGAATTATTAACAGAAACGTGTGCTGAACATTAATCCTTCAAAGGAAATATTTGATCCTTGCAGGAGCTCGATTAATGCAAATGAATGCTCGCACGCCCGTGCATCCTTCTGCGGTGAAGTTTTAATGGTATTAGATTACCTTGAACCCTCTAAGCATCTTCTTGATTCGCTGAATGTTAATACGAGAGGAAATATTCGTGGAAGTGACTATCTTCCGTTACATATCAACTGCAGTGGTGCGAATTTTCCCTATGCTTAGATACGTTTAATTTCATTCCACTTATTTCCTTATTTACGATAGCGATGTTAAAGCATTGGTCTTGTTGTGCTGCGAGCTACAGCAAATCCTGTGTTACTGCGTGTTAAACAAGGGTCTGTAGAGGAAGAACACGGTGTTGATTGATTGGTTGATTTGGTTTATATTACTTCGCCTTCTGCCACTTCTGGCTAATCGTAAAGATGGGATGAGTGATGACATGATGAAATTGATGAAGGGACACTCACAAAGAATACCCATGCACGGTCGGGACACCTGGCGTTGTAGCCCTCTGTGCAACAATATGGTGTGGTTAAATTTTTGACAGCTAACGTGACAGGTACAAACTCTAGTGAAGTTCGATTTGGAAACACTGCAACAACCTCCTTACAGTCCGCACCTTTCGCCATGTGACTTTTACCATAGAACTAAAGAGGAAACAGATTTGCTTCGGATGCAGACGTACACATGGCAGTCTCAGAAGTTCTAACCCAGATACCAAAGGACTTCCGTGAGCGTGGAATCACTACGCTTGTTGCACAGTGGGACAAGTGACTGACTTAATACTTGAAGTCCCTATTTCTGACATATACATTTGTTTGCCGCCTGAACATAGTTTCTTCACTTTAATTTTAATTTCCCTTGTAATTATAAAATATAAAGCTGTTTAAAATGCAGATATGGACCAAGAATATCCATAAATACAATATACAGCCAGGCGAAAACATAGGGTAAGGACGGGGCAAACGGACACCCTAAGGCTATATTGCAAAATAACCATGAAACTGTTTATTGAAAAATTACAATTATGGTAGATATAGAAAGTGTGATCATTGAGTTAACAAATAGTACAATGTATAATTCAAAATAATGAACGTTGGCCTCCAAATTGTTAAATGAATCAGTGTGTGTAGCAGTGTCCATCGCAGGGCAAACGGACATGTGAGAGGGGCAAATGGACACTAGCTCATTTATGAACTGTCATCACTTTCACAAGAAGAACACACGAAGTATGCGTCATTTCCATTCGCAACGCACTTTACGTGGAACCAGACAGAACTCACTAAGCACTGCACCCAGTGTTGACCCTGCGTATACACACCGTTGCATACACGGCACACATCTTTTGCGGTGCGTTTAACATGCTTTGCCTTTCTTGTTGTTTGATTTGCTGCAGTCAGTTTTTCCTCTTTGAGGCGAGTCATGAAAGAAGGATCCCTTAATAAGTGCGTTTCCCCCGTTTATCGTTTCCTGTTCGAGGTTCCAGAAGTTGATGGCAAGGGTTTGAGTTCTTGAAAACTTCCTTGGGATGAGGCATCATCGTCTGTCGCTACAGGTTCTGGTGATCGCTGATCTTGACCATTCACTTCATGGACAGTTCCAGGAATAAATGCGTGCTCAGGCAGGCGTTGTGGATTAAATGGATGAATCCCACACGCATGAGACCCATTTACTGCATTCCCCACTGTGGCCGGACGATTCCAATCCTCTGCAAAAATGCCACCAAAGGCCACTTTATTGATACCTTTCCCCGGATTTCTTCGCACGTAATCTCTACAGCCGTCGTTGTAAAATGTTTTAAGTGGCCCAAAGAACGAAACGTCGAGCGGCTGAAGTTTGTGTGTGCTGTGAGGAGGTAAACACAGAAGGTACACGTTATTGGCAAATGCCTTCTCCAGAGTTGGTGGATCTGAACAATGCGATCCGTGTCCATCAAGAATGAGCACTACAGGGCCAGGGAGTTTGACGCTAATGAAATGGTCCATAAAATGAGCAAACTATTCCCATTGCATGTAGTCACTATCCGAAAGAACTATTTTCGTCCCAGGAGACATGCCAATTTCATAGTTCTCATTATATCTTTGATCCTTCATGATAACAAAAGGAGGCAGATATTGGTGCCAGTTGCAGATACACATGCCATAATACTGACTGTTTCTCCCCTTTCACAATTCGTTAGGCTCACGACTTCTCTTTTGCCCCGCATTGATTTGACTTGTTTTGATTTGTAGATCAGTTGCAAGCCTGTCTCGTCACAGTTGTATATGTTGGCAGGTTTGTCCCACATATTGTGTTAATCTAGCAACTTTGATAAATTATTGTAAAAGATGTTAACACTTGCCTTAGATAGTCATTTAGCGCGAGCATATGACAGACCCTCTGCAACACGCAAGCTGAGTTCCATGTGACGAGCTAAAAATCCTTGTATCCAGTCCTTCCCTGCCATTTGTAGATCATTAAAGGAATGTGGCACACCATTTGTAAATGCATATCGATATACCAAACTGCGGAGTTCCTTGTAGGTCAGACCATATCCTATAGAATCAAGTGTCAGAAGGTGCTCCACCAGTTGTACCTCCACTGCATTTGAAAGCGTAGCGCTGTCCAAATTTCGGAATTTGCACGTTGCTACTCACCCGTCTCCGTAAAATGTTTCGCGGAACAGACAATGTTCTTTCGGCTGTAACTAGAGGCATGCCATCTTGTACTGCTTTAACAGCCCTCTGCATATTGCCATCTGTCTATGTTCACGATGTCGCACCATCCTCTAAAAGGACACATTATTTTAGAAACGCATACATCTGAAGGGTAAAACATGCATTACATACAATTCACACATGCCCTTTTCGATTTTGAGTCAAATGTAGATTAGTTGCTGAATTACATAATACCTTGTAGTATTTAAATGATATGCACTTTATGCATGTCCATTTGCCCTAACACAAGCCTGTCTGTTCGCCCCGCCTGTAGCCTTGGGCTTTACATTTTCTAAAAAGCCCACCAGATGGCAGCAGCATGTTGACACAGGCTGTGTATGTCGAGGAAGCCATGCCGTATCCACACTACAAAGCGCAACTTTGGCGGGACCATCATAATCCACGCAATCCTTATGTTCCGCACACAGATTTTTACTGTTTACGTTTTTGCTAGTACAATTATCTTTACCTGGTCAGGGTTTACGGCTGGATTGGCGTTCTTCAAGATTTCAACCGATGTTCAACACATCTTCTCGACAACGTTCTGCTTCAAATCACAACGCCAACCGATGCACTATTGCAAACTTCAACGCCAAATTATTCGTATTTTTCTTAGGGACTGTCCGTTTGCCCCAGTGTCCATTTGACCCGTTCGTACCCTACACATATACATATTTTTTTAAAAAAATATTGAAATACAAAAGAGCAAAGATATGAGTAAGTAGTAATAGGAAAAGTCACTTAAACATCCCACGAAGTTTATTATTGGCATACATTACTTAGAAGATGATGTGATTAGTTACTAATAGAATTAATAGAATCGGTTGGTGAAAAAGAAATCCTATTTGAATCCCTGTTATTTTAATCTGCCATTCTAGGATGCTAAGTGAAGTCACTTTTCGTCTTAGTAAGAATTTTAAACTACTTACAAATTCAATCACATAACAATTTATGTGGCAAACACTTTATTCCTCTTCTGAAATGTAAGGTGCCGAAATGACGTGTCGATAGTAAGAAACATGTTCAGATCTTCCCGTGTCTCAATTTCCCTGCATTCCATAAATTACGAAGATGCTCCCAGCTTCTGACATTCACAACAAATTGAGACACAGAGCAGCAAGGTAACGCGATGGTTGGATATTGTTTACGGCTCCTTCCTCCCTTGCAATTAACATGAATCTTCCGCATAGCGCCGCCCTGCGTTAGGGACTAGGAATAATTGGCCGTAATGTTGATATATGGGGCATGCCAATGGCCATGCGAGTATCCCGAACGGTTCTGACATGGAAACTCTGGAGAATGCTCCCATCTCCAGCCCCGCCGGCATCTTGCCATATTACAACCCACGGCTGTCGAGAGGGAATGATGAATTCGTTGTGAGAATATCGCCATATCTCGAAGAGTGCCATTGCCGAAAAGTTCTTAGATATGCATGTACAAAAGAGATTCACACAAAGAAAAAGTTCATTTGGAACAATCAAATAGTATTTTCTGGTGATCAAACATTTGTTTGAATAGCGAACAAGGACATTGTGACTACCAGTATCAAATGCTTTTAGTAATTGTTCACCAGAACCAAACACTTTTTAGTAATTGTTCACCAGAACCAAACACTTTTTAGTAATTGTTCACCAGAACCAAACACTTTTTAGTAATTGTTCACCAGAACCAAACACTTTTTAGTAATTGTTCACCAGAACCAAACACTTTTTTAGTAATTGTTCACCAGAACCAAACACTTTTTAGTAATTGTTCACCAGAACCAAACACTTTTTAGTGATTGTTCACCAGAACCAAACACTTTTTAGTAATTGTTCACCAGAACCAAATACTTTTTAGAAATTGTTCACTAGAACCAAATACTTTTTAGAAATTGTTCACCAGAACCAAATACTTTTTAGAAATTGTTCACCAGAACCAAATACTTTTTAGAAATTGTTCACCAGAACCAAATACTTTTTTAGAAATTGTTCACCAGAACCAAATACTTTTTTTAGAAATTGTTCACCAGAACCAAACACTTTTTAGTAATTGTTCACCAGAACAAAATACTTTTTAGAAATTGTTCACCAGAACCAAATACTTTTTAGAAATTGTTCACCAGAACCAAATACTTTTTAGAAATTGTTCACCAGAACCAAGTACTTTTTAGAAATTGTTCACCAGAACCAAAAACTTTTTAGAAATTGTTCACCAGAACCAAAAACTTTTTAATAATTGCTCACCAGAACTAAACAATTTTTAACAATTGGTCACCAGAACCAAAAACCTTTTATTGATTGTTCACCCGAATCAAATTATTTTAGTATAACATTTGTTTACAGTTACCAAACAGATTGGTCAAAATCACCAAAGTTAGTAAAAGCCAGCAATTGTCCTGTGCCTCAGTTGCGGTTGGAACTTGAGTGAAAGTACACGAACCCCCGTCCGATTAAAGATGGTGTATGGTTGGACTTATACATTTAACATGATTGGTTTTTTTTGCAAATACAAACCCATCTATACTAAAGGTATATTTGAACTTTTGAAGATTTCTTCACAAGGGTGTACCCAAATTCCTCTTTGAATTAAAGGAGCGGGATGTTTGGCTTTGACCGTCTGTTGACTCACACGGTAGAATGTTACAGGCTTGCGCTTGACTCTGATATGTGCGCCAACATTATTTAAACGTTGACTAGCGATCCTGTGGTTTTTAGCGGACAGCTTCATTTACAATAAAATATCAGTGTCCGTTCTGGTAACATGAACGTGTGTGACTTCTTCACTGACAATGCTTATAGAAAGACTACATGCAATTAAATTAAAAATAGGACTATATTTTCTGGCGGAAGGGGGGGGAGGAGGTTGTGTCATTCAAAGATGCGTTGCAATCTCATGATAGATTTTCGGGCCTTATTTTATAACGGTATATTTCACTATGGTACAAGGTATGTCCGTTGTACTCTGTAAGTTCCTCACATTAATATTATATGCCTCAAAAATACTGTAAATATCGTTTTAATTAAGTTTATGCAAATATGATTAAGCACTTTAATACGGCGTTTGCTAGAGAAGACGTCACTAGTCAAAAGTGTGAAAAAGCGAAGTAAAATAAACTAAATCAATCAATGTCAACTAGAAAAGTCTTACAGTGAGCGTGGTGAACAGTTCCAAAAATGGCGGTTGGCAATCTTGCTTGTGCAACCAGTAAGTGTTTACAAGCGATGCAGACTCGCTGCCTCGTTTCTATACTGACTCTACAGTACAGATGCTTTGAAAATGATCGAGCTCTACTGCGCTGTTTTTGGTTCTCAAAGAGTCGTGTATGCCGGGTTGCATCTGCACAGGAGGGATTTACAGTTACCCTCGACACTATGTCACGGCGGGCGATCTCGAAAACCATGTGTCACAAGCCACCAGGGTTTTTTCTAGACTTCGACTGGGATTTTAACATATCAAAGTATTACACCAAACTTCCCGGTACCGGGTTTAAGCTCTGTAAGCGTACATAAATCAGGCGAGATAAGTGGGCTTCATCCTTTCTCTGATGAAATTGGGGCAGTGAGATGAGCGATTTGATACTCCAGAACGTGGTGCTACAAGGTGAAGAACGCTATCTGCTCCCCTGGCTAACGTTATTCCCACGTTCTACGTTTCGCATGCGATAAGGTAGTTTTTAGTGCATTTTCCATGGGTACTATGCGAGACCTTCGCAGTCAAATCTCATCAGTAGCGATACATATAGACACACCTTTAGCCAATTTTTGACACTTTCAAAGTCCATGTACCGTACATTTTTAGAGCTTATGGAAGGAAACTCATCGCATTGGATAGGAGCTTCTACTTATGACGAAATCTACCAATGAAATTTCCGAAACATATATACCTAGGTACTCTATCCGGGAAACTCTGGAGCAAGATCGCGGATAGCGTCTCTTTTCCCCTCCACGCAATCACACTCTCTCACACGTGTTCATTTGTAAAACCTTCTCGATTCACTTGGGCAGAGACTCTTTTCTCGTTCGTTCGCTCCAGAGATTTCCAGGACAGAGCATAGCACTTGGTTGAGGAGATGGGAAGAGACCAAGTCACGAATCTTATGACCACTATAAACTGCAGTATATTCAGAGATTTTGAATTGAAAACTTTATATATTTTGATATTTTTGAGGGCTGGTTCGTTATTACATTTGGCAGAAGTCTGACAAAATGTTTCAAGATGTTGAACGAAAAGTTTGTTTTCCATTGTTTTGAAGTGATTTATCGTGAAATACACTTTTCTCCAAAACTGCTGCGGCCTCTCCGATGGCGCAGTGGTAGCGTCGTTGCCATGTAATCAAGGGGTCCGGATTCGATACCGGTGGAGGCTCATAATGGTTCGGATCCCACTTTAAACCAGGGTTGTTTAAGGTCCAGGAATTTTAAATAAATTCAATTCCGGTCCAGGAGAAAAAATCAGCAAGCGTAAATTGGTTCTGGACCCTAAAGAACATTTTTATCTGTAACGTATTTCAATTCGGTCCAGGAACCTTTTTTCCTGATGAATTTAAATACGGTCCTGGAACCCTTTCTTCTGAATGAATTTAAATACGGTCCAAGAACCTTTTTTCCGGATGAATTTGAATACGGTCCGGGAACCTTTTTTCCGAACCAATTTAAATTCGGTCCGGGAACCTTTATTCCAAGTTCAATTTCAATACGGTCCAGGAACCTTTTTTCACGAATCAGTTTAAATAGGGTCCAAGTTCCGTATTGAAATGAAACAATATGCAACTTGGATTGATTCCGGACCTGACGATAAACAATTATCCACTTGAGGCCTCCCCGATGGCCCAGTGGTAGCGTCGTCGCCTTGTAATCAAGGTGTCCCGAGTTCGATACCCGGTGGAAGCACAAGTGGTTCGGATCCCACTTTAAACTGTAGGTCCAGTCCCGATTATAAATAATAATAATAAATAAATAAATCAATTATCCACTTGTGATCATGAAAGAATAATCCAGGTGCTGGCTGCCTCGAGAATCTAAGCTCCAAGGTAGAAATGGGCGAAACGCAAACGCTGTAGTTACGTTACCCTTCTCCATTTAGCCCCATTCTCTCGCGCGTGTTCCTTCACTTGGTTATAGAGTGCGCGTCAAATCTCCTGCATATCGCGATAGCCAATAGCAGCGCACTGCAGCGGTGCCATGTCGAAATCTCACACGGAAAAGAGACAGAGTGGTTGAGCGAAACACCTTGTCACGGAGAGCACGGAACATTGGATAATATAACATATATTAAACTTAACAGTGGCGTAGCATGGGCATTTCGGGTGGGAACGTCAAGTCCGAAGGAAGGGTCGGCCCTTTTTTGCTTAATAATTTACTTATGGAATTAATCGCCACAGGTATTGTTTATTTGCCTGAAGTCAGCTGGGTTTTCAATAAAACATCATCTATGTATGTTTTAGCTAGAAAATGAGATGCCTCACTATGCCACAAATGTTTTGAACTCAGGTGTCTTATACTTTTCGGTATGACGCAAGACATTAGAAAACCTGCCTGAATCACAAGCGCCTCTGAACAACAGTAGACGTCATTGTTGTGGGTGATCCAACTACTGATTGATTTGGTTTATTTTACTTCGCTTTTCTACCACTTTTGGTTAATCGCGAATATGAATATGAGTGATATTTATGAAGTTGATGAAGAGACACTCATAAAGAACACCCGTGCTAATGCTGGGATTCGAACCAGGGACCTCTGTCGTCTTGGCGAGCTGTGCAAAACACTCTTGACACGGAGGTGGGTGGATGATCCAACTACCATACACTCTACTGACGTAACGGTGCTGATTAGTAATTTAGACCACTGTTTATTACATCTTGGAATGGTGATAAACATTTTAAAATAATTTTGTCCACAGACCATTCGATGTTAAGAGTTTTCAAACGAATGCTAAACATTTCCATTGACACAATATTAAGGATTTAGATACTAACGAAAAAATAATAATAATAAAAATATAATAGGCACAGGCTGAACTTCTACCACGAGGACTTCACCAACTTATTTGACAAAAACTATGTTGATCTTTTAGTTTTTAATACACATCGGTGATCGTGCGATAAATGGTATATATACGAGTTTGGTAAAGTTACGTCAGTCAATATTGCGTATTGTAGCATTACATAGCACGAGTGGCACGAGCGCGAAGAACCGGCTAGGAATTCTACCGCTGTTGTCTGCTTCAGAAGGCAGGAAGGGTCACATGAACCAATCACGTAGCCCTTTGCCCCATAGGCTGGCGTACGAGAGATCATTTGCATGCGTGCTGTAGAGATCCAAGCTTTCCCTCCAGAACGGCAGCAAGGAATATAGAGTTCTTTACGCCGAACCTGCCCGGCGTCCAGGCAGGAAAGGCATTGAAAAAATGCTGGAACGAGTGTTGTTAGTGGAGCGTTGCAAGCGGATCGCGAAAAATAGCTATTATAATGCCATGAAGGTCAAACATATATGAAATTAGTCAAGATTTACTTTATTTTACAGCATTTACGTATTTTTAAAATTTTAAATCAGGGAACGCCGGGCGTATGGGCGTACTATAACGCTACGCCACTGACTTAATGGAAGAAAAGATCATACCTGATTATGCCAGAGGGACTGCCACGGGCTCGTCGTCACTCCAACAACTGCCGTCGTCGTCCTCATCGTCACTGACCGCACTACTTTCGCCCTCTGTGTCGTCCTTCAAATTTATTATAATTGGAATCACCAGACACTCGAATTTCGTGCATTGTACGAAGGAATTTTAGCCTTGATGTAACAATGTGACTTCTCTCCATCAGAAATTTACGACCGTCGTTGGTTTTCCTGTTGGCACTTCTTAAAGTCAATTTTACTTCTCTATTCTTCACTCGAACATTATTTTAAAAACAGGAACGAAGGGAGAGCAAAAAGGATACAATGCAAATACGTTTATGATAACATTGCTTCTACAGAGGGAACGATATAAGCTACAATCACGCTTCTTTTCGTACATACTCGCAAATTCATTATCATTCCATCTGTTGAACTACTGACACTTGAAATAATCTATTTATATCCGAGCGCCAGGTACACGATTTAGTAGCGAGGTGAAACAGGTTCTGAACAAGACAACGCCGCACGTTTGTGATTCGCTGGTGCTGTTCAGCCGTTCAAGTCCATATGCAGGAGATTTGACGAGCACTCTAGCAACACTACCTGTCCCTGTTGTGATATCCTCTTGGCTGCGGTTCCTGGATCGGATGCCGGAGCAACACGTGACGGGTTTGTTTGAACTCAATGTGACGCCACACTAATATAGTCCATTGCGTTATGTACAGTAACTCTTCGACAAGGGAGCTTTTGAATCTGGCCCACGAGAGAACAACAGCGTTTTGATGTATTCCCTGCGCTACGTTTTCTACAACCGCACTGTGACATTCCAATGTAATACGTAATTGCGGACATTTTTTTAGAAGGCAACTTTTAATCGGTCAACCCTGGTCCAGGAATTGTAAATAAATTTAATCATTGACTGGGAGAGAAAATCAGCAAACCTAAATGATTCTAGACAGTGTATAACCTTTTCATATTTAAATCATTTCGATTAGGTCCAGGAACCTTTTTCCGGATCAATTTAAATTCGGTCCAGGAACTTTTTCCTGATGAATTAAAATTCGGTCCAGGAACCTTTTTTACGGAAGAATTTCAATTCGGTCCAGGAACCTTTTTCTCCCACATCAATTTAAATACGGTCCACGAACCTTTTTTCAATGTAACGATACGCAACTTGGACCGAATTTAAATTCTGCGAGAAAAAAAGGTTCCGGTCCTGTAGCGGAACCCAATAGAACCCATTAGAATTTATGGGTTCCGGACCTTTAACAACCCTGCTTTAAACTGTAGGTCCAGTCCCGATTAGCTTTACTGTCCATAAAGTGGACTTAAAACATCAACTCAATCAATCAAGTCTCCAAAACTGCTGAAAATACATTTATGGAGCGTAAAGTATTGTGCACACAGGAATAGTATTGCAATAATGGGGATAAAATATTGAAATAATACAAGGTACAGTCATTAAATAACAGGAATTGTATTATATCTTTTTTAGAAGGATACATCCAGAAATGTTTTTTTGCCTTAATTTTCAACACACTTGGTTCACCTGTCCACAAGCTTGCGGATGCCCTCCACAAAAAACTTATTGGCATGGCGTATAACCATCTTTGCACCGCCTCGATCACCTCGTTGTCATCTGCAAACTTCTGACCCCGCAAATGTTTTTTTCAAAAGTCCGAACAAGTGAAAATCCGATGGCGCCAAGTCGGGACTGTATGATGGATGTTTCAACACCTCAAATTTCAGATCACGTATTGTATCCATAGTATGGACAGCCGTATGAGGGCCGGCGTTTTCGTGGAGCAGCAATACTCCTTTTGAGAGAAGTCCCCGACGTTTTGATCGTATGGCAGGCTTCAAAGTGCTTGCCAACATGTCACTGTATCGAGCACTAATCACAGTTTGACCCTTCTCCTGGAAGTGCACCAATATAGGGCCATTGACATCCCAAAAGATCGTTAGCAGCACTTTCCCAGCGGATGCCCGTGTCTTGAATTTTTTTCTTGACCAGAGACGTTAGGTGCTTCCACTCCATCGATTGTCTCTTACTCTCTGGTTCATAATGGTGCACCCAGGATTCGTCTCCTGTCACAATTTGATGCATCTCCTTCACGAGCATAACGGTCCAAGTGCTCCTGGGAGATTGTCTGCCGTGCACGCTTATGAACACTAGACAGATACTTTGGTACCCATCGGTTACACACTTTCCTATAGCCAAGGTCATAATTGATGATATTGAATGCAGATCCATGACTCATGTTGAATTCCACAGCAATTTCATCAACAGTGACTCGCCTGTTGGCACGGATTCGCTGGTCGATCGGCTGTTTCACTGTCTCAGTTCCCGCGCAAACTGTTCTCCCACTCCGCTGTTCATCACTCACATTTTGTTTTCCGTTTTGGAATCTTTCCACCCATTCGTACACTCTCCCCTTACTTAAACACTTGTCTCTAAACTGAACCTTCATTCTGCTGTAGATTTCAGAAGGTTTCACTCCATCTGACCACAAAAAACGAATAACACTTCGTTGCTCTTCTTTGGTGCAGGTTGACAGCTGAGCGGCCATGTTGTATGTGCTACTGCGCAGGCGCAAACTGCTTGATCGTCCCGACACCTATGTGGCGTATTTATAAGGAACCATTTTGTGTCCAGTGATACAATTTTTCGTTGTGCATCAATCTCCCTGAAAGTTATAATAAAATTCCTTTTATTTAATGACTGTACCTAATATTTTTAAAGTATGTTTTAGAATGGAAGTACAGGCAAATGGTACTATTTTTCATTCACAATAATTACCATACATTTATATACGTATTTTGAGCTGAAACTTTTGTAGCTACTTCGTGCCTTAGAGAACTGGTGTGATTTTGCATTTGAGCAAAATTGGTCTAAGTTTGGTATTTAAGGATCTAGGTGCTGATTTTTTGTCTGTTGACTGTACAATCACCGGCAATAAAAAATGGGACATCTATATCCTGAAATGCTCTCTTCTCTGTAAGACGTTATGTGTGTTGCGCGAAAAGCAAATTTTCAATTGCAACTTCTACCACCGATGTAGAGTTAGGCAACACACATATCACCGTGCAGGGAAGCGAGGATTTCAGGATATAGATGTCCCATTTTTATTTGCCGGTGACTGTACATACATAATCTACACAGAACCTGATGTACTAATGAGATTGTACTTGACAATATGGAAGGTCACTCCTGAGGTTGCGAAGGGCTAGATACCGAGAACTCATCTGCAGTCAAGGTGAAGTTAACAGGCAATGACTCTCTAAAACAATTTCATCAAGTTAAGGTACTAATTGCGAAGCTCTTCAACTTCCCGTATTCCTGGTCGTCGAGACCTCTCAACTCCACAACCATGTCACGTTCTATGGTCGGCGTTCCTATTTCCCTCTCTCCCCTACCTAACAGATTGAGAGCTGTTCTGATTGCGCAACTGCGGTCCATGCATAATCATTAGGATTGCCACCTCCATTTCTCTCGGTAATTGGCTAGTTAATGAGCACAATTCCCGAAATGCTGTTAGTGTAATATTGTTGAACGGATCCTTACCGCAATCGGGCTTCGAAGTCCGCTTCGTTGCTTGTTTCTCCAGCGGCACAATGCCTCAAAAGGACATTGGTCCATCGGCATGCAGTCTGTCAAAGAGGCATTGTTCTGGGTTAGTGCTTCGCATGGCGGACATTCCTGTCAGTTATTGTTAGCGTGACCATGGTAGTCCCGTTTCAGAGGCGTGCCCCGGTCGTTCCGTCGATATTATTAAAAAACACAATATTTGTCCCGATTTTTAAAAGTCTACGAGTTTATCTTGGAGACAAATCTAAATTTGAGACACATTTCATGCTAGGAAAAAAGAATACGCTTCTTGGCCATATTCATTGCTTCACAAATAACGGAATACACATACAAAGCAATTCAACTTGGGAGGCGAGCTAACTAAAATTACTGTTTGCTCGAACATTCTCTATGATGACAATGGAACATTTTGATTGTTATCAAGTGCTTGAAACGCAGCCCATCTGTTTTGCCACGGTGTTGCCATTATCCTAATTTAAAAATTACATTAACTTATACCGACCTCTAACTACAATTGACATTCCAGCATCTTGACACAAACTCAACAGACAAATCTCGCAATGAATGTCAGATATGTGGGGAGTTTTATAAACGGTTGGTGGAGAATAAAGTTGTTTTTAAGAAGATTAGTTCTTCTCATAAATATATACCTCTGGCACTTTTCTACTTCAGCGTAGGACTAATATCAAAAGTTAACCATAAGGGACCAGAAACAATATGTAAGCCATACCGAGATTATAATAATTAATAACTTTTGACAAGAGATCATATTTGTTGTTCGTGATGTATTATTTATGTGACCCATAATTTAATTTAATAATAACAATAATTTGATAATTAGGCCTAACCGACTTTTCTGAAGTAAGTAGGGGTAAACTATCTTAAAGTTGCAAGTTTTAACTTTTCGAATCTGTGGCAAGGTATGGTCTATTATTTTTAGAGGTGAAAAAAGGGAAAATATCAGTAGGTTATTACTTTGACTCCTGTCCCCACAAAACTTCTAAGGTATTAATCCATTAAAGTTTGGAGTAGTGGCATAATTTTGCAACAGGTATTAATTTACTTAAGCACAATAAACAACACTTCAAATAAATTAAAGCAACAATATATGTACTGACGGCAACTCGGTGGGCCATCTAGCGAGTAAATTAAGAAACAAGGCAAGGCATCAACACAATTGGCTTGCATACTAGTCAAAACTTTAATGGATTAATACCTTACAAGTTTTGTGCAGACAGGAGTCAAAATGATAGCCTATTGATATTTTCCCTTTTTCGCCTCTAAGGATAATAGACCATACCTTACCACAGATTCGAAAAGTGAAAACGTAGCTTCATACACATTATGCCCCGTCACAGAGACTGTAACGTGAAGACAGTTTTCAGACTGGAGCGATTCGCGTCACTTGGAAACGAACTTTCAGAAATAAATGCAACCTGTGGAACCGAAGCAACACCAAAACATCCCAGTCCGAGTGCAGCATGTCGTGTCGCTTCGGTACGAAACATTGCATTCATTTCTTAAGGTTCGTTTCCAAGTGACGCATATCGCTTGTCGCGTGTCGTATCGGTCTGAAGGCTCCCGAATTCCTTACACTTATACAATTTCAACATTCGTATTAATTTCTATGACGCGTCCTTTCTTCTATGTTTTGAACATAACACAATATGGTTTATAAAAACGATGTTGAAAGAAGAGGAGTGAGACAATAATGAGAATTATAATTTTAGAAGAACAGAAGGAGCAAATATTCATCGGTACCCGGCATAGAGTGCATCAAACATCCAGGGTTGTTAAAGTCCAGGAACCAATAAATTCTAATGGGTTATATTGGGTTCCGCTGCAGGACCGGAACCTTTTTTCTCGCACAATTTAAATTCGGTCCAAGTTGCGTATTGTTACATTAAAAAAGGTTCCTGGACCGTACACTTTAATTGTTCCTGAAAAAAGGTTTCTGGAGCGTATTTAAATTGATGCGGGAAAAAAATGTTCCTGGACCGTATTTAAATTCATTCAGAAAAAAGGTTCCCGGACCGTATTTAAATTGATCGGGAAAAAAAGGTTTCTGGACCGAATTAAAATACGTTACAGATAAAAATGTTCTTTACGGTCCAGAACCTATTTACGCTTGCTGATTTTCACTCCTGGACCGGAATTTAATTTAATTAAGATTCCTGGACCTTTAACAACCCTGCAAACGTCCCCAATCATGTGGGTTGCGAAGGTTTTGAGGGAAAAGATGATTTTGAGAGAAGGCAGGAACAAATGGAAAAACTTCTCCGTTATAAATTTTGGCATTGTCCGTGCCAGACGCCGAGTCGTCTCATGATCAAACAGACGCCCTTGCCAGAGAATTTCATTGAACGTGCATTTCTCGTGGGCCGCTGCACCCGCGGCATCCAAGTGTGGGATCATAACGCTGCGCTGATTTCCACCTCGAACCCGATTTCGCGAGACCTGGGTTGGAGGAGAAAAGCAACTTTACGACTTCACCGTCTATTTCCGTCAGGAGGGTGGAACTCATTTTCCAGCTCATTTAACGTGTCAATCCGATTTACTCCCCCTGCTTTCTTGCGTGTTTGTTGTCCCTGCAAAAGTATTGATAACCCCCCTCACTACCCCCCCCCCCTCTCTGTATGTGTGATCAACACTGTAACTTAATCCCAAAGAACAAGTACTGAACAGTCCAGTGAAAAGCAAGTACGAGGAAGCAAGGTTTGAGTTTTTGTTTTGTGTTCGCTTTATGAACAGCCAGGCTAATCGGGACTGGACCTACGGTTTAAAGTGGGGTCAAACCCATTGTGTGCCTCCACCGGGTATCCAACCCAGGACGTCTTGATTACAAGGTGGTGACATTTCCACAACGCCATCGGGAGGTCTTGGAAGCAGAGAAATGTTCTAATCTTGCATAGAGGTTTAAATGCTTGGGAAGCAAGCAGTGGTCAAATTGGGGACAGGAATAATGCCATTCTCTCTAATTAAGAAAATTTGCACAAAGCACCTCCCACCAAAATCGGCATCTGTAAAATTAATCCAGTGAGGGGAAATTCCAGTATCTACTCTTGAAATGAACAGAATACGATTTGGTCGCTACAAATTTTCAGAAATAAATGATCTGATATTGTGCCAAGAACTGCAGTTAAGATGGAAGAAAGTCTTATGTGGTGTGTTTAACATCCCAGTAATAACACATGGTTCACAAAGCAGGACAACGAGTTTGAGTTGGTGTTTTAAGTCCACTTTATGCACAGTAAAGCTAATCGGGACTGGTCCTACAGTTTAAAGTGGGATCCGAACCACTTGTGCCTCCACCGGGTAGCAGGACAACGAGGAGAGAAATGAGAGAATACCAATTACAATAGGTTTTGTTGGAGTATTAAGAAAGACAAGACATACAATAAAAACCCTATGAAAGTGCTAGAAGCAGAAAAACTACAAGACAAAAGAGAAAGGGCAAGAATGAGATGGTAAGGACCCTGGCGAACACGATGCCTTTAGTGGTCTTGCCTCACTCGCTCATCTGAATCAAGAAATTAAAATGATGATATAAATATTGCCAAAAATGTGGAGCTGGATGCCATAAGCAAGGTACTAAAATTCTAGGAAATTCGACTGAAGCTTCGTCGGAGGTATTGGCACTAAATTATAGAGAATTTTCATAAATAACAGAATAATATTAAGGATGAGGATTCTGAGGAATGATGTCTTAAACAATATGTTAAAAGTTGTTTAAGCGCGGATGTGCCAAATAAAGGAGGAAAGCAGTGTTGAAATAAATCACTTGTAAATCAAGGAGTCTGGGAAACTTTTAATGAATCCAAATCTCTAGGAATATTCTTTAACCACAACTGATTGGCAAGAGCCAAATCTTCTGCAAACGTTGCTCCAACCTGTTTCAAAATTTAAACCTAATCGAAAGATAAGATGTCCTCTTCCCTCCGGTTTGGCTTCAAAAAAGGCTACCAAGTTATTTTAGGAGACCTCTTTGAAGCAAAATTACCATGGCACTGAAGAATTCACTTCTTTAGCACAACCTACTGTTATTCCTGGAAATGAATACTTTATCGTGGAAACCGTGCGAGCGGTGTTAAGAGCAAAATTGTTTTTTTTACGGTTCGGGAAGGGAGATTTCGGCAGGCGAAGAGCATTAAATAAACAGGTTGTAAGACTCCACCTCTCGGAACATCTGCCACCGGTGGAAAATCAAGGTTGCGCACCGTGAGTTATTAGTAATGCATGGGACAATGCTTGCGATAAACCTCCTTGGAGAACTGTAGAATTCGGATTCTCTTTATTATCTCCGACACTTTTCCAACTCCACAGTTAAGATGGGAAAGAGTAGTAGTTTTGTAGTGCAGAAATTAAGTGAATATTTAGGAAACTATGTGTTTGTATTCTTCTTATTTTCCGCAATATTCTCTGCTTCTTTAGGGTAACCGCGACGATGGGGATTTGATGAAATTGCTGAAGAGACAAACGTAAATGAGCACTCAATGCTGCGTCCATGACTCGAAACCAGAATTTCCAGTGACAAGGTCGTGAATCGACCATTCAGTGTGCTTAACCACCGCGACGATACAGAATATATTGAAATGTAATGCGACATTCCGAATACAACGTCATATTTACACTTAGTGGGGTGCTTTCGATCTAATGCAATTTTTAAAAATGTTTGCGACGAATAGACCCTATTTTTATTTTTGTTCTTTAGCGTCACTTTGAAACTGCTAATCGCGACGATGAGAATGAGTGATGATGTGATGAAATGGACGAAGGCACAAAGAACAACACCCATTCCCACGTTTGGATATGAAACCGGAAACTTCGGTGGCCAGATACCGGGTGGCCAGATTTAAAGTTACCCAACTCGGAGCCCTCTGTAGCCTGTTTGAGGCATCGTAGAACTCTGAAACTTGGTGAATCCACTATGCGGACCATGGGGAAGAGGATAGCGATAAAAAATAAATACAGTAGTTCAATTTTCCGCCACCAGGTTGAAATGTGGCGCTGTACTTCCATGATGGGTTGTACAAATAATCAAGTGATTTAGCTGAGTTATTAATTAGAAAGACATTTTGTTAGTGGCTGGAAGTTGCGAGAAAATAATCTCTCGTTTATTGCAAGATTGCAAAGTAAGGGCAAATCAATAACCAATTGCAGCAGTTTACGTCATTATTATAACCCATCATGGAAGTACAGTGCCACATTTCAACCTGGTGGCGGAAAATTGAAGTATTTTTTTTTTCTTTATCGCCATCCTCTTTCCCATGGTCTACATAGTAGATTCACCAAATTTCAGAGTTGTACGATGCCTCAAACAGGCTACAGAGGGCTCTGAGTTCGGTAACTTTAATTCTGGCCACCCGGTAGAATTTAGTCTGATGTAAAATAAACATGATCAAATTTGTTTCGTACTTACGTTCACTATATTTACTTAATTCATTCCTTTCGGTAAGTGGTCAGCATACAGATGTGTTTCTTTGACATTCAAAGGATATGAATTGAAAGTATGAAGCCACATATCTCTTGCTTGTTAAGGTCATAGCAGCTACTGTTTATGGTGATTACACATCTTATCTTGACATTAGCTCTCGGATGAACTAGATAATTATTCTAGTTGTCCAACATACCTTGTAAGATCTAGTCGGGTCTCTTTCGGAAACACAAGAGTGTAAAGTACTGTATCTCCATTACAATAACCCCATTTTAAGGTAGTTTCTGAAGCTCGTATATTTTCTCTATCGTACTATGTTTCATGTTTGGTCTCATCGATACGGCCTGCATTGCAGGCGAATACCTAGGTATATCTCCTATATTTATATCTCACACCTTAAGAAAATGAACACTCTTATTCAAAAGGCACATTTATTATTTCTGTAGTGAATTTGGTTTCAATCCTACGCCTGCTACGAAAGTTGTGTTTGGCGTCTTTTGTGATTGGTTCTTTTGACAAGTGTATGTATTGTTCCTTTGTGTGGCGTCGTATTCAACACGCTTTGCTTCCATCGCTTTTATTCCCTTCGGCTGGTGTGTGTCGTTCCTTTCACACTACTATTCCTGTATTTATTCTTCTACGAAAGCGCTCTTTGCATTTGTGTTTCCTTATACTTGCTTTAATTCACTCGCTACAGGGTATAAGTGTACGGATTTCAATACGGTAGCTCTTCAGTCTCGTTTCATTGTACACTTCTTGCTAACGATCCCATTTAAAGTCAATGGGATTATTACAATTCAGTTGTGTCCATGACTGTACAGTACAATTACGGTAGTGATGCAAAAATAATGCTCCTTGTAGAATTTGCGATGTTGCCACATCATCTTTTCTCAACCCATACAGCGGAAAATCTCCGAGAGATATACCATGGATATCCTATGTAAAATGTCCAGATTGGGCCCAATTCTCATCGAGAATCCATTATATTCTTATCCACAATCAAATAAAAATATCCAAATGACGTCCCGTTCACGTGAACACCATTGTACTGATGTCCTAGACATATCCAAAAATGATCCACAGAATATATCCATGAAATATCCATCCTGGATATTCTCCTGAACGGACACATGGATATTCACGGATATCTAACTTTCACACAAATATCCAAAAGACATCCATGTCTCCTAGACATTTGTGTGTAAAAAAAAAAGTAAAGTAAAGTGTTCCCCTGTGCATAGCACCACGCCATGAAGGCGTATAGGGGGTGTGGGGGTAACGCCCCACACTTTCTTGATCCGGTCGTGAGTGGGTTGATGTGATCAGCATCACGCCCCTGACCGCCTTTACCCCCCAGGGTTTCCCCCAGGTACCCATGTTATTCGACGCTGGGTGGACGCCGGGGCCGTTTCCATCGTTAGAAAATTTCCCGGATTTGAACCGGCCGGGGATCGAACCCGGGACCTTTAGCATGGTAGTCAGACGCGTTACCGACATTTGTGTGCTGTATTGGAAATGGAATTGAATTTTTTTGGAGGTTTACAACAATGTTCGTTCTTGTTCTGCCACTCGTCTTGGTAATATTCACGATACAAAAATGGCACCAGCAAGCAACGGTGGTATACTCTATCCTGGTAATCTCTTGAGCATGGCAGCGCATAAAGGGGAGAAAGCGAGGAGTGGAGCGAAGCAACACACGCTTCTGTAAAGGCTTGGAACTGCAGTCGCTTTCCCCCTCCACACGTAATCCCGTTCTCTCCCACTTGTTCCCAAAGCACTACTTGCGCAGGGACTTGCTTTCGTTCACTCGCACCAGAGATTCGAGTTTACAACGTCAATGCTGTGTGCACGGTGTTTACATTTGAAAAAGCTAAAATATTCTTCCATACGTGTACAGTAAACGTTGTAAACTCGTATGTATTTAATCAGCGCCATTCTTCTCTACCTAAAACCATTTAATACGAAGCGAAATTCCTCTCGGTTGAATAGTTATCGTCGTTTAAAAGTGTGAAGTGATACGTTGTTTACATCTCACACGACCGCCATTACAACTGCACTCGTGACCTAGAGGTCGCTTCTGATTGGTTAGCTACGAAAAATGCTACGGACCGAGCCTATCCTTGAGAAATGCGATGAAATATGCCATGGCATCTGAAATGCCATGACATTTCTCACTTTACACGGTTGCTTTCTGGTCATGGCATAAATGTTAAGCAAAATGCAATGGAAAAACAGGCAAGAGAACAGAACTTATATGCAGTCATGAGGTTTGATAAGTTGGTGATAGAAGGCAGATCGTACACTTTAAGTTATTTGAGTGAAAATGGACTTCCTTGTGAAGCGTGTGACGTAATAAGTGAAAGTGTTGCCAATTCTCAAACTTCAAATCATTTAGTTAATGACAAGTGTGTCGTCTCTCCTAGTGCCGGACGAGAAACTGAACATCTCCGCACCCAGCCCCTTCTCCCCGTTGAATCACCTACAGAACCAGCATCATCATCGTCACAGAACTTTGCTGATCAGCATCCACCCCCTTCCCCCAAAATAGCTCAAACCAAGAATAGGAAATCATACAGTGAAGCAACAAGGAAACTAGACGCACCACAATCAGCGATGCAGAACGGCGCCCGCAGGTATGCAGCAGGAATCGAGGACGGAAGAGTGTTCAATCCTCCCCCTCCCTCAACGAGTCACAATAACTTACCCCCGAGGCACAATAGAAGATTTCCCTCCGCGTACCAGGCTAGAGGTCAGCAAACCCGGTGACAAAAGAGATCTCACCAAAAATAACGGCCAAGTAAGTACAGGCAACTCCAAATGTATTTCAGAAGAACTTGACACTTCGTTGTTTCAATTATGTTACCAAAATGTTAGGGGTCTCCGAACCAAAACAAGAGAATTTTACACGAATGTCCTTTGTAATAACTTTAGTGCAATAATGATAACTGAAAGTTGGTTAGCAGATTCCCACGAGAATAGTGAACTTTTCGATGAAAGATATGTTGTATATAGGGGGGACCGAAGCAAAAAAGTGTCTGGTAAAACAATGGGTGGTGGTGTAATCATTGCAGTGAAATCAAACGTCAAGAGTGCATTAATAGATTCGCCGTGTTTACATCCGAATATAGACTGCATTTTGATTAAACTATGGTTAAATGGATTAGGAACTGTATATATTTGCGTTGTGTACATAGCACCTGGTAGTAACAAAGACACATACACTTTATTCTTTAGGTTCATAGAAAAGCACTGTCAACCTGGTGACGCTAAACTCCTGATAGGTGGGGACTTTAATCTGACAGATATAACTGGTAGCAATTACAATCTAACTAGTTCATCAGCAACAACGTATTTCGATTTAAACAACTTTATTAATGTATATCAACTAAAAAGCTTGAACGACATTAAAAATAGCAATGGGAAAACACTCGATTTGTTTTTGATAAATGGGCAGGGAATAACAGTAACACGAAACACACAGCCACTAGTTCCTGAAGACACACACCATCCCTCGCTGCTAGTAGATATTAATTATGCCAAAGAAACCCGCGACAAAACTTGTCATAAGCTACAGTACAACTTTAGTAAAGCCGACTTTCCATCCATCTATCACAAGCTGCTTAACACGAACTGGGATGTATTGAAAACAAAGAATGACGTTGATCAAGCTACAGACGTGTTTTATGAAATTATATATAAAATATTCGATGAATGTATCCCCTTAAAGAAAAGCCGCAAAAGACAATACCCGTGTTGGTTTACGAGCAACATTATTAAAAATATAAATAGGAAACATTATCACCACAAGAAGTGGAAAAAACAGGTGGGAGACTTTCGATACCACTACAATAAATTTAGCGAATTTCGAACAATAGTGAGGAAAGAAATTATTGATGCATACAACAGTTATGTTGCCAATTCGGAAATAAATATTGCAAAAGATAGCACCCAGTTTTGGTCGTTTGTTACAAATAAACGCAGGAAAAGTAACAAAGATCCTGTACTTTTCAAAGATAAAGTGTTGTCAGACCGACTATCAGTAGTCGAAGCTTTTGCACAGCATTTTCAGTCGGTGTATAAAAAAGATCCCCCTAGATATGACATGAAAGTATTGCCTAACCACAAACAATATGAAACTTTGGATAATCTTAATATTACAGAGATACAAATTGAAGACGTAGAAAAAGCAATTAAAAACTTAAAACCTAAGAAATCAGCCGGACCGGACAAGATACCGCCCTATGTAGTCAAAGGTTGCAGTAATATATTAAAATACCCGTTATATCTCATTTTCAATTTAATTCTTGCAAAACACAAATTTCCTGAAAAATGGAAAGCCACGGCAATTTGTCCACTTCCCAAAAGCAATAACACTAATGACGTACAAAACTACCGACCAATAAGTATATTATCAGCCCCAGCAAAAATATTCGAAAAAATCATGCACCGTTACATATTTACCCACGTAAAACCTGTAATATCATCGTTTCAGCATGGCTTTGTACCACGTAGATCGGTGTTGACAAATCTCTCCGATATTACCAATTTTATTAGTTCAACATTGGACGAAGGAGGTCAGGTTGACGTAATATATACCGACTTTTGCAAAGCGTTCGACCTGGTTAACCACGATATTCTATTAAGTAAATTAGCATGCTTCAATATTTCTGAACCACTGCGTCAACTGTTCGCTTCCTATTTGCAGAACCGTAAGCAGTACGTAACGTATAAAGGCCACACATCCGACGAGATAAGAGTCACCTCAGGAGTACCTCAGGGGTCTAACCTTGGGCCACTTCTTTTCACATTACTTATTAACGATTTGCCGGATTCATTTGAAAACTCACACAAATTGCTGTTTGCAGATGACCTGAAATTTTACAGGAAAATAAGCAAACAAGATGACAGTGTGCAACTTCAAAATGATGTTACAAAGTTAGAAACTTGGACAAAAATCAATGATTTAACACTAAATATCAGTAAATGTAATTATGTAATATATACTCGAAAGAAAAACCCAGTTGAATTTCAGTATCAAATATACAACAATACTCTAGAAAGAAATTTTACAGTCAAGGATTTAGGGGTTATTTTTGATTCAAATCTTACTTTTAATAAACATGTAGAACAAATAATTAGTGGAGCGTTCAAGAACCTTGGGTTTATTCTTAGAATGGGGAGGGATTTCAAGAGTATAGAGACACTAAAAGTTTTGTATTATTCATATGTAAGACCCAAACTCGAATATGCATCTGTTATATGGAATACAGACACAGCAAAGTACAGTGTAGCAATTGAAAGAGTCCAATCGAGATTTCTTAGATTTTTAAAATACAAATTTCAGAAAGTTTACCCCACATTTGAACATTACGACAACCTAATATATGAATGTCGGTTTACAAAGCTGTGTCACAGAAGAAGGTTGCATGAAATAGTATTCTTGTGGAAATTGTTAAATCACGAAATAGATGCTGAACATCTACTCTGCCAGATTAATTTTCGAATCCCGTCGTCGAAAACTAGACTAAAGAATGAAGTTTTTCTTATAAAGAAGGCTAGATCCGAAATTAAAAAGAAATCTCCATTGTGGAGAATGTGCACCAGTTACAATAACTTGCTAATCAAGAATACCACCATTGACATCTTTTCTATGAACCTAAGGGACTTCAGTAAAGCCAGTATTAACACAATGGCCTAAGCTTAAACACATAAGTTCGTATTTAAATTGTGTGATAAAGTGTATATATATATAAATATATATATATATATATATATATATATATATATATATATATATATATAATATAAGTGTATATATATATAAAATCTATCTCTATATTACAGAAATATATGTAATTGTAATGACTATGTATCCTTCATATGGGCTCTGTAATTAGGTATGTACCTGTTGAGTTCAATAAATAAATAAATAAATAAATACTTTCGTCTAAAGTGGGCCTTACGCATAAACACAGTGTTGCTCCTAGATAGTTCACGTCGCAACTGAGCTTGCTCCCCGCGACACGTGTCGATTGAGTATTTCATCAATCGGACGCACACTTGTGTGGCTTGTCAAGCCGCTACGGTGTGAAACGTTCCTTCCTGCTGATTGGCTCTTTCCCAAGCGACACGTGTCGCCTATTACTTCGGTGTGAATTCTCCATAAAAGACAATTGACAGAAATAGCTCTCAAAGTAGGGCACCAAGGAAGATAGATTGATTTACTGTAGTATAAATATGCATATAATGATAGTGCTCAAACGTTATCTTTGTAACGAATTTATAGGGGGAAGCGAAGTTAAGAGTAACACATTTGCAATATACTGTTTTACAGGATGATGAATCATCATTGTTCTATTTTAAGTTAAAATAATGTCTGTAAGTTTTGTAGAAGCTAACGTATAAAGAACGTAATTAAAATTTTTAAACATTTTCAAAAATTCGGCTACACTATACCCCTCTGACGGTTTAATTACAAGTCATTCAAAATCATTATGTTAGATATCCAAGTTCATATTTTCTGTGATCTATATTATTTTACTATACTCTATCATATTGATATTATGGAAGTTAATGTAATCATCCATATACTAGAGGGGAAAAGGCAGTGGCGGCGCCAGTCATTCTGGTGGGGGTGAGGGGCACTTGATCAATCTGAAAGATTTGGGTAAACTTCAAATATAAATGTATTTGTTATGTTATTACACGATCTAACGATTATCCAAATAATAGGAAGCTAAAATTTTTAAGTTAAGGTTTTACAAATTTAAATGCTACATTGAAAATATGTTAAATTTTATATTCAGATTTAAATTATCCAGGGGTTAGTAGAATGTGCTCCGAAACCAGAGATTCTGGGTTTGAAACGTGTAATGTGATAACCATTGTCTATATACTTTTATTTTTATCGCGAAATTTGCCTATTCCATTTTGCCAGGTATGCCAGCCTGATTATCGGTGCGTTGCTACCTACTCTGACCCACCTTTGGCGCCGCTTCTGAGAAAGGTATTATGTATGATACGCAGAATTATTATTTCTTTTAGTTAGTATAAAATTAAAATCACAAGCCTTTCGATAGAGCTGTTCACTGCCAAATTTTTCCGACGGAGGCGCTTGTACGTATGGTTGTGTCCATAGAGAATTTCGTTAGCCATTTGATTGTCGTAAGCTTTACATTGGAGTGCGATAGAGTGGCTGCTCAAAAATTATTTCCACCGAAGTGAAGGATGTTTCTTCTATAAATCTAAAAGTGCGTTTAGTAAATTGTAGAAAGTCATAAGTTTCCGAAAATGACATTCGTATCAAGCTAAGAATTAAACATATTGAAGCGCAATGGAGTATATGTCTCGTTCCCAGCTGCCATGGCTTTACAATAAACATGAAGACTAAACTATGGTTTCTGTTTCTTCTGGTTAACGAGTATGTGTAATTCAACCAAGCGTAAGCGAATCGGAGAAACTCTTCATATAATCTAGAAAAATATATTAAGTGCGTATGTGCATACTATTTATTAGTTTACATTATGCATTCCAGTAATTTAATGTTAACGCATGTTTTCTTTGTATTGAGCATATGTTTTCCCCTTTCCTCTTTTTTTTACACTTTTCAAAGTTCCTGTAACTAAGAATGCCATAGAGGTTATGAAGCGTGAGGCAGAAGATAGTTACACTTCTCGATAAATGTACGTGGTGCACACCAAAAGTACGTGCCGTTTCGTTCTAATTTTCAAGAAAAATGAAATACAATGAAATAACCTGTGTTTATTTTTCAACAAACTCTCCCTCTTTATTGATACATAGTTGCCATCGCTCAGTCCATTTTGTGTAGCATGTGGCATAGTCATATTTGGAGGTATGTTTTAGATACTGGAAAACAGCACTTCCCAGGGATGATCTATTGGCAAAATGGCGTCCACGAAGAGAATTCTTGAGGTTTGGGAACAACCAGAAGTCACTCGGGGCTAAATCTGGTGAGTATGGTGGATGTGTCAGAAGTTCAATACCGTGGTCAGCCAAGAATGAGGTCGTGTCAAATTTGCAACACTGGATCGAACGCGAGCATCTTTTTGATCGTCACTAAGCAATCGTGGAACCCAGCGAGAGGAAACTTTCTTTAGGCACAAATCTTTGATGATTATTCGTTCTACTGTTCCCATTGTTAGCCCCAGGCTTTCACAAATCTCCTGCATGGTGACACGCCTGTCTTCCATGATAAAATGTTCAACACGCTCAATGTTAGCATCAGTTGATGCTGTTTTCGGACGTCCAGACCTCTGCTCGTCTTTCACACTCGTTCGTCCATCTTTGAACTCACGCACCCACTTCCTAGCAGTGTTTTCTGCAAGAGCACTATCACCACACACGGCCTCCAGTTGGCGATGAATATCGGCTGCACAACGTCCAGCTGCGGTAAGGAATTTCTCAATTACCCGTTGCTCTTCAAGTGGAAATTCCATTTCCCCAGGCAGTATCAGAAACACGTGTTACTCCTTCAGGCACTGTCACTCAACTACTGCCACATAGCACACAAAACTGACACTGCTTGAAGACGAAGGATGGAAGTCTCCGATGCCATAGTTATTTCCCTGAAAAGAGAAGAAATGTTGACTTCAGAACAAAACGGCACGTACTTTTGGTGTGCACCTCGTATATACGAAACGGATGATCGTTTTTACTATCCGTGTCAAAAAGTGTGATATCATGTAAAAATAATAATGAATTATTAACAATAACTATGAAATACAGAAAAGTAGAGTCTGACGGAATTATGTATTAATCTTTAACGGCTCAACTCACAACAATAAAGCATTTGAATTTTAAAAATTGCAAATGACGTACAAATGCTATGCAAGTTATTTTTATTCTAGTTTAGTTATCTTTTCTTTAATTAATGCTAGTTTTACAACACAACTTAGTCATCTCTCGTGTTCCGACATAATTTCTCACGTTAAAATCAAAATGAACGCAAATAAATGCAATATAATATATAATGTACTTAAATGGAAAAACAGTTGCCCGACTAAAGCGCAATTGTGCTGCCACCTATAATTAGCTTTGCCTGACCAGCCCCACTGAGCCCACTCAATGAATTTCAAAAGGTTGCCCTACTGGAAGCGAGAGACATTTCAAGGTGCAGGAAGTCCGCCTTCCACGGTCGTTGCCTTTAAAAGATACCATCAGCGAGAAAGCCACTTCACACGAACCGGCCAAACACAATGAATGTTTAATGTTCGCCGAAGCAGGGAATTGTAGCCTGCGTTCTCTCCAAAACTCTCTCTCTCCACTCTACTCTAATAGCTGATCCTCGCCCACGTAAATCTCTTTTCTGGTCCCCCGTGATTCATTAACTAATCTTTTGGCATTTCTCCTACAGGCTTGAAAGGTGCACTTCTTTTGCGGTTTCGAGAGATCCGACGTCCATTAGATTTCATAGATAATGTCCAAATGTACCTCTTTCGTCAATGGGCATCGTTTTGAATGTTTCCATTAATTATTTGTATTTTTTAAGAAAATTATTTAATATCTCTACCGCGCATTAACCGTGCCAAGTGCATTTTCCACAGTTTTGTAGGTTTAAAGTCGGCCATATTGAAACGGGTTGATCTTTTTTTTACGCCGGCTCGGTGGTAGAACGCGGGTTCCCGTATGATCACTCATATTCACTGCCGCGATTAATCAAAAGTGGCAGAAAAGCCACACTAAAATTAATACAAATACAATGCGTTTCTTTATTTACAGAGATAGTGTACCTGTCTGCAATAACACTTTCAACTTTGATGTTGCCTCCCCGATGGCGCAGTGGTAGCGTAGTCGACTTGTAATCAAGGTGTCTCGAGCTCGATACCCAGTGGAGGGACATAGTGGTTCGGATACAATTTTAAACTGTAGTGCCAGTCCCGATTAGCCTTACTGTGCATAAAGTAGACTTAAAGCACAAACTCAATCAATCAACTTTAGTGTTCTCTATACTCTGTGCCAGGAATCTGTGGAGCAAGGTTGCGCATAACGGCAGGGAATAGGAGAAAGCGAGTGGGCGGAGCAAAGCAGTCGCCGCTGTAAACAACTGGTAGCTGCAACCTCGTTGGCCCCTACATTCAGCCCCTTTCCCTCTCACGCATTTTACCAACCTCGTGCAAGAAAATTCTTTAAAAGTTAGGCGGGAGATTTAGTCAGAAAGTTTATGTTCTTTGATCTCTTGGAATGTTTTCTGCTCTTTTATGACTTGAAATGAATGATAACAATTTCCAGGGAAGGTCCATCAAGCTAGTAGCGCAGAGAAATATACATAAATTTCTCTGTGCTAGTAGTAAGATGACTGATATAAACCGAGAATATTTCAGTCCCAAACTGACATTCTTCAACTTCAAGACTGTATTTTTAAACTCAAATTCGCCGAGAGGAGGAAAAGCCACGCGATTCCTGAAACATCCCGCCTAGGGCTGTTTCCTGGCGCAACGCAAAGCCAGCAATCTCTGGAAGAGATCTAGAGAGGAAAGTTTTTATTTCTTCCCCCCGGGAGACCGAGGAAAGGGTCTGAAGATGTCCCACAAGATATCTGCCCCATGACGTCCAGTCCAAACAGCGCAGCATCTCCAGAGATTCAAGTTCAGGCTGTCAGCTTGCTTCTCGCCCTGGAGAGAGAAACTTGACATCAGTAGCGTGATATTGAAACGTCTTTTATTTATTTTTCGAAGTCATAGAATCTCGTGTTTGTAGACATTGTCCAAGACGTCTTATCATATGCAAGTAAGAATATACGAGGATCATTTCAAAAGAAGTTATTACTCAACAATATGTCTACTATTTGTCACTGGTAGCAAAAATTAATTGTGGATTCAGGTAATCAAAATAATATTGTGATTATTGAGTTACCATGACATATCACTACTACAGAGAATTCCGTGACATTCGCTACGAGACTCGGCGGCAAACGGCCCTGCGTCAGCGCTTGTCTTTCCCGGTGAACGTGGTCCGCTACAGTCGGCTAGAGTCGGCTATTAAAATTACAGTTTTCATAATGTGTACTAACCTTGACTACAGAAGGTGTTGAAAATGATGTCCCTCTGCTGCAACACATTCCTGGCATCTCCGAAGAAAATTGGCATTTACACGTGCAAGTTCGTCTACTGTAATTTTCCCGATTTCTCGTACAATACTGTCTTTTAACTCACGGATGGTGTGCGGATTGTCTTCGTATATTTTATTCTTTAGATTTCCCCATAAATAAAAATCTCAGGCTGACCCTGTTACTCTAAACTTTTTTACGAGGTTTAATATAGTGGTCCTATGTGGAACGGGAACACCAGGAAATTTCGTTGCAAAACGTCATCGCACTTCTCTACAATTCCTCTTTCCGAAGTAACACTCGACAAGATAAATCCTTTGTTGTAATGTAAACTTTTGTGGTGCCATATTAAGCCACAATCTTCAACACACGGATACGACACAACACAACTTCCGAGGGAGGATTATACTGACGTCAGTCTGCAACGTCAACAGAAAGGGAAAGAGAGCGAAGGCAGGGAGAGCGAAGAAAAACAGACTGTATCGTGCGACTGTCGCTGACCCGTTCGCCGGGAAAGATAACCGCTGACGCCGGGCCGCTTGCCGCCGAGTCTCTTAGCGGATGTCACGGAATGCTCTGTAGTATTAACGTAACTATCTTTGTGTTTCTATCATTGTCATTTTTTTATTAATTCCATATATATTTACATATATTTAAATAATATAATTAAGCCTTGTTTTCATATTAAAAGCACTACTAAAGTTGCTGACCAAGACAGTTTATTAAGAATTAAAAGCACTCTACATGTAACATTTCTACCCTCTATCAGGGTATTCCTCAGACGAAGAACTAGAAATAATTGGCGCCTCTCGCTCCGGCGGACGACATTTTCCTCGTGCTCGATTGGCACAAAAACTGTCGAGCGATCACTAGCGTGGGAAAGCTAACAGGTTGGACCAAAGGCAGTTCAGAAAGCCATAAAACAACGGCTATAGGTCTATTTCATGTGTATTTCTCGCTGTATACAATTAGAATAGTTCGGTAGAAACAACCAAAGTCAAGTAAAGAAATAAAGTCACGTTATTTCGCAACTTCCTCTGTATGTGAAACAAGTGTTTAGCATATCATTTTGTACGTATAATCACTTTCTGTTTGATTGAATTAAAATTGTTGGGTGTGTCGGCACAAGGCCATTTCCACACTTCGATGTGTACGGTTAAATATCCCCTTGTCCAAAATTATTATTTAAATGTTAATACAGGGGGTGTAAAAAGCCCCTTGAGAAAAGTTAAATGTTCGAGGTTCTAAAGGGATCTGCACAAGACAAACACAACACATTAAAGAAGAAAGAATGAACTAAAAACTTTGTCACAGGCAGTGGACGAGAAAGCTCTTCGTGAGAAGCTAAAAACATTTGTTAAAACACAGTTGTCAACAAGGATGACAATTTCAGTATCATCCCGCATGTGAAGATTCCTAGTTGTAAGTCAGAGCAAAAACTCGTGATTTTTCTCTTTTTTGAACCATTAGATCTTGTGCGAGATACCATGAATAAGTGTGTCTCCCATCCGTCCTAAATAAAAGTGCTGACATCTGACTTATTAGTAAAATGATCTTTTGATGCCAGAAACATTCGCCAACTCGCACGAGCCGATTCCAAATTGCTCATTGAAGCGTACATGCTTCCAAATTACCCATGTGGGTAACCCAAGAGTTGCACTCACGCGTGCAGGTGAAAGTACCGGAATTTTTCCTGCCATCAGCCGACGGCGAACTAAACAATTAATCGCCTGCAAGAACGGCGACGAAGCCTATTTTTGGTCTCCCCGCCCCTGTTGCCGTGATTAAATTCTTGCTTGGACGTGATGCTATCACGGTGCTGCGTCTGCTAAGATCTCTCATGCCGAGAATGTCACGCAAACACTCTTTCGCTGGTTTACCAACAAACAAAGGGTCTCAGCGACAGCCGCCATGCGAAATTAGTAATTTCTGGGTAGCCAGAATGGGGTGGCCGCAGGATGTCCCTTTTGTACACTAAGCAAAGAGACTTTGAGGCATTTATGAAAGTTTCTAGAAAGTTATTAACATTATTTGCTCATTGACAAGGAGCAGTAACTGGACATTGTTGTTTGTGTTTGGGTCAACTTCCGTGGCAGAGTGGTTAGCACAGCGCACTGCGACCCGGGTTGGAATCCCGGACGGAGCATGGGTGTTCTTTTTTGGTCTCCCTTCATCAATTTTCTGATATCATCACTCGTCCTCATCGTCGTGATTAACCAAAGTGGCAGAAAAGCGACGCTGAATAGCGAAAATCAAATCGAAATCAGTGTTTGGTAGTAACAAAATCAACATTTAGTTTTACAGTTACCTTTTCTAAACGCATCAAGAGCAATACGTAACGTAGGAACCTGATTTATAGGCAAGAAAAGTTGTAAAATAGGTAGATAAACAAGCATGAAAACTGATGAAATCAGGCACTTAAAAACGTATGAAAAATAGACGATAAACATGAACTCGTTTTGGACCCCCCCACCCTCCCTCCCCGAGCCCGATGGCGTACCGTTAACGTCGTTGCCGTGTAATCAAGGAGTCCCGGTTTCGACACGCCGTCGAGGTACATATTGGTTCTGATCGCACTTTAAACTGTAGGTCTAGTTCCGAGTAGACTTAAAAATGAACTTGCTATTAATTTTCTTAGGCAGTTGCACACTTATTGACGATTTTTTTGTGTTTTTTCCTTATTTTTGTTCACTTTTCTGTTACTTTTGGCAATCGTGACGATTATTTATGGTGGTTAAATTAAATTGATGGAACAACCAGAAATAAGAATGAGATAGGCAAAGTATCCAATGATACTGGAAACTATGAGAAATGCATTTTTTAAGCAAGATTTTGCAAAATAGCACTAAATCTCAAAATAGGATTTTCTAAACAGTATAAAAATGCGTTTCCAGGCCCCAGACAACATGATTCAAATTTTAAAAATGAAAAAGGAAAATAGGCAAAAATCTGCGCCCTGGTGATGAACATAATTATGGTTTACAAAAAAAAAAGTAAAAGTGAAACGTTGCTCGTCTTGACAGTCTCTTTAGGGTTTGTTTGTCTGAGTTGTGCGGCGAGAACGTGCACAAAACCTTAAGTTTCTTTCCCGCAAAACCTATAGTTTCCTAAGTAGGAAGATGATTGGTCCAGAAATAACCATTCTTATTATTAACTGTTGCTGTAGAACCATAAGCCTAGGTCTTAAAATGTATAAACTGGGTTATCTCTACCAAGCAAATCCCGTGCAAGAGGAACGAACGGCAAACACCATTCAGGGTTAGTGTGTTACCGTGCACCATCTTGCAGCAATTTGTTATCGTCAAGTAAGAAAGCATCAAGATTGTTGTTTTATTATTCAGAACGGATATCTGCGTTGTTTGTCCGACGTGACACCCTTCTACCCAAGAACCATTCCGTGTTGAGATCGCGTGTCCTGCCCTCGTTGTTGGCGTTCCCAAGACCGTTTCGGGATGAAAGGGGATAATTCGGGATGTGAATTGTGACGTCGCACGGCACTACGTCAGAGCGAGAATATTTGTGGCGCAGAGAAGAAAACAACACCCTCGGAATTTGTGCAGAGGAGATGTCGTGGGGAATAGGGAGCGCCCGAGGGGTACGGCGGAGGGGGAGGGTCGTCTGCAAAGGAGTCAGGAGATGCGGACTTCGAGTATCACGAACTTGATTGCTCGTGCCTTTTTAAGAGCGAGAAGTGATTTGGACAATTGATTCATGCACCGCTTGCATTTCGGGAGTGACTCCTGACGTTTCCGTGTTACGAGACGTGATGTTTCGACTTCGTGTTCGGTTCGAGAGAAACCTTGGCATGGAGGCCTCTGCTTTGTCCATAATTACCTCTTTCGGCAAGGTCAGTAAGGTTGCTCCGAAGCTTTTGGCTGTCCTAAATGTTCTCGCCCCTAAAAAAAGAGAGAGAAAAGAATTTGTGCCTGTTAACTGCAAATTTCCTTTAGTCTAAGGAGTGACCTTCTCTGAAGGCAATGAAGTTTTAAGTTCATTTTACGTGGTACACACTGGACTGCATTAGTTGCATGTTAACTAGGCTCTGGTGCGTCGCAACCAGTATAATACTCTCTGAGACTTATGTTGCGTTCCGTCCATGTGCATTTTGTGATTGTCCTTTCATGGATTTCATCATATCATCGTTCATCCACGTCGGCGCAATTAGCCACAAGAGGAATAAAAGCGACGTAAGATAACAAAATCCATCAGTTAACGAAACAAATTACTCGTATTTCTCAAAACGTATACTCTGTCTATGGAATCTGTGGAGCAAGCCCGCGCATTAGTGTAAAGAAGGGGAGAGAGCGAGTTGTCGGAGCATAGCAGTACGCGCTGCTGCAAACGGCTCAGAGCTGCTCTGACTTCCTCTCATTCATTGCTTGAGCCCTCTCGAGTCACTACTTGCGCAGAGACTTGTTTTCGTTCGCTTGCTCCAGAGACTCCCGGGACAGAGTGTAGTAAATCTAACCAGTCGTTAGGATCTCTTGACTACCACCCGATAAATCCAGGTTCGATTCCCTAGATGGGTTAACTGAGGTGGGAAGAGCACTCTGGGACTCACTCAGCCTCCGGTGAATGACGTAGCAGTCTGTCGTCCTGCCAACTGGACAATCCTTACTTAGTACAAGTGAGCACCAGGCAATATAATATAGTGTCCAATTAAAATTTCATACCTTTATTCTACACGTTCTTTGTCCCGTAGCGAAAATGGAGTTGCGGAGAACTGGTGATGAAAAGCTAGGATTACATGTGATAAATGGCATTAATTCATCTCAGTAGCCTATGTTTCCTCTGGGGAGCGAAGGATTCACAAGCATACATAATTCACATTTTCTGTGAGCAACAAATCTTTGATGTATTTCATATAATCATGATGCATTCATCAATCTCTGTTTTTCCTCTTTCATCCTTTGCGGCCATCTTTCAGTCGCCGTGCGAGGGGAACATTTATTATTCCCTGATCTCAAGAACTCGGCAAGGTACCTCGTTTCGTCGCCATAATATATTCCAGGGACAAATTCACTTTATTTCGTAGTCGTATTGGCGGAATATTGGTTCTGGTCTACATTGAATTGGGTAGGCAACAAAGGTTTTTTTTCGATAAAAAAATCGAAGAATTCTGCTGTGAAAGTTGGGGGACTAACTTGGAAAGATCGACGTCTGGAAAATGACTTTCCTTTGCCTTTTAATGCCGTCGTCCCTTTCCGGCTTCTTCGAAAACCTAACGGTAAAATTGCATTAAACACCCATACGGAAGCAATATTAAGTGGAAGATTCAATAGATCTGACGTGCGTCTGGAATTAGAATTTGAAATACTTTTTTATAGTTTTCGCCAGTGAGATTATTTCCCCGTCATGATTCAAACTTTCCATTAAAAATTGACGTGCTTCTGAATTATAATTTAAATATGTAATTACTACTGTTTCGTCAATGCGATTTTTTCCCGTTGTGATTCAAATTTTCCATTTAAGAATTGACGTGCTCCCGGAATTAGAATTTTAATACTATGGTATCGTCAATGAGATTATTTCCCCGCAGTGATTCAAATTTTCAATTTAAAATTAACGTGCTTATGAATTTAGAATTACTGATACTTGTTATGGTTATTTGTTCGTTGTGATTCAATTTCTGTATTTTTTAAGTTAAGTTAAAAGTTATATTTAAAGACATTTGTTAAGTGGCATTAACACGTTAAGCGCCATGTGCACAAATTTAATACACAAATTAAGTTTACCACCAGGCCGCGTGCATCAAACTGATAAACGGTGTAAGTCCGTTTTCCAGGCCCTGTGTATCACTTATATGTACAGTGTCTCTCAAAAGTTTTAGGACAACGACATTTTAAACTAGGCAACCCAATTTACACAAGGCGTTGGTAAGTTGCGTGTAGAGTTAGGCTGAATTTCAGGGTGGCCACATGCACAATAGATATTTGTGAAATACGCGAAAGATATGAAAAGAAGTATTTTTGTATAAAATTATTTAAAATATCAATATTATATCGCAAATGACGAATTTCTTTCTGAAAGAAAAGAAACTAGGTTTTCTAGTATTTCATCGCTGATGAGCCTAAGGAAAGGATAAGAGGTTTGAGGAAACGAAAGACGAGAAAGGAGAGAAGAAAGAGAAAGCGAAAGGAGAAGAAGAAATGTAGAGAAGAGAAGAAAGAGAGGATAGACGAGGAGAGGAGAAGTTGTGAGAAGAAAGGAAAATCGAGGAGAGATGAGCAAAATGGAGCAAAGAAGAGAGAAGGGAACGGAGAGGAGAGGAGGAGACGAGAAGAGGGGAGTGGACAGTAGAGTAAAAGAGATTAAAAGGGAAGAATGAAAAGAAGAGGAGAAGAGTGCAGTGGAATCGGAAATCTAAGACAGGAAGGGAGATAAGAAGAGTGGAGAAGATTGGGATGGAGACAAGATGTGAGAAAAATAGAGAAGGTGATATGAGATAAAAGCAGAGGAGAAGGAGGGGAGAGAAGAATAAGAAGGAGAAGAGAAAATAGACGAGAATGGAAACGAAAGGAGAGAAGAGGTAGTTGGAGAAAATATCGTCTCGGCGTCAAGAATTGATGCATTGATCAAATTATCGACATGAAACAAAACACTCAATAACGTTTTGAAACATATTGGAGAATGTATTAGATCGGTGCCATATCCCTTTTGGCTGAGTTCAGAGCAAGATGAAATCTTTCACGTAAGATCATTGATTTTACATGCGATTATACCAGTAAAAACATCAATGTAATTTTAACATTTATAAGAATTATCCAATTTTTCTCGGTTCGTGGAAATGAAGATGTTGTAATTTAATATTTCCCCTCCCCCTTCGTTAATTACAAACTGAATCATTCCGTTTCACACAGCGTGGACAATGAATACAATGGGATATGTCTAAAACTTACGAAAAGTTTCTGCCACCGCACGGGTTTGAACCTACGACCATCAGATTGACAATCCTTAACGGTAACCATTACCCTACAAGCTTTCGCTCCTGAAAGCAGGTAGAAGGAGCAACCGACGTGAAATGTAGATGCAACTCTCCTCCTACATGTAATGTGCAAAGAAAACGAAGGTAGAACGAATCGGCGAAAACATTTAACGGAGAATTGCACATGTTGAAAACTTTTCATTCGATATTTGCGGAGGTATCCATACATGAAAATATCCCTTTGAACGTTTGTCAATTGATTTTTTTTTATATATATATATATACATTCTAGATGCAGAACAATGTAGCCACTTTACACTGCTATTACAAATAATGTTACCATGCTCTTGTTTAATAGAAGGGGAAATATATTTTCTAGTATGGAGGATCGAACCTTGGACCGCAATCAATGCTTTCAAGAACTCTAACCAATACACTACGCCCTTCGTTTCCCTTGGAGCAACAATTCTTAATCATTCTCTCGCCTCAATATTGTAAACGTTATCCTGCAAAAGAAAAGTTCAATACTCTGATATAGCTCTGTACTTCTAGAATTAGTTAATACACATGCATTTAACTCTGAATTTCTTTCTGCTTATTAGTATATCTAAGCTTGTGAATAATTTATTTGTAATTTCATAATGGTTACATGAACATTTACGATATAGTTTCCTACAACTTGGAATCTAGTAAATAGATACTTTCAAGTCTTCAAATTAATTTTAGACTACTAGATTTTTGCAAGGGAATTGTATATGTGATCAGTTTCCAGTCATTCATTGCTGAAGTAAACCGATTTAAAATTCTGTGGAATTTTCATTCTGAGATAAGTTTCTTTACTTGCTACATGTATGCGAACTACACTCTGTCCCACTTATCTCTGGAGCAAGTGAACGAAAACAAGTATCTGAGCAGCGATGAACACGTGAGAGGAACGGTATTGCGTGGAGGGAGGAAAGCCACTGCCGTTACCAGCCTTCCCAGCAGCGTGCACTGTTTCGCTCTGTCCAGTCGATCCCCCTTTCCCCTTCTTTTCTGCTATGCGCGGCTTTGCTCCAGAGATGCTGGGACAGGACACAATTAATTGTTTTCGCAAAAGGTATCTCTGTGTGCCACACATTTCATTCTTACTCACATGAAAAAATGTCAATTTGCATTCAGGGCTAGTTTCACAGTTACAAACTCTTTTGTCCTCGATGAGAAGTTTAGTATAAATAGGCATTTTGTTTATAATTTTGGAATTGAGGTCTAAGGTTCAAATCCTCATATTTAGGGCTTGAACTCGTAATCTAAGAGGTTTGAAGATCCGTCCTCTTCTTTGTGCGTGACCTTTTTTATTTCTTTCTCTATTCATTATTCATCCTTATCGTCGCGATTAGCCAAAAGTAAAATAAGAAAAGTCCCCCTCCTTGACTGTGCTTTGGACTCCGACTGCGGGACGTCATGGGGTCGAGACCGCCTGTGTTCAGTCTTAGTGTTCTCGGCTTTTGTTATAGGACCGGTGGCAACCCACCACCGTGAGGAAATTGGGGAGCTACGAGCGAGTAGCGAAATCGGGTCTGGGAAATCTCCTATAATGTCTGGGGTTCGACGTGCTGATCCCACGTCACCCCCATTGCCGGTTGAAGAACTCGACACCTCTAGGTAGGACTGTGGGAGGGAGACTGGCAGTCGAGAGATAGGCCAAGGCCCTTCGAGGATTGTCGAGCTATGGGTTATTATTATTATTATTATTATTATTATTAAAATAAGATAATACAAGGGAATGAAGAAAGATATATTTTTTAAATATTTATCTATAATAAAGCAACCATTCAGTTTTATTTTGTTTGGATCTATTGCCACTACTACGCTGTAATCCCGATAAGTATCTTACATGTTACAGGATAAAACACGTGTTACTATTCGAATACTTATTTAATAAGTTTTTTGTTTGTCAGGAATTATGACTTAAACTTATGCATGTTGAGCTAGTGCCCACCTAGCCGCCTCTGATGAAATCTATCATTCTTCAAATTCTTTTTAAAAATCGACTCTGGTCACTTTGCAACTTGCTGGGTGCAGACGGTGTGCATCGACGCACAGTGTTTTGCGATAAGAAGCGGCCTTGAATATAGCGTGAGTCACTTTGAACGCGATCAAGCTACGCTACCAAGCTTGTCTGCCTTTAAAAACAAAGTCATTTTTTCACCGTTTCCGAACGCGATTGCTATTGTAGAAGTATATATTCTCTCAAAAGAGCAAGAAAGGAAATTCGACCAATGTTCTCCCGTCGTTTTCTAAATAATGAATTTTCAATGGCGCTCGGACAATTTGAACTGTTTTGTAATCTCTCCTCCTCCTCCTCCTCTCTCTCTCTCTCTCTCTCTCTCTCTCTCTCTCTCTCTCTATAAAATTTTGGGTCTGGCCCCTTCCTCAAATAAATCATGGATACGTGCCTGGTCTCCGTCAATGACAAAAATGCAAGTAATATTTGTATTTATTTTTAACCCAATTAAAGGAATGTGTAAGAATTTAAAATAAATTAGAAAGAGTGGAACTACTGTTGCTCAACCTTAAAAATTGTTGTTCTTCGAGGAAGAAAAATAAGAAGCATTTAGTCCAGTAACCTTAACACAGTGTCCCACGAGTATCTCTTGACAAACACTGTCAAATGTGATGTGATTTCATGAATAAAATTTTTCCCCTGTCTACGTATAACGTTTCTCACATTTGGCAGTTCGCAAACATTTTTGCAAACAATGTAATTATTTCGTGTTACCTTGCGCAACAGCAAATACATTTCATAAGACTGTTCTGGACACGAGACTTGCGTTAGTAAACAAGCATTTCTCTGTTACAGTATCACAGGAAGAGAACATCGTCCTGCAATGTAGAAGCCTCTAGATATTTTCCATTAATAATGTCTAATCACAATAATAAGTTAGAAGAAATAACTCGCATTTTCACAACTACTAATATTCTAGTTTTTCATCATCACATCAAATTATTTCTCGAAGATAGCTGCTATTGATTGATTGATTTAGTGTTTTAACTCCACTTTATGCACAGTAAGGCTAATCGGGACTGGACCTACAGTTTAAAGTGCGATCCGAACCACTATGTGACTCCACCGGGAATCGAACCCGAGACCCCTTGATTACAAGGCAACGCCGAAAGAATTTACAATACCGGACCCTTCTGTAATTTCTATGCTACGTCTTATACTCACGAAATAATTAGTCGCGATGATTTATCTCAGGTCAACATGTTGGGGTGAGGTGAAGAAATTGTTCATTAACGTGTAGAAGTTGTAAAATAAGCTTTTCAATTCTCCCAATGACTCTCCGTATACAAATATGGGAGCCATATTTGTTGATATGAACAATTGACGTTCGCAATTAGTTACGCTGTCTACAGCGTTGCCACACTGTTGACTTCATACTTGGAGAGCATGGAAATGCGTCGAGGATGACGAAGACGACAGTGACAGTGACAATCACGATGTAGAAGAACATGTGGAATGTGGACTGCTTTGATTACAGGTAAGTTTGGCAACAGTGCATCGATCGCAAAATTGCAGGAAACGAAAATGGCGTCTTCGATGATGAACGTTTCCAGTTAAAGTGCTACGAAAATAATATTTTTTTATCGGTTCGTTTTCACAATTAGCGTAAAACCATTCACGGATAGCCCCACTGACCATTCTCGGTAAGGTTAGGTTAGGCAAACAGTTAAAATTTGGGGTCGTAAAACCATGCACGGGTAGACCCACACACCATTGACGGATAGCCCCACGAACCATTCACGGTGGTTAGATTAGATTAGGTTAGGCAAGGCAAGCATAATTAAAATCAGGAATGTATATTTCTTTTTTTTAAGTATTAGAAACGAAATTTTCCGGTAAATAATGAGCAATCATGCCGATCGCGGACCACTCAATTTCGCTTATTTTGCAATTTCTACACGTGACCCACACATTTTAACTTCCAATTCGTGATTAGGAGGCCTCAATTAGTGAGTATGCAAAATATTACAAAAATCGAGGAGGGGTCCGGTATTGTAAATTCTGCGCCATCGGGGAGGCTGATAGCTGCTATACTACAAGAAAGCAAGTCAAAATTAAAGTAAAATTTTAACTACGTGTATACCCAACGACATATACAATATTGGAAGGACAGAATACTTAAAAATTGATGCTTCAACGGAAGGTAAAAACGTGGTGTAGTGGCAAGTATTCACAATAGGGCTGCTAGCGGTCCTAGAATCGATCCTCCTTACGAAGTGTTCTCTTTTTTCGATTCTCATTTTATTAAACAACGGCATCGTGGCATTATTTGTAATAGCAGTGTATAGTGGCTACATTGTTCTCCATCTGGAATGTATATATATAAAAAAACAAATAAATGAATTGACACACGTTCAAGGGGATATTTTCATGTATAAGATCATGAAGTATGATACTCTAACGATAATTCTGTACTCGTTTAAAGACATTGACAAATATTAATGAAAGAACTCTTTATATTTGTGGCAATTCAGGTAATTTTACCCCTTTTCCCACTCGAGATCAATGAAAGGATACCTCCGCAAATATGGAATGAAAAGTTTTCAACATGTGCAATTCTCCGTTAAATGTTTTCGCCGATTCGTTCTACCTTCGTTTTCTTTGCACATTACATGTAGGAGGAGAGTTGCATCTACATTTCACGTCGGTTGCTCCTTCTACCTGCTTTCAGGAGCGAAAGCTTGTAGGGTAATGGTTACCGTTAAGGATTGTCAATCTGATGGTCGTAGGTTCAAACCCGTGCGGTGGCAGAAACTTTTCGTAAGTTTTAGACATATCCCATTGTATTCATTGTCCACGCTGTGTGAAACGGAATGATTCAGTTTGTAATTAACGAAGGGGGAGGGGAAATATTAAATTACAACATCTTCATTTCAACGAACCGAGAAAAATTGGATAATTCTTATAAATGTTAAAATTAATTGATGTTTTTACTGGTATAATCGCATGTAAAATCAATGATCTTACGTGAAAGATTTCATCTTGCTCTGAACTCGGCCAAAAGGGATATGGCACCGATCTAATACATTCTCCAATATGTTTCAAAACGTTATTGAGTGTTTTGTTTCATGTCGATAATTTGATCAATGCATCAATTCTTGACGCCGAGACGATATTTTCTCCAACTACCTCTTCTCTCCTTTCGTTTCCATTCTCGTCTATTTTCTCTTCTCCTTCTTATTCTTCTCTCCCCTCCTTCTCCTCTGCTTTTATCTCATATCACCTTCTCTATTTTTCTCGCATCTTGTCTCCATCCCACTCTTCTCCACTCTTCTTATCTCCCTTCCTGTCTTAGATTTCCGATTCCACTGCACTCTTCTCCTCTTCTTTTCATTCTTCCCTTTTAATCTCTTTTACTCTACTGTCCACTCCCCTCTTCTCGTCTCCTCCTCTCCTCTCCGTTTCCTTCTCTCTTCTTTGCTCCATTTTGCTCATCTCTCCTCGATTTTCCTTTCTTCTCACTACTTCTCCTCTCCTCGTCTATCCTCTCTTTCTTCTCTTCTCTACTTTTCCTCTTCTCCTTTCGCTTTCTCTTTCTTCTCTCCTTTCTCGTCTTTCGTTTCCTCTAACCTCTTATCCTTTCCTTAGGCTCATCAGCGATGAAATACTAGAAAACCTAGTTTCTTTTCTTTCAGAAAGAAATTCGTCATTTGCGATATAATATTGATATTTTAAATAATTTTATACAAAAATACTTCTTTTCATTTCTTTCGCGTATTTCACAAATATCTATTGTGCATGTGGCAACCCTGAAATTGAGCCTAACTCTACACGCAACCCATTAACGCCTTGTGTAAATTGGGTTGCCTAGTTTAAAATGTCGTTGTCCTAAAACTTTTGAGAGACACTGTACAAATAACGGGGATATGAATGCAAATTTAGTTTCCTCTGGCCCTGCAGAAAGGACATATAATAATCGTCCGGTAATTTTCAATACAGGTGGCAGGAGTGCATGCTGTAAATCTCAGCTTCTTAGCATGTTTCATGTATCTGACAACGAAGCATCTCAAACCAACCAGTAGATTGCAGAAACTTATGCCAATGGTTGATTTGATGAACGAAAAATTTCAAAGTGTTTTTACACCTGGTGAAAATGTATGCATCGATGAAACAATGGTGCCATTTCTAGGCAAGCTATCTTTCCGACGATATATACGAGGAAAAAGACACAAATATGGCCTCAAGTTATTCAAACTTTGTGTAATGGGTGGTTACACGTGGCACGTCAAAGTATATAGTGGGAAACAAACAGACCCTAAGTATGAAGAGATGTCTGCAAGAGTAGTTATGGAGATAATGGCTCCATTATTGTATAGTGGTAGAACATTGTATACTGACAATTTTTATACTAGTGTTTCTCTGGCTCAAGAACTAATGCAAAGAGAAACGTGTCTTGTTGGAACATTGAGAAAGTCCAGAAAAAGAAATCCGAAAGCAGTTGTGCAAGCGGAATTGAAAAAGGGTGAAATGAGAGCTTTGGATAGCAACACAAAAGTACAGCGCCTTGAATAACGTAGTGTGGAAAACGGCACGGTTCTGGTCTCTCTGGCTGATTCCACTCGAAAATGATACCGCTAGAGGCGCTGTTGTTGGTCGCGGTGCATGGCATTCGTCTGCTTATAATGGAAGTAAATGGAATTTTCTCTGCAACGTCTGATTCTTTTACATGAAGCATTTCTATGAATGTGATAATTGCTATGATACACAGTATTTGGTACAGTGGTCGCGAAAATATTAACGAACATTCTAGACAGTCGACCACGTCCTGCTATCGTTATACTTTCATTAATAATGCGGGAGAAAAATAAATTTTTATGTATGAATTGGGTTCATAATTATTATCATCATCATCATTTCTTTTAAAGATATACACACTGAAGCATTTATATTTTTTATATTTACTTTCTATTTTCTTCCGCTTTAAAATAATCGCGGCAATGATGATAATGATGATTGCATGAAACGACAAGGGGAATGCCATCGACATGAGTGTAAGGAAATTTTCAGACCAATGGGACAAGCGACACGGGATGTTTACACTGATGAGACTATGTGACTAGTGACACAGATACATCCAGACTGTAAAATAGCATTGATTGCGCATGAGGGTCGAAACAGCAAACGACACGTTCATATGTCGTATTCGCATGCTACTTGTTTTTTCGGTCGGAAAGCTCCTTAAAGAAAGGGTGCTCAGACCGAAGCGACGCGCTACAGGGGGAGTTCCCAACTAAGTGACAAGCGACAGCCTTGAAGCGGCACTTCAGTCTATTAGGAAGCGTTTGCTGCTAATTGTGCGAATAACAGATCTAGGCGACACGATAAGCCACACGTGTCGCTTTGTCGCTTGTGTGTCGCTCAAACTGGGCCATTTCCTCAATAGCTTGCAACGTGTTGCCGTGGTTTGTTGTTCGCGCATGCGCGATGCAATGAGTGTCTTGCTTTAGGGATATTGCGCACCAAAGCGGCACGCGACACTTATCGCTTGAGGAATTCACCAACCGAACGCTGGCCTGTGCTTCCCGTCATGCCGCTACGATGTGAAATATTGCTCTTGATTGGCTCGTTTTCAAGCAACATGTGTCGCGTCTCGCTTCGGTATGAAAGTTGCCTTGGACCGAAGGACCCGTGTCGCTTTGGTGTGAAATCCTCGTATCGTTTGTCGCGTGTCGCTTTGGGCTAAAATCTCCTTGAGGAAACTGTGCAGTCAGAGCTTGTGTCCCTACGGTTCGAAAGGCTGCATTGATTACAGACTGCTCGCTTTCAAGCGACACTTGTGGTTTGTCGCCTCGGTAGGAAAAATATCTCTCAGGATACTATTTATATTCTAATAACAGAGAAAAATAAACTCAAATACACAGTCCAAGACCTGACGTCCGGAATCACATTGCGATGTTTCTTCTTGTGTTACGCACGCATGCCATTTATTTATTTATTTTATTTTACTTTTTTCCCCAATTAATGCCATTTCGTGACTGCAAATCACTCCACAAATATAACTGTTTCCAGCAATTCACGCACCGCCTTTCAGGCAGGGACGTCGTTAGGGGGGGCCGGGGGGGGCACCGGCCCCCCGAAACGTTCACGTGGCCCCGGCAAACTGTTCTACATTTGCTGAAAATTTTACTTTCATGACAAATATTGCAGAATAGTTTTTCAGTATTTTTTTTTCTTTCAGTTAGAAACACTGTTCTTAATTTGAGTGGCACGAACCCAAAACCACATTTCTTTCTCGTTTTCCTGGTTCTAGCTATAGTGGATGTCAGTGTACGAACCTAGAACTTCGTTGTTTCTCGGAATTTTGAGGGAGCGGTCTTTCCACCCGTAGCAGTCGCAGGTCAACAACAGGCAGGGTTGGGCGTTGAGTGTTGCCGTTGCGTCCAAACGATGTTTTGAGCTTGAGTAGATTGAAGAACGATCGCTTGTGCAGCGGTAAACCACATATATGCAAACAGTTGTAACTGGTCCCGAATCAGAGCGGAATACACGCTAAATAAGTATAATGGTGGCAGGATGCCGCATATCTCCGGGTAAGTAGTATTATTCGCACCAAATAACTATTCTACTATTAAAACAGTCTAAAACACGCAACGTGTTAAAAGTAATTATCTTCACAAACTGTACGATTTCTCGAGTCGCATATTTTTCTCGATATCGTGAAGACCGATTTTGAGAATCCTCCTTAACTAACGATGCCTCCCCGATTGCGCAGTGATAGCGTTGTTGCCTTGTAATCGAGGGGTCCCGGGTTCGATACATGGGTGGAGATACACAGTGGTCCGGATCTTACTTTAAACTGTAGGTCCAGTCCTGATTTGCCTTAAAAAAAACATAACCCACAGCTCTACAGCACCTTGAAGGGCCTTAGCTTACCTACCGACTGCTGGTCTCCCTCCCACACTGTTCCGCCGTCACCTTGTTGGAGCGTGGAGTTCTTAGACCAGTAAAGGGGTGACGGGTGATCAGCCCGACGAACCCCCAGCCGTTTTACTGTAGGTCTTCTCGACCGGGCTAAGCTCACTCACTCGGAGCTTCCCAATTTCCTCACGATGGTGGGTTGCCACCGGCCCTATACGTAGGCCGAATAAATTCCGACCAGAGCCGGATTCGAACCTACGCCGTCCCGCAGCGAGCGATCTCAAGACGAGTGAACGCCTTAACCCGCTCGACTACGGAGGAGGATTTGCCTTACTGTGCATAAAGGGGACTTAAAAACACCAACTCAACTCCTTAACAAACTTTTCGAAGAATCGAAAATTTAAACAAGAACAAGTAAATACATTTTTGTAATTTTGAAGTAACTTATTATTATTGTTGTTATTATTTTGGGTATTTTTAGTTTGTATGAATCAGCCTCACACAGTAAGGTTATTTTGTTGAGTCAAGTACATTAACAAACCCTTGCAATAAGTCACTGGAAAGACATGTGAGGTTGCACATATATTTAATCATCTATAAATAAATAATAACCCGTGGTTCGACAGCCCTGATAGGGCCTTGGTCTATCTCCCGACTGCCAGTCTCCCTCCCACAATCCTACCTAGAGGTGTGGAGATCTTTAACCAGTAATGTGGTGACGTGGGGTCAGCACGTCGAACTCCCAACTGTTATAGGGGATATTCGTAAAGAATAATTATATTCTTGTGGCAAGGAGTCGTTGTCATTTAACAAATTTTATTGATTTATTCCATCAGCATTATTTAAAATGTAGTACCATACTGAACTTACCAACTTAACAAAGGCACATTGATTGCTAAATGAGGCATTTTCCTTGTGTTGCAGAGCAGGTTCAGTTTTTGGAGTACCGTTCGAAGAATTTTGAGAATATTGATGTTTTGTCAAAGGGACCACCCCCGAATAAATATCTGTGGATGTTTTACAGGTTTCATCGTATTTAAGAAGGTAATTTTTCCGGTGCAACTTTCCTCCGTACAACATGTCTTTTGCCAGTCAAGCTGAAAAGCAGATTCATAGGTGCAACGACCTTGGCAAAAAGAAACTCTGATTGGCACCATGTTGACAAAAGACTCAAGAAGTCCCGCAACCGACAGAACTCGAAGCGCTCGGATCCTACGGTGACATACACTTTGGTTTGAACACAAACGGATGCATTGGTAGGAAATACAGTGATTTTATAGGCCGTCCCTTTCTGGGAAGTCGGGGACCTTTTGAAAACACACTTTCCCTTCATTCACACCAGGTGGCCTAAGCCAGGTCACCCCTTCACGCACTGCAGGTAGCTAGGACTTTCTGGGTTAATTACTTTATGGTTCAGCATGGACATAGGCTTTTCAAATTGCAAGAGACAAAATTCTACTGTTTGTCTCTTTTCTGGCGGGAGATGAATGACAAAGATGTTGCGGTTCCTTCAGTTTCCCACACTCAACCCTTGTGCTCATAACCTGCAAGGAAGGGAAATACCATAATAAGCATTTGTAATGTATCGAGTTTATATCCTTCCTTGGTAACTTTCCACTCATTTTCAAGGAAACATCTGCTTCTTTTTGCCCTACTGTGTTGATTGGTCGACAATTGATGACTGTCAGCTAGTTCGAAGAACAGTTTGATCCAAGAAGTGGTTTCATAGTTAGCTTCTGTAAACGTGAGATTCCGGTAGGATCACGGAGTGCTTGAGATCTCATTTTCATGCATTGCGAGTGAAATTTAGATTGATTTGGTTCATTTTACTTTCTGCCACATTTGGCTAAATGCGAAGATGGGGATGAGTGATGATATGATTAAATTGATCAATGGACACAACAAACTACCATGCTCAGTCCGGAATTCGAACCCGGCACACCTGGCATCGTAGCACGATGTCCTAACCACTCCACCACGGGGTTAGGCGAAGTGAAATTTCAAGTGTGAAGCTGCCAGCTCGTTTACCTCTCGAAAAAATTGAAGTAGGATCGACTGATCGACCAAATGTCCAACACATTGACTTTCTAAATTGGTGCCACACAGGAGACCGGGTTTGACTCCCAGGGCGGTTGATCTCATATGTGATGAAGAATAAGTCACATTTCAATTAAGGAAGGAAACGAGGTATGTAGTCAACTTTATATAGTAGTGTGCATGCTCTTGAAACAATACGTTTCAAAATTCTGCATATTTCGTGATTTTTCTTCATTTAGCCTCCACCAGGGTTGTCAAAGGTTCATCTACCCATAAGTTCTATGGGTTTTATTGGGTTCCGTTGCAGGACCGGCTTCTCGCATAATTTTAAATTCGGTCTTAGTAGTGTATTGTTCCATTAAAAAAAGGTTACTGGATCGTATTTAAATTTTACCGAGAAAAGAGTTCCTGCACCGTATTTAAATTCATACGGAAAAAATGTTCCTGGACCGAATTTACACTTGCTGATTTTCTCTCCCGGATGTGAAATGAATTTATTTACAATACCTAAACCATTGACAACCCTGGGATTGTTAACTATAGGATTCCGTTATAGGACCGGAACCTTTTCTTTCGCACAATCTAAATTCGTACCAAGTTGCGAATTGTTTCATTTCAATATTGAACTTTGACCCTATTTAAACTGATCCGGAAAATAATTTTCCTGGACCGAAATTAAATTCATTTGAAAAAAATTCATGGACCGAATTGAAAACGTTACAGATGAAGAGGTTCCTTACGGTCCATAACCCATTTACGCTTGCTGATTTTCTCTCCTGCATGGGAATTGAATTTATTTAAAATTCCTGGACCTTTAGCAACTCTGGCCTCCACCCGCAAATGCAGACGCTGTGGCTGCTGCTTGCGGGAAAGTTGACTAGACATACAAATAAAATTAATCCAACGTTATATAGCGAATAATAGTTACTTACATAATAATATCATGAAATATGGAGAGCCAAATTACTTATCAAGCATTTTCTGTTATTTGTCTATCCTAGTGGGAGCGAAAATCTTTTGCTCTTGGTGGTGAACTCGGTTCCTGCAAATTCAAGACGGCATTTTCTAATTTTCATTTCTATTTGGGCCGACAACTCCGTGGTGGAGTGCTTAGCATGTTACGCTAATGTCCCGTGTTCGAATCCTGGCCTGAGAATGTGTCTTTTTTGTGATGGTCCTTTCATCAAGTTAATCTTAACTCGTTCTCATCTTCACGATTAGCCAAAAAGTGTCAGAAAAGTGAAGTAAAATGAACCAAGTCAATCAATAATTTCTATTTCGTTATTTTACGCCGTTTTTCACCTCTTGGGTTAAATGCGACGATGAGATTGAATGATGGTCCGAAGGAATAGCGATGCGAGACATGATGCAACCACACCTGTCCAAGGTACGAACCTTAGACCTCTGGTTTCGTAGTGCGTCATACTCATGCATCGGGAGTGGAATCCTTTGAATGAAAAACTATAGAAGTAGGGTGAAAGAAAACAACATTGTACTGTGCAAAAAAGCCATGTTTAGGTCCTCTAAAGAAAACTACAGTTATTCAGTAAAATTAATTTTGAAGGACAAAGCCTCCGAGGTGTTTTTCCATTCGGTGACGCGTGGTTATCACATCGAGTCCCATCTAGTTTTGAGAGTGGAATTCGCTTACATATTGATTTCAAGTAGCTTCTCAATTGTCTTCACGGAAAGACTAGAGCGCAATAATTTGAGCGCGCGGAAATTTTGTTGTTTCTATTGCCATCATATATTCAGTTTTGCACGCGCAAAGAAGATTACTTTTAAGAAACTAGATGTGTGCATAAAATGTCATATATATCTTCATCAATCTCCAATGTGTACAGTACGACGCCACAAAAGACTCGTACATGTCCCATAGAATAGTGGTTAAGGGTGTCGGCTTGCACTAAAGGCCGCCGGATTCTATTCTGGTATAAACAATATACATGGGATGCCTATCTTGAACTCATTACACAAACATTTCATTTTCGCACCACTGTCATACTTGAGCACCTGATTCCAGCACCTTTTTATATCTAAACTGACGGAAGAGGGTTTTCTGTACTTCTCAATTTTCTTCGAGCAAATTTACAAATCTAAGGAGTAAGGACTAATGAAATTGTTCTTGGTGTCTCAAAAATCTGACATAAGAGAAAATACATGGATTTTTAAAGACTGTCTAGAAATTTTGGGGGGCTACAGGAGAAAATAATGTTCTCTTCCAACAAAATTTTATATATATATATATATATATATATATATATATATATATATACACATACTGTACATATACTTATGTAGGCCTATATGGTATATTGCTTATATGGTCTGTTGTAAGAACGGCCCTAGAGGCCGAAACACGCCCGCTCCAATAAAGGCGATTTTATTATTATTATTAATAGTTTGTTAGTTTTTAATGCGGTTTGATAGAAAAAAAATCTTAAGTTTTGGGCCCCCCCGAACTGATCAACCTAGCTACGTCCCTGCTTTCAGGACAAACAAATCTACATAATATATTCCAAAAACTAACAAAGCCGCATTACTTTCATAAGAAAATTAGCACTGACACTGATCGCACTGCCATCTATGTTTCTCATCCGTCTGGGGAACCAGTTTCTTGGGTCGTTTTCCACACTACGTTATTCAAGGCGCTGTAAAAATAGTTATTGTTGGGAAATGGGGAGACAAAAGAGATTTGTTTTTCCTTACAACTAAAGGTGTTCCAAAAATGATGGAGGTGGCCAACAAACGAGGAATAACCAGAAAACCCATCAACAATTTTGGAAAATAATGCAGCAAAATCGTTTATTGATGTACCCGATGAAATGGCATCTTATGCAACAACAATAAGAAAGGGGTGTGAAGTGGTATAGGAAAGTTGTATTTGAACTACTAACCAACATAGAGGTTGTAAAGGCCCACATCATTTTCAAGAAGATAACAGGAAGTGTTGAACAAATAACAGACTTCCGTGAAAATTTGGCACTTTCGTTGATTTATGGCGTCACACAAAACCAAAACAATGATATGAGAAGTTCTCCTGGACGAACACATGTATTGAATGAAGCAAGGAAGCTGGAAGTAAAAGAGGACGCTCTTCTGCATGCTACAAGATGTTTGCTGAAACTAATGGACGAGCATATGAAGCAAGACATTCAAAGCAAGTCACCACAAACTGTGCTGTCTGTGTGGAGGAGAAATTCATGTTTGGACTGTTTCTTTATAAAGCACGTGGCTACGCCAAGGTGCTGAACTTAAACACATTTATGATATTATTTTGTAAGTTTGATATTTGACAGGTGATTTTATCATTCTTTTGCACTGTTTATAAAAACAATACTTGTCCCAAAACCATAAATGTAAACTATATATGTTTACATTGAATTTAGATATTCTATTGCTATCAGTGAACTACTATAACAGTATATACTTTTTATTACATTTTGTATAATTTGGTTTAATAAAAATTAAAAAAATTAAAGCAAATTAAGTAATTTTAAATAAAATCAATGTGTGTAATTTTGATGCACATGGCCTCACAAAGTTCTAATAACAAAAAAATATTTCAGGGGACAGCGTGTATCAATATTATACACACTAATATTTGTCTCAAAAAACACCTGGGCCTGGACAATAAATTTGTGATATGGGGTCTGGCGCTTAATGTGTTTAAGGTAGTAGCAATGGCACCGAATGAATAATATTCATACCAAAATGTCACTCTCTTCTCTTCTCCACTCATGACTCTTCAGCCTTCAAGTTTCAGTACGTAGCATAGATCGAGTTCTGGCCTGGATTTGGATATTCCATTGTGCTTTTCTTTCATCTAATCATTAATCATCTTCATCGTCACCATTAACATAAAGGGTAAAAGAGTGGGCTTGGGTGATCGAATGTAGAGAAGCAAAGAAATGCATGAATTTTACAAGGATTGTATTTTCTTTGTGACGTGTTAACTAGCCAGACTTTCCCACATTTGGATTTTTTTGGGTTCGAGTTTAATGAGGTGCCCCTTCATGTTGCATGCCGCGTTACATGCCGTAAGGAAAAACTTACGAAAGGAGCGTAATCATTTACTCCGGAGTGGCGTGACACGCTGCATATAACTGTATTTGATTGGTTCATTTTCGTGCAGACCATGTGTTGCATCACTTTCGTGTGAAACCTCCCTAACCTTGTAATTCTAGGTTTGTAAGTAAGAATTTTAAGATCAAATATGAACTACCAAGAGTTGTGGTCCAGCCATTTTTGTATACACTTTGTGAAAGGATTTTTAAGAAACATTTGTTGTTTTTTAACTTGACAACCCCACTGCACGAACTGTCGAAACGTGTTTGCGAAGATTCGAAAACAATTTTCCGAAAAACTAATTTTCTGGGGCGATAAACTAGGAAAGGAAAGAAAGTATGAATAGACTCTGACAGCCTCTCCATCCAGTTGTTCTCTCCCACCCCTTCTCTCTCTTTGATCGCTTCCTTCAACCTGATTTATTTTTTTAAGGCCATTTCGTTTCTATGGATACTGCGAGCGCTTTACGAAATCCAGTTATCCACCGATACGGGGCGGAAAGAACCCGTCGTGAACCTAATTATCTCAAAAACAGAATCCGGTGCTCTTCGAACAGTCTGGCAAGCCAACATTACATAAATCGTTGTTTCTTTTTCGCAATGTGGTCTGCCGTTACAAATTTCTGTCGATCTTTTCTTTCCCCACCACCGTCATCCGAAATGCAACAGGGTTGAGGTATTCTTATTTCATTGTTCGTGACCTTTGTAAGGTGGGGAGGGGCGTGGAGGGAGAAAATTGATTGTACAACCTTGTTCTCTTCCAATTCATGTTGCTGAAGCTGAACATAAAGAGTTTTCTTTGACAACTCATTTCATTGTTTTTCTATTACGCGGGGTTCAGTACCATAAGTTTCGATCTAGAGCGAATAAGCACACTTCAAATCCAACACAAAACATAAATACCTTAGTTGTTTGTAAAAACTTGTAGGGGGTGAGGGCCGTAAATAAATTTTGAATGTAATTATAATACAGTACTTTAAAATACCTGAAATCTTAGGAAAATATTTCATTAATATTATATTTATAATTGTTGGTTCATTTATTCAACGGGAGCATTTGCTGTAGGCCCGTAATAGTCTAAACAACAAGCTACCAGCTGGAAAAGACTGCAATGGCGGCAAAAGTGTGGTGGTGATCACATCCCTTCATCTATGGCCGAGATAGAGAATGTGATGGGGGCCCTATCTGCGCGCCTTCGTGGCAGGGAAACATACACAGAGGATGGCTATATACTTTTGTCTCTTGTATGTTAGTAAAGACCAAAAAGCCATCTTCTAAAGATTCTATTTTATACTTTTTGTATGATGTTTGTTATTGAAGACCGAAGAGCCATCTTCTACAGGTTCTATTTTATGATTTTTGTATAATGTTTGTTATTGAAGACCAAAGAGCCATCTTCTACAGGTTCTATTTTATACTTTTTGTATGATGTTTGTTATTGAAGACCAAAGAGCTATCTTCTACAGGTTCTATTTTATACTTTTTGTATGATGTTTGTTATTGAAGACGAAAGAGTCATCTTCTACAGGTTCTATTTTATGATTTTTGTTTGACGTTTGTTATTGAAGACGAAAGAGCAATCTTCTGCAGGTTCAAGTTTATACTTTTTGTATGATGTTTGTTATTGAAGACCAAGGAGCTATCTTCTACAGGTTCTATTTTATACTTTTTGTATGATGTTTGTTATTGAAGACCGAAGAGCCATCTTCTACAGGTTCTATTTTATGATTTTTGTATAATGTTTGTTATTGAAGACCAAAGAGCCATCTTCTACAGGTTCTATTTTATACTTTTTGTATGATGTTTGTTATTGAAGACCAAAGAGCCATCTTCTACAGGTTCTATTTTATACTTTTTGTATGATGTTTGTTATTGAAGACGAAAGAGTCATCTTCTACAGGTTCTATATTATGATTTTTGTTTGACGTTTGTTATTGAAGACGAAAGAGCAATCTTCTGCAGGTTCAAGTTTATTCTTTTTGTATGATGTTTGTTATTGAAGACCAAGGAGCTATCTTCTACAGGTTCTATTTTATACTTTTTGTATGATGTTTGTTATTGAAGACCAAAGAGCCATCTTCTACAGGTTCTATTTTATGATTTTTGAATGATGTTTGTTATTGAAGACGAAAGAGCAATCTTCTGCAGGTTCAAATTTATACTTTTTGTATGATGTTTGTTGTTGAAGACCAAGGAGCTATCTTCTACAGGTTCTATTTTATACTTTTTGAGTGATGATTGTTAGTGAAAACCAAGGAACTCATTTATCTGCAGGATTTTGTGTGTTGTTTGTTAGTCAAGGCCAAATTGCAATCTTCTACAGGTTTTTGTGTGTTGTTTGTTAGTGAAGGCCAAAGAGCAATCTTCTACAGGTTCTACTTCATATCTTTGCATGCTCTTTGTTAGTGAAGACAGAAGAGTCATCTTCTACAGGTTTCTTCTACTTCACTTTTGTATGTTGTTGAAGACCAAAGAGCCAACTACTACAGGTTCTATTTATGGCAACACTAGTACTACAAAAGCACACAAAGTTCCTGTTCGTTTCGCATTTCCACTCGTTTCTCCTCCCTGAATGTTTAGCAGGCAACGCTGACAATCGTTTGTGATCTGCCCCGATAAACGCCAATTTGACAAATGACCCGTCAATTAAATTGATTGATTGCTGACTCATTTTTTTATTATTGGGGAAATTCACCCGGGAGAAGTCTAATTATGAGAACTGCTATCGCGTCATTAATTTCTTTCTTCCCTGTCGGCCAAATCTGTTTCTCATGTACAGAGAGTTGATACAAGCTGCCTAGTGTTGTTGCTGTGATTCAAGCCCCGTCTAATGTTGCCTGTCACATTAGCCAATTAAAGATTTTAGGCGAGCAGATAAGACGACGGAAAGTCACGGGTTCATATCTTGAATTCTGTCAACGGGAAAGAGTTTTTCCCCGTGACTTTCTGAAATCTCTCCAGTCGAATGCTGCCACGTTACCTTTAATGCAGGCCATGGAAACTTTCTCTCACTTCCTTACCTGCATTTCTTCCATCACCCTCGTATCTCACCCGTTGCGCTTAACCCGAGAACGCATACAGAAGTGACCAAACTACAGGAGTCTTACGTCACTCGCAGGTGAAGCGATCGCATACAGGCGTGTTGAGCGTGTCCCCCTATCTTTCTAGAGTTAAACATTTACATAAAATTAATTAAAATTTGAATATAAAGTTAACATACATGTTACTGTTTCTGTAAGATGAATTATGTTCACGTTTCAAGTATAGGATATTACCTGGAATGCTTGTCTCTTCTCAATTTCTCCTGAGTATTCCGTGCTGAAAACTTATTGAACTCTGAAGTTTGTTTTAAGTGGTCGGATAGGTTAATCGGGAATGGATTAGAAATTTAAAGTAGGCTCCGAACCACTGTATTATGTGTCTCGGTCGGGGGCCAAACCCAGGACCCCTTGAATATATGACAACAGCGTTACTCCTACTATATCGAGCAGACCGACAAATACTGTTTGTTGATGGTTATATAGAAAGAAAGATAGTTAAGGAAGATTGATTGAATTAAGTTATTTTACGTCGCTTTCTGCCAACTTTGGCTAATCTTGACCCTATATACTCTGTCCAGGGAATCTCTGGAGTGAATGAATGAAAGCAAGTCTCCGCAAAAAGTAATGGTTGAAGAGACTTCGACCAATGAGCACGTGCGAGGGAAAGGAATTGCGTGGAGGGGGATAGCGACTACGGCTACAAGCCGTTTGCAGCAGCTTGCCGGCTCACTTTCTCCCGTTCTCGACCATTATACGAGACCTTGCTCCAGACATTCCCGAGACAGAGTAAAGGGAAAAGTGGAGAAGGGGGGATAGGAGAGAAAGAGTAGTAGATAGGAGGGAAGAGAGAAAATGAGGTGTGAAATAAGAAACTGAGCGATAGAGAGAGAGAGAAGTGAGTGGAGAGAGATAGAGCGGGGAAGGAGAAAAGGAGGAGAGAGAAGGGATAATGATAGAAGAAGCAAGAGAAAGATAGACGAGAAGAGTGAGATGAAGACAGAGAAAGATGGTAGAGAGAGAAAGATAGAATGGAGGTGAGAAAAAGTGGAGAAAGTGAGAGAGAGAGAGATAAATAGACTACTGCAAGGGATTGTACAGAACGAAGCCAGGTTTCGTCGACGCTTTATAACAATGACGAGGAAAGGGGGAGAGGGGTGCCTTCTCCCTACGAATCAATAAGTCCATTACCGCTTCATTACACATGGCGCGAACATGATTTCCGCCTTCTGTGCGTCCGAGGCTTCGCCAATTTCACGGCAATCATGACGCAAGCTGTGACACCATATAGGAACGATTTCATTCGCCGTTTCCAACAGGAAAAGTCGGGAAAAGGGGGAAGGGTCTAGTGTTTGGATTGAGAGCGTGTCTACGCTGGAAATTTGCAACCATACTACAAGTATTGAGCCAGCACGAAAGCTGCGTAAATTATGAAATAATGCTCGTGACACATTCTACGCGGAATGGACAGGTACACCGAACCGTTCAAATATAGGCGCTCTGGTGTGAAAGACTTCATTTCATCGCTTCGTTTTCAAGCGTCACTTAGGTGGGAGACTAATGTAAAGTCTTCATTGATTAGTTGAAATTAAAAGTAGCAATGAGTCAGAGCTTATCCTATCTTCACCGGGCTTGTTATACCAGTAACTTCTTGTGTACTTGTAATGGTGAGTGACATCATGAAAGGTAGACTATACCCTATCTCAGTTATCTTTAAAGTGAGGCCGCTCATTGAGGCAGAGAACGGGGGTGGGGGAATCGAGTGGGCAGAGCGAAGCAGTACACGCTGCTGGGAAGGCTGGTAACAGTTGCTTTTCCCCCTCCACGCAATCCCGTTCCTCTCACGTGTTCATTGGTGGAGCAGAGGCTTGTTTTCTTTCGCCTGCCACAGAGATACTGGGACAGAGTGCAAGGAATAAATAGCGAGCCGCGGTATCCCGAAAATTAGGGATCAGGCCGAGAAAATAAAATTTGACATGATTCCGGCTGAGAGAGAAATGTCTCGACCCAATGCCGGCTAGGTATACTCTGTCCCCGGAATCTGTGAAGGAAAGCCACGTATAAAGGTAGAGAAGGGGACGAGGCGAAATGGAGTGGGCTCTTTGCTCCATTCTTGATCCTTCTTCTAAAGAAAATCTGGTATGGCTACTGGATTGATTGAGTTGAGTTGCTGTTTTTTTAAGTCCACTTTATGTACAGTAAGGCTAATCGGTACTGGACCTACAGTTTAAAGTGGGATCCGAACTACTATGTGCCGCCACCGGGTATCGAACCCTGGACCCTTTGATTGCAAGTCGACGACGCTACCAGCATCGCTACTGGAAAAGTTGGGAGAAGGGCAGAAAGACCGTGCACGGGCTGTAACGCCCTCAAGTAAAACACGAAATTTATTGTCGTTAGACAAGCTGAAATTGTGCACCCGCCTTCCATTGTTTTGATCAAATGCTTTCTTAAAGTCACTCCATTTCTGTTATTACATTAATATAGATGCTGATAATAAGTAGTGCACCCATGTCGTGATAGTAAAATTACATGCTCGTGCGAGAAACGGAAGTCCTTTAATAAATGTGAGCTTTATTAGCCTGAGAGAAACACGCCAAATGATTTAAACGCTGTTGTTATTTTTTAATGACGTATATACACGTACAATTATTTTGTTATTAAATCATTTACGACATGCGAAGGTCTGCTATTTCACAGTGGAGGAAAAGGAAAAATAATAGCTTAATTAGGATATATATATATATATATATATATATATATATATATATATATATATATATATATATTAAGGTCTGCTCTCTTGTATATTTTTCTCGTAGTTCTTTTAGAATACGCTCAAATTATTATGAAATCAATTATTTAGTTAACTATATTAGATAAATAAGTGGTAACGTCGTCGCCTTGTAATCAAGGGGTCCTGGGTTTGATACCTGCTGGTTCGGATTCCACTTTAAACTGCAGATCCATTCCAGATTATTCTGTACATCAAGCGGATTTAAACTGTGAAGTCTTTATAGCTCATTAATTGGAAGTAATAGTGAGTCACAATAAGTAAGGGACAGCGCCCATCTCAATAAATAGAAGTTCCTTTCACCAGTTTGTGACAGTTTAAAATTAATTGTGTGCTCACGTAGTCTAAGCTGTACTGGAACTGATGTTTAAAGTGGAATCCAACCGGAACCCGTACATTACAAGGTGGCATAGTTGTCCACTGTGCTGTCTGGGAGCCCGCATATTGTAATTGTTTGCTATGCACTAGCTGAATTACACACATGTTCTCTCTCGAACGATCAGACTCAGACCAACTATTCTCGGGAATCTCTGGAGCAAGGCAGCGTATAAAGCCGAGAAGGGGAGGAAGCGAGTGGGCGTAGCCTAGCAGTACACGCTGTTGCAAAGGCTGCTAACTGCAGTCGCTTTACCCCCTCCATGCAATTCCATTCCCTCGAACTTGTTCATTAGTCGAGCCCTCTATAGCAATGGCGTATCCTGGATTTTCATAAAGGGCATGCTGTACACATATTTTTTAAAAACATATATATTATGGAATGGGGGATAGCATTATTCAATAGATGACGATTTGCACATTAACATTACTAAATATTGCATAACGTATAAAGTAACGAAATATGGATAAAGTTCAAAACTCACCAGGTTTGATGTCTGATGTGGAAGTCTTCATCAAATTATAAAATCACTTGATATTTATAAACAGTTTATATTTACATTGGAGATTCACAATTTAGGTTTGTTTGGCTTATGCAAATAACATTAAAGTAGAGGCCTAAATTACAATCAGATATTCAGGAACAAAAGACCAGACTTAATTAAAATAATTTAAATGTAAATTCTGCTCTTCTGTTTTGAGTGGTAAATTCCCTTATAACATCTTCGTAAAATGAGGGCAATGCTTTCATTTTCAGAAGCAGCTCTTTTTCAATGGATAATATACCAAGCGCACTTAATCTTTCTTGCGATTGGGTTGCTCTAATATAATTATTAATTCTTCTTAATGCTGAAAAAGATCGTTACACTGATGCAGTTGAAGCAGGTATTGAAAAAATGTGTGTAGCCAACTTGTAAGTTTCACTCATAATGTTATGAATATTGTTCGTGTTCATATATGGTAGTAGTTCATGTACAGGTTTATTTTCAAACTCGGGGGAAGAAGAGAGAGCAATCAACTCATTCTTTAGCTATACAAAGTCAAATAATAATAATAACCCTGTATCACACCCTCGGTTTCATTTTCGTCATTTTTTAAAAATATTTCGGGAAAATACTGCACTAAACCATGTGGAACTTTGAAAGAGGCCCAGAAATAAAAATAAACCAAACTTTAAACTAAATGTGCATTGCACTGCACCTCCAAGGGAAAAAAAAAATCAATCGCTGCCACCTCTTTGTTCAACGAATCAACAAGCATACTCTTCTCTGTAGCTGTCACCTCACAGCATGCAGCCAACGCGATATTCACGCATTGTGAAGGGGAAGAAGCGGAAAGGGGAGGGAAGAAGTACGGGAGCAGCGCTTGCCCACGTTAAAATCTTCCATCGCTGATGCGGTACATCGGACAGATTCCTCTGCGACGACATTAATGAGCATTTCTACATTCTAATTTCTTCATATAGGAGAAGTATTTATTTTACACGAGAGCGCTCAACTAAGCTTATATTTTTATACATGTCTTGGATCTGAAGTGAAAGTAAGTAATAATTATTTTCCCACAATTGACGCATGCGCCCAGAATATGCCTCTGCTCTATAGTCACTACTTGCGCAGAGACTTTCTCTTGTTCTCTCGCTCCAGAGATTCCCCGGACAGAGTATAGCGCTTTTCCTACAGCTTTCTGTGGGGGACCTTTTTTTTCTCATCACTCTACTCCTTCTTCCTCTAATGTAATTCTGGGCGCTTGCTCTTTTAGGAATTTAAAATTTCAACAGCTGAAAATTGGTAACCATCGTCGCGATTATCTTATACTCTGTCCCCGGAATCTCTGGAGCGAGAGAATGAGAGAAAGTCTCTGCGCAAGTAGTGCCTTGAGAGAGCTCGACCAATGAACAAATTCGAGGGAACGCGATTGCGTGAAGGGGTATAACGACTCCAGTTACCAGACTTTGCAGTATCGTGCACTGCTTGGCTCCGCCCACTCGCTTCTCCCCCTTCTCTTGTGTTATGTGCGATCTTGCTCCAGAGATTCCCGAGATAGAATATAGAGGCGAAAAGAGTTTGCACAAGAAGGTTGATGGGGCACGTGTGTGTTCCAATTGAAATGAGTAAAAACATAAAAATAAATGTTCGTGATTTGTAAACTCCTCACAAAAAGTTTGGAATATAAGAAGAAAGTGAAGAAATGGGAACAGAGATATTTATTGTAGCAAAAATGATACACCCTGTGATAGGACAAGTGCAAAAATAGAGGACAAGTGACGATGCCAGCTTGCCAAGTTCACCAAAGCAACCAAATATAGTGAACGAAAAACAACCAAAATCAAGGGAAGGAAAAAACGTCTTCCCTATGAACTGTGCAAAACGGCCACAGTGTGTGACACACATAAAGTGAGTCCCTCAAAAATGTGCATGGCCTCCTCTTGCACTGTGCAGTTCCCGCACACGTTGTGGCATCCCAGAGATGAGTGCATCGATGGCATCCTGTGGGAGACGGTCCCATTCAACCTGGGCAGCCTGGATGAGGTCTGGCAGTGATTGCGGAGGCTGTGGACGACGTGAAATGGCTTGCTTCAACATCGCCCACACATGCTCAATGCAATTCATGTCCGGGGAGAGTGCTGGCCAATTCTTACGACGATCCTCAGCATCCTGCAGGAAATTGGTCACTGGTGCTCCACGATGTGGACGTGCGTTATCGTCCACAAAGACAAAGTCGGCACCATACTGGTAGCGAAATGGAAGCACGAAAAGCCGTAGCACTTCATCCACATATCGTCGAGACGTCAACCGCCCCTGCAGTGGAATGAGAGGTGTCCGTCGCCCGTGCATGATACCTGCCCAAGACAAGATTCCACCACCACCAAAGGGATGGACTTCTTGCACATGATACACCCTGTGATAGGACAAGTGCAAAAATAGAGGACAAGTGACGATGCCAGCTTGCCAAGTTCACCAAAGCAACCAAATATAGTGAACGAATGACGTTGTTGTCGCGTATCAGGCCCCAAACAGATCCTTGTTTCATCGGAAAACATCACATTCCGCCATTGTTGCACATCCCACCTACGATGTTCATCAGCCCATATTCGTCTGTTCCGCCGATGGTGAGGTCGCAGTGGCACACGTCTCAGCAGCCTATATGACCTTAGTTCGACACTATGCAAACGATTACGCACAGTCTGGGTCGCGATACGAACGCCGGATGCTTGCAACAAGTCCTTTTGCAACTCCCGGGCAGTCGCTGTTGGCCTTCGGCGTGCAGTCACAGTAATGTATGCATCCTGACGGCGTGTTGTCACTCTTGGACGACCACTTCTCGGCGTGTCTGATACACTGTTCGTGTTCCTGAATCGTTTCCATGTTTTGGATTCAGCTCCTTGGGTGACCCCGACCACACGTGCAACCTCCGCCTGTGTACGCCCTTGTTGCAACAATGTCACAATCCTGGTGCGATCAAACTGCGTTATCACCATCGTTAACGCCAGAAATCCATTTAACGCTTGCACTGCTTCGAAGACACTGGATTTGACATGCTGCGTGACGGCCAGGTAAACTCGGCCGGTACTGATAGGTTGTACCACATTGTAGATGGCGCTAGCTGTTGCCCGGATATGCACGTACATCACATGGTGTTCTGCCTGCATTCTTTTCTCATGTTTCCAACTACATTCCACCCGCACTGCGCGCTGCCCATGTCCTCTCTCCCCGACAAATGGAATATTCCAGACTTTTTGTGAGGAGTTTATTTCTGTAAGGAATTTCATTACATTCTTCATCTTATACTCAATTACCGGCGATAAGGCCCTGCGTGGCTGGTTTGTTATGCTAACGTGTTGTACGAAACCTGTGGTCCCAGGTTCGAACTCTATAAACAGTTCAATTGAACAAGACAACAATAGGAGTCACGCTACCGTGTTTCGCTATTCAGAACCGGACTTGGGAACGGATGAAAATTATTCTCAACCTATGGGAAACAGCCTTCAGCATAATGAACGCCGTCGTTATGCAAGGCGCTACTGTGTGGCATGCCTCATATATGTTGAAGTGTTTGCACATAATGAAAATTCTCAACACTTTAAGAAACATTTCCAAACTTATCCATGAAGAAATTAAGCAGAAAAGTTTAAAACTCCCCTCAAACTTAAACGCTTTGAACACCTTTGAGTGGGTAAGCAAGACACAATAACCAAAATACATGCATAAACAATCCACACGAATAGATCACAACAATGTGAGAACGGGAATAGATAATTTGACGCCCTATGCATTATGACAGCTTTCTTGCGGTTAATGTGCAAAAGGGAGCCTAGAAACGCGAGAAGATGGAAACGGGAGTCTCTAATTGAGATGTTTGTGCGAGCTCTCGAGGCCTTGCTTAATTATGCACAAGGCGTTTCTTGTGTTTCAAAAGGAGAGAGTGTGCAGCTGCCTTGTATACCACCTGTTGTTTATGTTTCCGTCCTCATTAATGGGATTGCATTCGGGGTGGATCATAACTGTTAAGACTCTTTTTCAATGTAAAGAGTGTATTTCCTTAGGCTTTAAGAGTGTACTTTATTTCTGTTAATATGTAGGATGTCTAAAAATTACTTGTGTAAAATATGTTTTTAAAAAGGATCAAGCGGCAATGAACATAAACTGTAAGTGTAATTTAGTGTTTATGAATTTTCACGTTGACTTGTAGCTTTCATGATTTAGGTAATTCATGCTACTCGTATTTTTCTATTGAAAACTTTTTTTCTTTTGAATAAGAAGCTAAAGGCTGAAATGTACAAGACAGTAACTATGCCCCCTTGCACTAAAATTTATCAGTTGAAGAACACATGCAATACAAACATTTATAAGCAGCGTTTGAAAGAATGTCACAGTGCCTAATACCATAGAAAAATGAACTTATGTTTTAGTGCGGAATGTAAATTTCATCCTCATTTATGTTATTTTATTTGTAAATTAACATTAACACGATTAAATCATCATACATCAATTCTGATCTCTGTGACATCGTTACTTTCTTCATATATTTGAACCAAGGTTTTTTTGACTAAATCCATTTCGTGTATTTTGGGGCGTCCAGGGGGTCAGGACCTTGTCAAGTACTAAAATTAAATAATGAAAAATATATTCGTTTAGCATTTGTTGTATAATTTCCTCTGAACTTATTGGAGGACAAGGATTATATTGGGATCATACGGCTTTGAATGACATTACAAAGAAGATTATGTTCACTACTACTCAATATGCATAAAATATTAATCAGAACTACATGTAACATCAATTTTGTTATTCGATAAATATTCAATTATCCCTCTATTTGACATAAATTTCATTGCCAGGACACTTGTTTTTATGTAAATTATTCCGATCTTAACTACAGGTAAGCTACGTAATGAATATGCGCTGTTATATCTCTATTCTTATACAGTATTTTTACCTGTTCGTGTAATAGTAATAGAATATTTAATTTATGTATTGTATTTACTATTAATTTTACTTAATATAATTATTTTAATTTAAACATTATTATTCCTGAGACACTTGGTTCGGACCCCCCCCCCCCCCAAAACATATTTCTAGATACGTGCCTGATTCAAACTGTAGCAAACCATAATGATACGCATGCCATTCAACTCTGTTTTAATTAAATTATCATACATGTGCATACCAGTGCCGGTATATTGCGTTGATGGACGTATCATATTTTCCTCATGTGAACTACGAAACCGGAAGTGGAATTCTGGAAATGAAATTGTGCCCGGTTTTGTGATTCAGAAACTGTAACGTATTCACTAGCAGTTTGGTTACATAATTTTCAACTAGTGGCAACTGTGAATGGCGGAAGTTGTGATGCTATTTTGGGGGTTCTGTGATGTATTAAACATGAGTAGCATTATACTTCTGGACAAACTTAAAGAAACTTGGACCTTATCTTCCTCACAATCTTGAAGAGGCACGTGACCAACACATGTCGACGTGGGTGGCCTTACAAGAACGAAGGGTTGTGTTGGCCACAAGCCATTATTTATGTTAATATTGATTTTAAATTAAATATTGTATGACTTAAATATAACTATATGAAAATAATACAAAAAGATTGTGAGCAAGATAAGGTCTTGTTTCTTGAAGTTTGTCCAGAAGTATATTCCATTTTATAATAACGTGGTTTCAGAAACGTTTCAGAGATTCTAGCAAGCATCCACAGTTTTGGATAGCTCAAATGTTTATTTTCCTTCTTAATAGCATTTTGCTCCAGGACTATCTCAAAAACTGGAATGAGATGTGCTGTCGCCTCTGAAATCAATTTCCTTTCGTGGACGAAATGGAAGAACGAGTTTGGATATGTATGTTGTAGTGTTGCCGAGCTCTCAGACGAATTTAATCATCTTAACAATCTTTCTTCAAGTTCTAAAGCATAGTTTTAATGCCGTTATTGATTGATTGATTAATTGAATTGGTGTTTCAAGTCCACTTTATGCAAAGTAAGGCTAATAGGGACTAGACCTACAGTTTAAAGTGCGATCCGATGTGCCTCCACCGGGTATCGAATCCGGGACCCCTTGATTAATAGGCAACGATCCGAGCCTTTATTTTTCCCTTGTTTAATAATAATACATCTAGTTTAACTTTTATACGAGATAGAACATAGAAATATTTGAGATTGCGCAGGGCTAATTTGGAATTTTGATGTGCATATGCATAACGCCGAGAAGTATAGAAGTTTGAAGTTTGCTTTAAGTCCACTTGATGCGCGACTGGACCTACAGTTTAAATTTGGATCCGAACCACTCTGTACCTCCTCTAGGTATCGCACTCGGGACACTTTGATTACAATACACAATCGGTGAGACCCGTTGTTTCATGCGCGTAGATCTGTTTATAAAACGAAAATGGACTTTAATTGAATGATGCAAATTTCCTGGCATATTCGTTATCCGATAGAAAATACAAATGGCACTGGCAACAGTGAATCCGTGCTCCGTGGTTACATACATGCACACAGTGTGTGTCTTGAGGGCTCACGTCGCCGAAACGAGGGTTGAACAAGCAAGACGTTACCAAGAAAAGTTGTTCTCCTCCATATCCTCTGCGCACTGTGAAAGTCTGTCGTTGTTGTACGGGAACATCCTGTACATATAATGGAAACCCTGCAGTCGCCACGTCAATCTATGTTTAAACTAGGGTTCTGTGTAGTTTTGACTCACGGTGTAAATTTTTCTACTTTGATTTCGAAAGAGAGAGCATGACGCAGCAAAACAAAGAAATATACAGGGTGTGACGAAAATACAGGGCAAAACTTCAGGAATGGCTTCTCCATATTTGAAAAAGGGGAGAAGGCTGCATCAGCAAGGGTTTGGAAATGAGTATGATTGTAGGGTGTGGTTTATTACCTGGAATTGCTCAGAAATTAGCCATTTCCAGAGCCATATTGATAAAACCTTTTTTCCTTCTCTACATAGGAGGACTCTTCCTGATATTTGGCCGCGCATTTTCGTTACACCCTGTATATCTTATCAATTCAAAAATGTGTAAACATACGTTCGATAAAATTCATAATTTTAGTAACGCATTTCCAAATTGTGCACAATTTATACCACCTCAGTACCTTAATGTAGAATATCGAATTCCTTTTGAGACACTGCCAGGAATTGGAGCCAAAGGACAACTGGGATGTTCAGAAGTAGAGTGATAAATAGCGTTTTCATGTTTTTGGTGGGTGCAAAGTTCAATAATCAATATTGGATTTCAATAGTCACAGTGTTAGCAGTAAATATAGGATCATTTTTCAGCATTCAGAAGAAATGCGAGCTCGCATCGGAAAAGAAATGTTAGAATAAATCTTCCGGGGGGAAAAAAAACAATGCTCACTCCCTGCGTTTCAGATTTTCAAATAATTACACACTAATCCATATTTCTCGCCTACACGTGTGACATTTATGTATGTACGTACCTGTAGAATCCTCTTAATTGTTTGTTTCTGTCCGCAATAAATTCCGGTTTCAAATTCGCGCGTGTTGCGCTTGGAATTTGGCGTCAATGCAAGTGAATTATGCCCTGTGACCTATGCATTGATTTAGAGCGCCATGTTTTTGTATATGCTAGAAAGAGGAGAGAGAAAGTTTGTATATTAGTGGAATGGCTTAGAGGCTTTGTTCCAGGGTTGAAGGTGAAGAATTCGTTTCCAATGCTTGGGATGAATTATATGGCTTGAGGTGTACAATATTAGAAGTGATCATAAAATGTAAAATATTGTACTGTTAAACTTTTACAGGTCCATGGCGAGGGGGAAGCTGGGGGGCTGAAGCCTAGGGCGCCATGTACAGAGGGCATCATTCAAAGCTTTATTATTTATTAAAAAAGGACAACATAGTCAGAAAATGCGACGGAGAAATTTATACATGGCAGAGTTCTGGAAACACACTGCTGGAATTTTCTATTTCCCAAAGTAGTGGAAATAGCACGTTTTTAAAAACGTTTTTCAGGCACTAAGACAACTGTAATATTCTTAAATATGCTAAGCTTTTTTTAAAAAATCAGAAATGCGAACTACAAAGCTTTAAATATAACCTCAGATATTTTTAATGAGGGTTTCGTTCTGTTTCCTCATTTCAAAATTATAGGTCTTTTCCACTCTTACGGCGGCCGGTCCTAGTTATGGCAAGGGGAGCAGGGATTACGCCGCAGACCAACCAGAGACGACAGCTGTGGCACCGAGAGAAACGACACGGTGGGAAGAAGTACTACGTGAACCTCGTTCTACTGGCTGCTGCGTTTCTTATCGTGCTGGATTGGTCGCTTCGCCGCTCCCCACTTCCCTTGACAGCAATATGATCGGCCGCCGTAACAGTAGAAAATGCCTTTAGTAGGATGCATATATCACACACCATGGCATAACAAGAAAATATCAAACAACGGACATAAAATGTAATTGTGTCCTCAGAGGTGGGGAGGGGCGCAAAACCACAATCCTGCCTAGGGCTTCAAAATATCTAGCTAGGGTGCTGAAATTTTACAAGTTTCCTGTTAAGAACGCAACCGTTTTTTTCGTGAGCGCATGCACATTCCTATCGTCATCTCCCTGTGCTGAGACTAGAATAAAATGTAAAGATGGAGTTCCAAAACTGGAGGGGGTAAGGAAAGTTTAACTTTCTCTTGGTAGACAGAACTTAGCCTTAAGAGGCCATAGCGCGGGGCAAGTATTCGCCTCATTACTCTCCTAATCGGCGCCACTGATGTATATGTCTGTAGTACAGCACTTACACATAAATCTAGTTATAAGAAAGCACCTTCAAATTTAAATGTGAATGTAATGCGTAAAGAAAGATAGTGATTTTAAATTACAGTTTTATGCACCGTAAATCTTGAGCCGTAAAAATTACATTAATTAGGTTAAATATGGGTGATAATATTTTAAGAACAGGTATGTTCATTTTTACGGTTATTAGATTGCAGCGGGAATCGATTTCGTTAGACCGTCATTTTTCCAATTAACGTTTTACAGTGCAATATTCTTCCAGGTAGATTGCATTATGAAGGGGTAAAAACTTTATCTCATAGATGGCAGCAGCAGGATTTTTAAGGAAATATTATTGGTGACATGATGTAATTAACTCTAGTCTTTGGCTCATTACATAAATTAGAAAAGTGGGGAATTTAAGTTGGATCAAAGGAAGTAATATCATTGCTTCATAATACCTTCTTTTGAATGGACAACTTCTCAACACTCATTTATCTCATACTCTACTATTGTCTCAGGATATATTTGAGTTCCCGGGGTGTAAGGGGTGACCTTCCACGTAGTACACCCAAATGTCAACCTCACTTCCACGTTAGTGCACCCTGGACTGAAGACTAACGAGGCTCTGGCGACTGGCCCCATGGCCAGTATAATTTTGTTTGTGTTGTCCTGTGTTTTGTCCTTATTTGTGCTGAGTGTTCTTTGCAGCCTCGGCTTTTAACGAAAGTCAGAACATTTTAATATTTTATGATTTTATTAAAGCAACGTTAGAGTTGTTATGTGTAATGGTAAGGGGCTGGACCCCGTATAGTGTGACGGGTGCAAAATAGCCTTAGTGCTGACGCACCCAAAATTTTAAAATCAAATCAAATCAAATATTTGAGTTCCCGTAGCCGAATGTTAGTTGGCTACATGGAGAATGCCATATATATAATTTGAGGTGTCCAATCTAGTTATTCCTATTTGAGAGGAGCAGGAAAGGGTTAAATTATCTCCCCTCACATCGTTCTCACCCAGCGGATCGTCAGATGCCTGGGCTTGCCTAGGCTTCATGGCTTCCTGAAGAGTGTACTGCTCGAAAAGAATTAAGTTAGTGCTTGGGTTCGACTCCTGATAGTGTTGTTATTACAAATGATGATGTTGATATTATTTTATTGTAATTACAAGGTAGACTGGCTTACACACGAGTTTATACTGGGTGACGCACGAAAAAATAGGTCGAGTCTGTAGCATATGCTGCCGACCTGGGCTACTTTTTCGTGCGCCATCCTGTATTTTTCAAGCAATTAGCTAGTCACAATATGCATAATCCCTCTTTTTATAATTATGTAGTTTTACAAACTAACTGCCAAGAATTTGCACATGAAAAATTCATTCTCAACAAATGTAATTCATGACTTCAAATATCAAAACAGTTGAACATCTTCAAATATAACATCCAAAGAAACATAGACAAATCACACATGATTTATCTTCGTGTCAACTAATTTCAGCAGTCATCAAAAGTAGAGTTGCACATACTATTTGCAAACAGTTAATTTCTCATTTTTCAGACTTCTTGGATGTACATCCTTATCCTGCACCACACATTTTACACTAGCCGAGGAACGCTGCAAGGAAGCATTTCTTTACGAAATTCTTAAGCATGCTAAAAGCAGAGCGTGAAAATTTCATTACAGTTAAATTTACCTCGTTAAAAATTGTATCTGATGTCTTAGAAGTCAAACAAGCATATCAAGTTTCAAAACATCTCCGTGCTTAATTAACTGCTTTGAACTTCAAAAATAGATGCTAGGAGGATTCTTTTATTACGCCATTAAAAGATGTAGAAAAAAGAATGGGAAAACCTGATTCTCTTCAATGTTCTTGTTTCCATAGTAACGATGGTATAGGTGAGCAAATTAGCCAGACCTGGGAAAAGAGAATAAGGCGAAGACAGTCCAAGAGCATCCTGAAATCTGAGTGCAGCGTGAAGTCAGGATGGAAAAATTAGCCAGAACAAGATACGACCCAATCACCTTTGCTGTTCTGTACCACGTGATTTCGAAAATAGCTTACTCTCGCTGTGCACTCAACGACTTTAGGAGTGCTGTGTAATTTATACAGCGCAATTTTGATGCACTCATTTTAACGTTTTGTAAAATTAAGGGGGAGGGGTTGCCCCCTAAAACAGTTTTTTAGTTGAAACACAAAAATACGTATTTCTTCCTTTGGGCCCCTCTATATACCTGCGAAGTTTCATGGAAATCGGAGTGGGACACAGGGGTCAGATCCCCACTTCAATTTGTCCTCATCTTCACATTTGAGGGGGGTTTTGCCCCCTAAAACAGTTTTTTTTTTAGCTGAAACAAAAATCACGTCTTTCTTCCTTTGGTGCCATCTACACACCTGCCAAGTTTCATGGAAATCGAAGGGTGACACTTAGATAACCTCCCTCGTAATAGAAAATTTTACTTTAAAACAACCGAATAATGTCGGTCGAACTGCACCTTCGCCACATTGTTGCATAAAGTAGTGAGTTGCGGTACTAAATTTAATGTTCAAGCGACACAGAGAGTGGTCCCTGAAAACTCACACGATATTTTGGTCAACGTATCGCTTGAACTCTAAATTTTTAAGAGTGGATGCATCTTACCCAGTATAGGGAGAGGGATGGAAAACTTATTTTGCGGGGACAATGAAAGTCAAAGAGTTATTTACTTAGATAATCACACTACAGAAAGTAACCTTTACTTAGAATATGTTCATGTTGTACTATAGGTACCTATTATTTTTATCGAATGGTAAAATATAAGTAAACGACAACAGTACAGATGTGCCGCGTGGTTGCATACATATAGTATAGTGCCGCGTGGTTGCATACTTATAGTACAGAAGATTCTGTTTATCCATGATCCGTAACGTTGAAACAAGGCCTTAACGACTTAACGAACAAACGCGCCTTGATGTCCTCTATACGTTGGTTGATAGTTCGTCGCCCTTTTACATCCGTACCCTGTATGCCTCCCCTAGCATTCGCCAGCACGATCATTCTTCACGGTGATACATTATTCACATGATTTATGCCCAGAAAAGCTGTGGCCGCTTCCCTACGTTACAACAGGGAATAGTATATCTCTGGATCTGGCAACAGTCACGCAACCTGACCATCATCAACACATGCTCATACAGGTTCACCCTCTCTCTCTCTGGCTCTGCGAAATAAGTTAGATAGGTGAGAAAGAGTGAGGGCCAGACAATGTGTGCCGTGGCTTGTCATGCGTGTATATTTATCAGAGGAATTATCATTCATCTGAAGTTGTTCTCGTTGGTGTATAACCACGTGACGCGCCCATTATTTTTTTTATGTGCCGTATCGTCTGCGTACAACGCCCTTAATTCGATCTGGTTCAGTGGGGAAATCTTTAAATGTCATGACCGCCCTCAGGGGAATCCCTGGAATGATACTGTACGTTAGAAATGTGGAATGCGTTCATACATTCCTTGTGTCTTGAATAACCTATGGAACTTACAGCGTGAGGCAATAAATATTTTTAAGCGTTCACTGTTTTGGTGACCATTGGCTCTTTCTTAACTCTTTCTTTCCATACTCATTTCTCTCTCTCTTTCTGTATTTTTCTCTGTTTCTCTACATCCTCTTTCTTTCATCGTCTCTCTCTGCTTCTTTATCCGTATCTGCAGCTCAACCAAGATGAGAACCACTCCATCAAACTCGCAAACTAAAGTGAACACTCATTTGTTTTCTCCTCTCCCTTCCCCTTCGCTTATGCCATAGTGCCCCGTGTTGCCGTATTTATAATTTCCCTCCCTTTCTTCGCTGTCCAAAACTTCAAAAACGTTAAGTTTTACGTCTCTACTTTCGCTATGTTAGATTTTCACTTAGCAGTGAATAAAGGCAAAGACGATTTGTTGAAATCGCAGCATATTTTGGCAATGCAGGGGCAGATTACATGGCAATCAGCTGATTTCATCACCCACGCTCACTTTGCTCGCTTACGGTTGAAAATTCGACTACTGTGTAAGAGGATTTTCTCTTCTTGGTCGAGCTGTAGATACTCCTTATTTATTTATCTACTTCTCTCTTTCTTTCCTCTCCTGTGTTTTCTATATTTCCGTCCTTCTTTCTATTTTGCTATCTTTTTCTCTCTAATTTCTTCAATATCTGTGCGTCTCTGTCCCTCAAGGTTTATTCCTCTAGTTGTGATTCTTGCGCCACAAAAATTAATTCTGAAAACATCTCATGCAGGCCTTTTGAGTGGGTAGAAATATCTCAGATAGGCCAAACGAGACTAGATATACAGTTGAAAATGGGATCCGAATAACTGTGCAATTTGCTTGAGGGAGGGATCGAGCTACACATGTAGCTTGCCGTGTCCCATCGGTATGAAAGGTTGTATTTCTTTCTGAAGGTAAACCTGCTCGATAGCTTAGTGGTAACGTCGTCGCATCAAAAGGTCTCGGGCTCGATACCCAGAGAAGAACATAGTGGTTCGATTCCACTTTAAACTGTAGGTCCAGTCCCTATTAGCCTTTTGTGCATAAAGTGGGCTTAAAAATGAACTCTATATTTCTGAAGGTTAGTTTTCAAGCGCCGCGTGTCTCTTGTCGCCATGTGGCATTTTGATTGTCGCTTCTGTCACAAAGTTTCCTTACATCCTCATAACGCTTCAGCAGCGCACTCTTTGTGCAGTACAAACGTAGACGCGAGAAAGCTCTTCCACCAAGACTGATATAGAGAAATCCGGGGGAGTGGCAGAGTCGGAAATCTTATTTTCTTAATCTGAAGTACCATGAACTAGTGAGTAATAATAGATTTATATCTGCCCCTCCCTAAGGCCAGTTCTAGTAATTAATTAAAGAGTTTGGGGTGTAAGGGGTACCTTCCACGTAGGCGCCCAAAAGTCAACCTCACTTCCACGTAGTGCACCCTGGACTAAAGACGAACGAGGCTCTGGCGACTGGCACTATGGCCAGTATAATTTTGAGTGTGTTGTCCTGTTTTTTGTTCTTGTGTGTGCTGAGTGCCCGTTTACAGCCTCAGCTTTTAACAGAAGTCAGAAGATTTTAAGATTTTTAGTTATGCAACGTTAGAGTTGTTATTTGTAATGGTAAGGGGCTGGCCTCCGTATAATGTGACGGGAGCAAAATAGCCCAAGTGCTGACGCTGCCAAAATTTTAAATACAAATTCACATCAAATTAAAGAGTTTCCCAAACATCATGTACACATTATGTTCCACCTTAAGATTGACAGTGGTCTAATAATTTCATAAGAGGAACGATGATTCAATGTCGGAACCATGGCTTCTTATTTTTTATCAGTCGCTTTATTTCACAATGAGCCGCGGTAGCTCAGTCGTTCAGGCATGCGAGAGACCCGGTTCTCCCGTCGGGGGAGAATGAAATTCTTTTCCACCTGTTCAAGCGGCTCCGGCGCCCACCCAGCGTCTCATAAAGTGGAGGAAACTCTGGGGAATAAAAGCAGTCAGGATCGTGGTGCTGATCACATCACCTCCATCTTCGGCCGCGATCAAGAAAGTGTGGGGCCTTAACTCCACACCCCCTATACGCCTTCGTGGCATAGTGCAAAGCACAGTGGGTTTTTTCCTTTACATGTTTACACTGCTTTATTTCACCATCCTTTCTGATTATTTCCTTGCTTTCTTAAGGAAAACTGGGCGAAAGGAGGGGTCACAGTCCCACCAACTCCCCTCTGCGCACAGCGCAGCGGACAAATGTCTACTTGACTCAAGAGCGAGCATTTATTCCAAAAGCTAGCCTGTACTATAATATTTGATATCCTGACCACGTAAAGTATTCTCTTGCGAAACAAACACACTTTGCTTGAAAATTGAGTCATCTATTAGATTGCTTGCAGTTCATGTGGTCGATATTGTTGAAGCGGTTACATATTTTTTCCCAATGCAGCATGCATCCCAATTTCCATGGGGAGCACGCTAGGTGGCAGCAGCGTGCGAAGTCAAAAGTCCTTCTCTACATGATACATATTTAAAACCTACTCGCACTTAATTTTGGTGCAGGTCACGTACCGCCGAAAGAGGGAAGCGCTAGCTCTGATACATATCGCGGCGAAGGACGACAAATCCCAGAATATTTTCGTCAGAACGAGGGAGAAAGTTGATGAAGAGAGAGAATTTCTGCATTTCTTGTTGCCGGTTCTGAAACAAAATATATGTTAACTCCGATTTAAGAGAAGTTTTCCTCCCTTCCGGTAAAATTCGTTCATCACCAAATTTTGCATATCAGATTTGATTGTACGAAGTACGTTAATAATACTTTTAATACTTGCTTCTTCAAGCATATTATAGCACTTGATATTCTACCGGTATTTTGAGCGAAAGCTTTGTAATTATTAAATATTATTAATTTATTAGTTGTTTACTGCAGGTTACATTTAAAGGCATAATTTCTTATTTGCACTCTGCTGTAACGAACCTGACAGTTTAAGGTTTTATATTTGTAAGAAGTTAAGATTTTTAAAATGTTTGTTACTTCAAATAATGTGCAAGTTGTCACAGACAATTAGTTAGATTGATACAGTTGTAGTTGGAACTTTTATATATATTTATAAATACGTCAAAATCTGTTCGTGTTGACGTCACTTTCTCATCTCAGCAGAGGGAGTGAACCCAGCTGAATGTTTGTCACCTGACCTGTGACCTGACGACAGACTGAGTTTGGAAAACAGGTGAACGTGAAAAATCAATAAGAACTTGGAAACGGAGGGAATTCAAGTATAGATTTTTGGGTTTTCGAGTTTTCTTCTTGCCGATAAGTTGAAAGTAAGCAATTAATTATGTACCTTGACTTTCGCTATATGTGAGGGAATTGCCCAACGTTAGTATTGAATGTTCTAGTGTTTTATTGGTAAGTGATTATGAAATATACGCGATTATAAAACTGCGTTTTAACTTTGAAAACAGTGTTGTGTTTCTCTTCTACCCAGCAAGCCCTGATGATTTACAAAGATTCTCATGTTCCCGACTAAAGAAGTAGCGGACTAACTTTGTGACGACTGGTGTACAACCGGGGTGGACGTTGCACTGCATAGAGTGTGAGTAATGAGTTTTACGCCTCAGTTAGGCGTAAGATAAAGTAATGAGGTCAAACAGATTTTAAAGTATTCAAACTGTAATTCCACTAATAAAGACAACAATATCGAAATAATCAGAAAAGTAGCAAATAATATTCAGCATTTAGTTATAAATGTTTTAAACAAAAATTCTACAGTAGAAGTAATATCACATTTGTAAATATACCAATTCATATCGTCAAAAGTTAAAAATAATTTTTGAAGCTTTCTTTGGGGTGAATAATGAAAGAATTATCTTGGGTTATCAGGCATGTGAGTCGAGGACATGCTTCCGATCTTTCGAGAGTTAACGCCAACGTTATCTTCAGCGAGTGAAGGGCAGTGATGTGTGTGAAAAACCAGTCTCGGAGCATTCGAGAGGTGACGTCACTCTCATCTTCAGGGACTGAAGGGCTTCCCCGATGGCGCAGTGGTAGAGTCGTTGCTTTGTAATCAAGAGGTTCGATACCCGGTGGAGGCACACAGTGGTTCGGATTCCACTTTAAACTGTAGGTCCAATCCCGATTAGCCATACTGTGCATAAAGTGGACTTAAAACGCTAATTCAATTCAAGGATTGAAGTGCAGAGATGTGCATGAAACCGGTTTCCGAGCTTTTGAGAGCTAGTATCTCTCTCATCTTCAGGGATTGAAGTGGAGAGATATGTGTGAAACCATCTGATATCCCAACTATATCGCTTCATTATCAACAACTGTTGGCTGATGATTGTATGATTGAGTTTATTTTGCTTCGATCTGTGCCACTTTTGGCTAATTTGCGAAGATGGGGATGAAATTGATGAATGGACATTCACAAACACCCATGCCCAGGACGTAATTCGAACCCGGGACCCCTAGTGTTGTAGCGCGATGTGCTAACCACTCCGCCACGGAGGTTGGCTGTTGGTTGATGATAATGAAAGTATGGGGAAAGAAGTGTGAACCACGATGCCTTATCTCGCACGCTAATCGCCAAGCAGGAGGTTTTTTTTTGTAATACTAAGGCCGTAATAATACTGTATCCATTGCACTTGGCGTTATCGCTGCAACCCAAAAACACGTGTACGTCACAGCCGCTCCGGTTTGAACCAACTATTACTAAGCCGAGAACCAACAAGAGTCCAAGACGACCACCGTCGACGGGTGCAACGCTGCAAAATGAAATGTCAACAGCACTTGATAAAATCACTCTCCGTTTCCATAAAATGATCCGGAGATTTCCAGACCGAGTGTTTGAACAGCCGCTTTGTGAGTGTGTGTCCAGCTAAACCTTCTCCAGGATGCGAATTCTTGGTCAAACAGACTCTTCACCCCGTTGGGGCTTATGCAATTCTCGATATGTACCAAGAACGATGGATTTCTGTAATTTTCTTTCCTTCTTTCTTCATCATGGTCTTCTTTCGATCTTTATTCTCGGATTTATTGCCTGTTTGGATGTTAGTTTACCTGGTCTGTCCACATCATTGCTGACAGTGGTTAACTTGCAGGAAATTAGGCCAAGGTCTAGCCTATTAAAGTCTGAGTTATGAACAAACATTGTCTGAAGATTAACATGAGAATTGTAGTGTACCAGAAATTACCTTGATTTGATTTATTTTACTTTGCTTTTATGCCACTTTTGTCTAATCCAGAAAATGAGAATGAAATGTGATAAGATTAAATTGATAAAAATAGTCACAAATACACATGGACTGAACACAGAAAAGAACCCACGGGGGAATATACTGGCTGTAAGTTCAGACGCCACAACCTCGTTAGTCTCCAAAACATATTCCATGGTGTACTGCGTTAAAGGGAGTTGATATTTGGGCACCTTCCGAAAGGGTTACCTTTTGTAAACTAGTGAGCATTTAATTGTTAAGGTTACGAAATCTTCAAGAGTATAAGTGACCGTCGCCTTGTAATCAAAGGATCTCGAGTTCGATCCCCAGTGGAGCCACATATTGGTTCGAATCCATAGGGTGGCCCAGAATTTTTTAGTCTAGGAATGCGGAACTTACTATGTGAATTAGATGTGTATATCATTTGAAAAACACAGCAATCTATTCAGCCTTTTGCACAATAACTCTGCTTATTATTACTATTATTTATTTCTTGTTTGCAGTAAGGTTGACTCTGTGCTTCTATCATTGATTGTTAATTTTAATAACATACAGAGCATTTCTTGCCATACACGCGTTAGGAGTATAATCTTGATACTTATATAATGCAGTATTCGCTAAATATAGATAATGCGAATGGCAGTAATACAAGCAGAGAAAAAAAACAGAAGTAATTTATTTACTTAATTATAACGATTATTTTAAACAATAATTAAAAAAACGACAGTTATATTACACGTTCGAGCACATATTACACAGAGGCTAACAGGGACTGGAATACATTTTGGACATGATTATCGCCACTGGAGGGGTGGACATAAGGGGTAGGCAAGCACCTTCTCGCAACACCTATGTGTTCGGATTCATGTTTAATCTCTATTTCTAATCCGGATTAGCCTATCTGTGCATAACGTTGACTTAAAACTCAAACTCAATTCAATAGAGTAACAATTCGTGATATTCTGACAGTAAAAATCACTCGGCGGGGGTGGGGGGTGGGGGCTTGCAAACAATCATTTCCGAACTTTGCTTTTACTGTCTAACTTCCCACAATAGCATTTTTTTTGGCAGACGATTGTAAATGACAAATACGCATGCAAGTAGACGCATGGCCAGACACATTTTGATAAATGTAACACAGAAATCATGACACGCTCCGTTACCTTCCTTTGTGGCACTCGCTCTGAAAAAAAAAACGCTTTTTGTTTATTTACTTGCTTTTATTTTCTCCCTTTTCGCTTTAATATTCATTGCATTTTATTTTTGTGCCTTTGATCTCCATAAGGCATATCGTCTCTGGTGTTTCTGGTCACGTTAAATGATTTCCATTCAATGGGTCGGCGTGGAGCGTCATCTTGTGACAACATTTAGCACTAGGCAAGACTTAAAAAGATCGGTCTGCAATACACAGGCTGTGCATTGATCCAACAGTGAAAATCTCTCCTTTTATAGTTTATTTTTAGTGTAAGTCAACTATTTCTTCTGTTTGCACCTTCTCCTTCTCCGACACACTTTTTCGTGTGTTGGGCCACTGATTAGCTGTGAAAATTTTGGTCGTGCACGTCTTTAAAATAATATACTGGGTGGGCCCAAAGTGATGGATACATTAATACTGTGAAAAAAATGCGATAATCAGTGTAGAAACTGTATGAACTGACCAAGATACATTAAGGAGGGAAATAGGACAATGATACCAGAAATGTCAGTGCAACTTTCAATGGTGGAACTTCTCGGTATGTTGACTATTCTCGTTGCGCAGCTGGATTCGCCGCCATGTGCGTCGGTTTGCTGGCCTCAGCATTTCGGAAGTGTTCATTCTAAAGACACGGGCAATTTCTCCTTTTAAGATTCTCAGCGAACTTCGCATGAATTCCCCTAAATTATAATTATTATTTACGAACGACCACAGCCAGTTATCGCAGGTTGTTATATCAGGACTTCTGGGAGGCCACGTGAGAGGTCCAAGTCGTCCAATCCACACTGGGAACTGGCTGCTCAAACATTATCGACCGGCTTGTATCCGCCATTGTTTATAACATACAACACAACAGTCACTGCAGAAACACAATGCGGGAAATGAAACAATTGAGTAACGCACGACGCCACAACTTACCTTTTAACTGCAACATTTGGAAGGACTTCTAACCAGTGGCGGCAATTTGGTTCCAAAACGGGGGGGGGGGGGGGCAAGGTGCCAAAACTGGGAGGAGGTAAAGACAGTATATTTCCCTTTGTAGATAATATTTAGCATAGTGCGGCTGCAAAAGAAACGAAAAGTGGGGGCAACCGCCCGCACTCGCCCCTCTAATCGCCACCACTGCTTCTAACTACAGTATTGGGATTCACTGACCTCTATCTGAAAACATACGATTTATTACCACACAATGTTTCTGAGGATGAAAACTTTCCTCTCAAACTATGACAATTATTTACGTGAATTTCGCTTACAAATAAAAAGTTATTGCAGTATAAATACCGTGCGTCCATTTCGATCTGCAGCCGAGAGATCGGGAGAAGCGTGGCGGGCGCCACTGACGGAGATGCCGACATTTGCGGCCTGAAATGCCCGCTTATTTTTATGGACATATGCAGACATTTATATAAATATTGCAAAACGAGCACTAACCTGTGTTATAAGAGTATGGTTTTAATTTTAGTAGCTTAGTGACTGTATGTGCCGATGATTTTGACACGCCCACCTCTTGTGAAACACGGCGTAGAGGTTTGTTTGGAGAACGTTCTAACGCTGCACCAATATCATCGAGTTTTGCTTAGGTTAGAATCCGTCGTTTTTGCTTAGGTGTTTTAAAATTTAACGATACAGTTTCTCGTAATTTAAGGACAAGATGTCTAACCGTATCTCTGTGTGGAGTTGAAACGCATGGGAATTTCTGTACAAATTACCTACACACGTCTCGACACGAGTTTGTTTTCACGTAGGTACGTGTCATACATAAAAAAATCTTTGTTCTAACGTGAATCTTGCGGCTGGCATTCCAATCGTCTCACTGACACGTCACACATACACACTACAATAACACAAACAAGTAACTGCAAGTAACCAAGAATAACACTCTTGCGCACAGTACGAAATTAACACGCTCTTGGTTTACATTGCTCGCCACTATATTTACAACTCTGTCTTCATCTAGTCGCGAAGGAACAAAAAACTCGAGCTCGGAGATTTCGGATTGCAAGGAAGCTCACGAACACTATTGACTTTTAACGGTTTCTTCTACAGCGTAATCTTGATACAGTGTTGCACATTCAAAACCTCCAAACGATTTCCATCGGCACAAAACTCTTTCAAGGATATAAACTTAAGCAGGACGTTACTGGTCAAAACTATGATTAAAATGTTTTATTATCTGTGGTTCTTAACATCGTTTCTAAAGCGTATTTTTTTTGTGTATATAAGAGCAGAACTTGGATGAATTACAGAAGAACTTTTGCGTGTTATAACACAGGTTAGTGATCGTTTTGCAATATTTATATAAATGTCTGCATATGTCTATAAAAATAAGCGGCCATTACAGGCCGCAAATGTCGGCATCTCCGTCAGTGCCGCCCGCCACGCTTCTCCCGATCTCTCGGCTGCAGATCGAAATGAACGCACGGTAGTATCCGATCGTGACTTTCGGCGCAAGATGTACTTATTCTAACACTGTTTCAAGAGAATACTTCTCCTCTCGTCTTCAGGTGAACAAATTTCTTCTTCAGGTGAACGGATATCAATGAATAATAAAATATATTTCCATGCTAGAATAAATTTTGAATTTACACTTTATCGTAATAATTGCTGGAGAGGTTATCTAACATGTTACCTTTCCTTGTGCGAGAAAAAAAGCACTAAAATTTGGAGATATATCCACGAAGTTTGCAACATTGCCTCTTTTTTCACTCCTCGAAAATCTTTTTGCTCCGTTTGACTTCTAAGAGAAGCCGCCTTCTGCTCTGCCGAACCCCTGACGTATTAATTACGTAAGCACCATTGTGCCTGAGGCTGGCGACACTTGTCATCACGGGATGCTGCAGCGTCGCGCGGATCAAAGATGCGAGAAATTTTACAAGCGGCTTCTTTTGTGTCGCTCGGCGAGCGCTTTGTATCCTTCGTTACTCTGTTTGTGTCTCTTCTCCTCTGGTTTTTGTCATTTGGCGTTGATGCACGGGGTTTTCCACGCACCTTCCCTTTTACTCTTTGTTGGATAGATTCGGATTGCCTCCCCTACCCCCTCCCCACTCTTCCTCCCTTCCTCATCACCAACTAGACTTCCGAATACAAAAGAATATCCCGCTTTATAGACCACGTTATCATCTCACGATCTCTGTTTGCGGGTTCGAATCACTGTATACTACGGTAGGAATGGCCAAATCCGGATAAAATTTCATCCGGATATCGGATATTCTGATACTTCGATTATCCTAATTATCCAGATTATCCGAAATGTTCGAATATCCGCATGCATTATACGCACAGTTTCATCGTTCGTCTGTTTTACGGGCTATCCATATATTCTTTTCTTATTCTTTCAAGTGTTACTGTAGGGATTTTCTACAAATCCTTCATCAAATATATGAGTATATACTATCTGGATTATCCGTTGAATCCGAAACGGTAGAATGGTTAACACAGCTTGCTACGACGCCAGAAGCCGTGGGTTCGAATCCTGGCTTGGGCATTCATTAAATATCTTCATCAATTTATTAGACGTTGGGCGAATCTCAATGCCGCTTTTGTGTAGGGCCATTTTCGGTAAAATTCTCACCAGAGATGACCCGCCGTGAAAATCGAACTCTGCATGGCAGTCGGCGACTGGACCGACTGAACTGCCTCTCTCTGTTTGTGTGTCTAGAAATACTGAATAGCATGGTAGAAAGAGATTTTCTTCTTTGTATTTTCATTATAATTTTACGTTGCTTTCCTCTCCTTTTGGTTAATCGCGGCGATGAGGATAAACTAATGTGGGATAAGTACCAAAACACCAGGGTTCGAACCTTGGAGCTCTGGCTTCGTAGCGCGTTATACGCTGACCACTCCGTCACAGAGATCATCTGAGATTTTCTTCGTAAGTGCCAAATACTAAAGTTCGTATGATCAAGCTCTTGCGTAAGAAAGCATATCTCCATTAAATTCTTCAATGTCTTGTTGCATAATTGGATATATACACAAGGACCACAGAACATTCCAAACTGTGTAATGATTAACACTTTTAGCCAAGGCATAAATCTTTTCTTCTCGCTCCAAAACGTAGCTCCACTAGAAACACGCCAATAGATGAACCAATCATTCTTTGATTTATTTTATTTTCCATCACGTTTTGTGCCTCTTGGCTAATTTGCGAAGATGGGGATGAGTGATGAAATGATGAAATTGATGAATAGACATTCACAAACAACCAAGCCCGAGCAGGATTCGAACCCGGGACCCTTGGCGTCGCAGCGCAATGATGAACCAATCAGATAGCATCTCTGAAGTAGGTGACTGAAGCTGATTGGGTGTGTAAGTCATGAGTCATGTCAAAAAGTTTTGGCGCGAACAGAAGAGAGTTTTTCCTAATGGGCTGCAGTCTCGTACAGTGGCGGCAATTAAGGGGGCATGGGGGGAAGTAGTCTCTCACTTTTTGTCACTTTTGCCCCCGTACTATGGTATTTTAATGCTATGCCTTGTCTACCAAGAGAAAGTTAACTGCCCTTGCCCCCTCCCCACTTTTGACAGCCAATTGCCGCTACTGGTTTCGTACATAAGGAAAGGCCTTTCCTCTCCAATAGAGTAGCGATTAACGCTGTCACATTGTAAACAAGTAAACCTGGATTCGCTTCGAGGTGAAGACACATTGCACTCAAGTCCGGAACTCATCGTAGACAGTTAAACCAGCCTACATGAGCTTAAAGTTGTCTTGAAAGAAACCTTACAATTTCAGGATCGTTTCATGAAATAAGCACATTTGAATTGTGCATATCTCACTTCAAAATGTAGATTATGTTGCAATTAGTCTATATGTACATAAAGTGGACCGGATATACAAGTTTAAGACTTATAATTTGCATTATTTTCACATAATATTAACAGTAACAGTTTAGGACAAATTTGCAGATACATATTCATCAATTGTGACTAATCGCTGTTGTGATATACCTGACAAAGACGTTGTATAAATCGGTACTACCGAGACGAGTGTACAGGTGCAAAACAGTTATCTCGGAAGTTTCAGCGGGTATGGCTGTGGGTACACAAAATTTACTTTGAATTTTTTTTTGATTGTCACTTCGTGACATTCAATCTTTTAACTCAAAATTTAGAACTAAAACTCTGGTCCCTTCAGCTTGCATAATTCCCTACAGCTAACAATGGTAAGGTAATTATAATTGAGAATTTCCATCACGCCATCTCGCGAAGACTGCCTGTACCTAGCAGAAAACCAGTTAAATCTTGGGTCACATTGACTTTCCTTAATTTCTTTCTCTCGGCACAATGTTTTCTTTTAATTTCGTCTGTTTCTCGTTGAAAATTCTGGACGTATTAGCTTTTTTTTCTTTAAAAAGGAAAAAGAAATCAAGTCCCTTTTCTGGTGCTGTACTTCTCTTTTCTTACAAAACGATTCAAACTCCAGTCTCGCGTTTTCGTTAATTTTATTAACAAGTTGTGCATATCATTTTTTAAATCCTTCTAGGAATGGAAGAGATACCTCAAAATAATAATCAAGGGTACATACACTGCTAGAAAGTACCGTGAAATTTACAATATTAGGTCTATACCGTTACAATTTAACAGTCTGTCTGTTCATTTCCAAAAACTGCGCGAAACCGTTTTTTATTTAAATTTCAATATTTTATCATGCAAAAAGATAGTGATTATAAATTGCAGTTGCGTGCACCATAACTATAGTTATAAAAACAATTATTAATATTTCATTAATTAGAGTAACTATATAATGGTAGTTAATATTGGATGAAAGTGAAAGTTAATGAACTTAGACCGTTGCTTCTTCAATCAACTTTTTACAGAAAGCATAAATGCATGAATTCGTACGTGGGTGCTTTTGTTATTCGTATTATTTGTTGGCATTTCTTCTTTGGGTTTAGCGCGACGTGAAGATAATTGACAACTAGATGAAAATAAGAAAGGACACTTGAAAAGGAACCCTTCCTTCATGCCTAGGCCGGGATTCAAGTCTGGAACCTGAAGTGGCAAAATCGTGAATTGTCCACTTAACGAGTTGAACCACCGGAAAATGTATGTGTCGTGTATGTATGCAGAGGTTAATTGATGCACGGTCTTAGGTAGGTACTTTATGATATAATGATTACCACGAAGACACAAAATAACAACGATTTAATACTGAACTTACAAGACCATTTCTAAGATGGCTGAACACATAATCCCGTAATAACTAACTTTATAAACAATTGAATGTTATCTATTCAGATATTATGCAAACTTAACATTCCCCCTCTTCCTTATTTGATTTACTTATAAGTCTATCTGGCGGTTTTCTTTGTCGAGAGGACCTTCTGTACTGCTGCTGCTGTTGATGTTGCTGTAGGCTGAAGGAATTATCTGAATATGACGTAGACGGCTGGTCGCCTGGTGTTGAAACTTCAGCGCGCACTGTACCACTGTTATCGTTTTCATTTCTTCCAGCAATCAATAAGTCTTCATCGTTTAAAACTGATGCGCCGCCTTGACCTGTTTCTGGCACATGTACTCATTCATCATTATCCTCCTACAACTTCTGACTTCCACTATGATATCTATCTTTCTTGTTTCGTATTCACTTCAACTGATCGGTGGCGTGTTGTTAGCGAACGTGCTCTGAGCGAACACAGTTAAGGAAGGATTTGCAGTAGCGTACTGTTAGCGAACACCCAAACTTGTCCTGTCTTTCTTGTCCTTGAAACTGGTCAGCATGCAAGTGTTGCCAGTGATAAGCTAACTTGCGTGGAGAAACACCTCATTGGCTGGTGCCTCTTGACCTGACCTGACTCGGGTCTTCCTTGTCGCACAACAGTTTTGGTAGCTTATGTTCTGACGTCAGACGAGGAATGCCTACGACGTTAGGTTAGGCATGTTAGGTTAGGTTCCATTAGTGTAAATACAATGAGAAAATCTTATTTAGGCTAAGAGAACTAAACATAGCTAGCCTGACCTAACAACGTAGGCATTTAGCCTACAATTAAAAAGCTTTCTTCCGTGACGTCAGAACACAAGGCTGCTCAAGTGTTGTGCGATAAGTGAGACCCCATGCCTCACCTCTGATCATTCTTCAATCGACTGTGAAACCAGCAAGATGAGAAATGGAATTCATTAAAACGATGTACGGGAATTTGTGTTTGTCCGAATATATTCCATTTAATAATCAAACTAAAAAAGGAAGCGGTACATGCCATGTTCCAAATTAGGCAGATAGGTAGAACTTGGAGTGTCTAGAGGTAAAAGGATGTACAGGGTGGCGCACGAAATGTCATACCATTCAATCACCTCATAAAATTTTTAATATCATATATTGAATGTTCAAAACACGTATGCGGGTGAGTTGGTTCATGGAAAATCAGGTAGATGTCAGGAGAAGTCAGTATCGGACTCTATTTTGTTGCGAAACAGCAGTTTGCAAGATGGCGGATAACGGCCGGTTGAGTGTCGAACAGAAGGTTAAAGTTGCAATGTTTTTTGCAGAAACAAAGAGTTTGGTAGCGACACAAAGGCATTTTCGTGCACACTTTGGTACAAGATGGGCTCCCTGTAAACAGACCATTCGCAGATTGTGCCAACAATTAGAAACCACTGGCTCTGTGTTGGAGAATAATCGACGGCGCCCGTCAAGTGTACGAACACCTGAGAACATTGAAGCAGTTCGCGTGGCTTTGGCACGAAGTCCAAGCAAATCAACAAGAAGGGCGGCTGCTGAGTTACGTTTATCTCGTAGGTCAATCCAAAGGATTCTCCACTCTGATCTTCACTTGTTCCCTTACAAAATGACAGTTGTCCAGAAACTAACGGCAGTGGACAAGGAACGAAGGCATTAGTTTGCTTCGTGGTTAGTGGAAGAAGATCATGTTCTGCACAACACTTGGTTTACAGATGAGGCGTACTTTTATTTAAATGGTGTGGTAAATAAGCAAAATGTTTGATTCTGGGCAAGTGAACAGCCTCACAAACTGCATGAACGTGAGAATTATGGAGTGTGTGGGCAGCAATTTCAACTCATGGAGACATTGGGCCGTTTTTCTTTGACGACACAGTAAACAAAGAACGATACAAGGAAATGTTGGAGAACTCATTTATTGCGCAGCTCTTGGCAACAGGTCTCCATTTACACACTCAGTGGTTCATGCAAGATGGAGCCCGACCACATACTGCAAACATTGTTCTTGATTTCCTGTATGAGATGTTTAATGTGCGTGTAATGTCTAATAGGTCTCCTGAACGTCACGAAGGTGGGAGATTGTGGCCCCCGCATAGCCCGGATATTAATCCTTGTGACTTTTTTTTTGTGGGGTTTCTTGAAAGATAAAGTTTTCGCAAGGAAGCCTGCAGATGTAGTGCAACTCAAGGCCTTCATTGTGCAGTTGTGCCGTGAAATTTCGGAGGACTTGTGCCGGAGGGTTGTGACAAATGTAAAGGTTCCTTGCAAGAGGTTGTGAACCATAATGGTGGACACATTGAACACATTCTGCACTAAACAAACTTTCCATGCTCTGATAATTCACTATGCATTAATTTTGTAATGTTTCGATAATAAATAAATGTGTAATAAACAAAACAAATGGTAAGACATTTCGTGCGCCACCATGTACATCGACACCCGGATAAAAACAGCTTTGGAACAACTGAAAATTGATAATAACATTTAGAAATGTGTTAGGAAGTTTGTCTTTTGTACGAAAAGTAACCTAGGTTTATTAACATTTACATTTCCTATGTAAAATTTGATTTTAAGGAAGATGAAATGTGAAACGCTGTAAGTGCCACAATAATTCAAACACCGTTTTCCACGTTAAACTGTGAAATGTGTCATGCTTTATAATGTGGTAAACGTGAAATGTGGCTGGTAGCCCTCTAAGTAGTTCAAAGGGCGTGTAAAGAGGTCACTAGTGTGCACGTTATACGGGCTGATGTGCGGAACGATGCGATTACCCAACACTTTCGCTTTTGGCACCTGCAACGTTTACCACTTTTAGTCCTCAAATATATCAATATTTTAACAAAAACTTTCATGTAGTTAACCTAAATTGTTGAGGATCCTTCATTTAGCTAATTTCAAACACAAAATGATTATAAGGTATCACTGGAAACACTTGCATGTTGACCACTTTCAAGGACAAACAAGACAGGGCAAGTTTGTGTGTTCGCTAACAGAACGCACCTGCAAATACTTTCCTTCCGGTATTCGCTAAGAGCACGTGTTCGCTACGAGCACGGAATCAACTGATCTTCATTCACGAGCCGGTCACTTCCTTCAACATTCACCAGCCATGTAACTTTGCTTTTCCGTGCTATAATTTTTCCCTTGACATACCTCATAGCAGTAGGCTATATGCATACATAATTTTCTTAAGTTGTTGACCGATTTCTAATCTTATCGTATTCATTGATTTTGCATTTTAAGGCGAATACTTGATTGGAATACACAGTCATAAGCGTAACCGTTAAATGGGCAAAAAGTGGATAACCATGTTGTTATATTTATTGGAAAACATTCTGTACACGTAGATTTTGCTTTAATAGTACCGAGAATTCTGCTGACAATCAGTATACTAGTGCATTTGCAGTCTGATGTAGGAATGGAAAGTTTATTACTTATTTGTGGTTCTGTAAAAGACTTTGTAAAGTGTCGAAGTGCAAAGTAGAGAATTTTCCGTAGGTGCATTAGTGCTGACATCTTCCATCAAACCTCACATGTCCCAATACACTGAATGCGGCAGAATTGAGTAGTTTCAAATCACAATGGAAGTGTGCGGACTTTTTTCAATATAATGTGTGTTTTGAGTTGCTTTAATCGGTCGTACATTACTCTTATAAATTACAAACACACTAATTTTCAGTATATGAAATTAGGCGAGTTATGAGCGGATTGTATCTGAAGCTGATTGGTTTATGTACTGAGTTGTATACCTACAAAATCACATGCTTATCAGTTAATCCAAGTAATAACACTCTGTGATGAACTCGGAACTTGTACTTTTTGAAACATGATGGACGTAAAAGCAACCTACATGAGTGGAAAGGAATATTACATCATATTTTAAATGTGTCAGTATTTGAAATTGCTTGACTGTTTGAATCGTATTGCATGGTACATAACAGATATTGTGTCATCCACACGTTATGAGATTGATATTTGAATTGGATGAGTTCTAGATATCCAGTTTTGAACAAAATCTGGCAACTTATTGGATTTTCAGAATTGGTTGAGTTTTAGATATCCTGTTCTGGATATCCCATGGACGTTCAATGGATATCCAGAATTAGATATCCCTAAGTGGATATCTGATGGATGTCCAATGGGTATCCATAATATCTATGGATCTGATCTGGGCGTTGTAGATATGCAATGAATATCCGTTGGAGATTTGTCCTGTGTGGTAGCTTCAGAGATGGATAGTTGACACCTACAAACGGACGAACACTACTATTATCAGCTTTAGTGATTGGTACGCTAAAAAGGAGAAAAGTTGAAATACTCAAAGACTGTAACATGAATTAATCAATCGTAAATGTTAATTCTATTTTTGCATCCTGTTTCTGTAACATGACACCGGCCATTGAACTTCTGCCTTCTTGGACTATAAAGTCAGAGTTTATTCCTTACGTAACCTGAAGAACAAAGACCAGATTCCTCTTCCATGCCTTCTCTTCGTATACAGCCGATCGATTGCAGTCTTTCTTAGCATTTTCCTTCTCTCGTCCACCTTTCTTCTTCCTGAAGGAATAAGGCCATCGTGTTTCACATTGTGAAGGCCAGAGTTCAGAACGGACGTTATTCCTGCTGGAGTCCCCTCCCCCCTCCCTTCCACCAACGACAGGTGAGTGTAATAGAGTCCGTGTTTGTCTCTTCGCTGGGGAGCGTTGTGGGCGCTGTTGATGTGTCGCCTGGGATTAGCCCCACGCCAAACAGAAAAAGTTCTACTTTCCTGCCACCTGGCGGCCCGCCCTGGAACTTGGAGCCGTGGGAGAGGGTTAATCGAAATCAGAACCCGTCGCACGCTCTTCAAAGTTTGGGAAATCGGATAATTTGATCTTGTCTCAGGGAATGTTAGCGACGGCAGGGCAATCAATTAATTAATGTTCTCTTCGCGATGCATACTGAGCAGAATGCTGTTCAATTAGTCTAATTTGTCCATCTGTAATGTCTGTCTGTCTAATCAATCTAGTTTTCAATGTTATTTTTATTATATACCGCCGGCTGAGTTTTGTCTTATCTACACTTTTCGTCGGAATTGAATTAATGAGGTTTTTGTGTTATATACATGTAAATGCGTCACGTTCCGAAGTGACGTATCTGGCTGTCAAGTGGTATGAATTAGCAACATTCATAAAATGTTGTGTAGTGCATTCAAAATCCATTAAATTAGAGTATTGCATAGGATCACCTTCGCTTGCTCGTACTCTTTCGAATCTCCCACACTCGAGCGTTTTCAATGGAATATACTTTTAATGTGACAATAATCGTACACAAGTATATGCAAAATATCGGTCCTGGCAGTTTCAGCCCACAATGGCCTGTTTCATCACTGCATTGGTAACATAAGACTAAACGCACGGCCATGAAATTAGGCGGGTGGCAGAAGTTCGCGCTGTTGCCACGTCGGAGTACAACACCGTGTGTTCCCAGGTTTAAGAGAATGAAAGATCTCGTTGTAGATTTGTTCTTTGCAATCCATGTGATACAAACTGACAGTATTTGCTCCAAAGGTCAAGGATGACACAAAAGTGCCCCGGAGAGATGTCGGTCTGACCATAGGCGTAGCTACGGGGTGTGCCGGGTGTGCCTAGGCACACCCTAATGGGCTGCTTTATAAAAGAGAATTAAAGACAGATATTTTAATAAAAGATAAAATCAGCGGCAATTTGTAAGAAGTTGAAAATGTCATTACTTGGTACAAACGTGTGCATTATCGCTGATGAAACGAGTGTCTATAGATTTTCGATTTTTCATGTCATTGGAGAAAGAAGATATTTACTGCATTCTACTCTGTACTGCAGCGCCTTTCTTATATATCTGTCACAAGCTGCACGTGCGAGAGAGCTTTCTCCAAGCTTAACCAAGTTAAAACTAAATTAAGAGCAACTCAGATGCAGGTTAGATTGGAAGCCCTGCTCTTGCTATTTGTGGAACAGGAAAAAGCTTCGTCGATTGATGTAAATGAAGTTATCGATGAGTTTAAGAACATTGCACCTTTTGACAGACGTCTCTTGTTATAGATGACGTGTATTTTGATGTATTTGTTTGTATCATTTATGAACATTTTTTGTGTGTGTAATTTCTATGCAATTTGATTTTTTCTACTACATATATTCAGAAATTTTCAACACTGTCATTTAGTGAATTTATATTCCTTTACAAACATCAGTGCAGTTAAAGAGCCAAGTGATTGTGTTGCAAAATATGCTATTAAAATGGCACAAGACCTCATTGTTTTCTTTGTGCACACCCAAATATAAAGTTCTAGCTACGCCTATGGATCTGACGCTCGAACTAGGCAACGCAGCCCGGTTGACACAGTGCACGAGAACCAGCGGTTCTTGTTCCGCTCTCCCATATGTGGCACCAACGCAATTCTGCCCATCCGACCATGACTGTGCGTTTAAACTATTATAACATGGACTTAATATCTATGTTCACTAAAGTTACAATTGCACGCGTCTTTCACTTCACGATCCATATTTGAGGGCCCACTACCATAGACAAACGACGGTTATACTTGTAGTACTGGGCTTCGAGCGTATACCGCTCGTTTTGCAGGTTCGAGCGTTATTCGCTCGAGCGGAGAATATGTCAATTCCGGGGGTACGCTATCTAGCGTCGTCCTTGCGAACTATTTGACGCTAGAGCGAAATCCTCTCACTGCAGCACTCTAACATAAATCAAACTTCAATCAACTCTCCTGAAGAGTTAGTGCACATTGCAAGTCATATGGGGGTGAGGACTTAGGATCCCACATATTCACAATCTCGGCAGTTTGTGGAGGTGATGTAATCAGCATCACGCTCTAGCCACCTTTACTCCACCAGGGTTACCACCACCTATCCATTTATTAGAAACTGGGTAAACACCAGAGCCGCTCCATGCAGCAACATTGATGCAAAATTCCCTGCCTGAACTCACCTCTACATACCGTACACACACACATGCGCGTGCACGTGAAAATTTGTGGAATATTTCCTTTTATTCATTTCATCATTAACACTCATTATGATAGGTATTGTAGAAATAAATGCATCAAATCTATTGTAGTTCTTGTCCAGTCTTACGGCGGGCGCCCTACATGTTGGCAATGGAAGTGGGGAAGCGAAAAATCCAGCGCGATAAGAAACTCAGCAGCCTGTAGAACGAGGTGCACTCAGCACCTCCTCCCGCGACGTCTTAACTCTCGGCGCCACCGCTGTTGTCTGGTTGGTCTGCTGCTTATTCCCAGTTCCCCACTTCCCTTGCCAGCTTGTAGGCCGCCCGCCGTAAGTCTGAACAAGAGCTATGGTAGCTAGCGAGCCACATAAATTTCTCCGGCGAAAGAGTCGAGCTCCGGTGACACGTATTGTTCGCTCGGATCCAACCATTACATTCTGTGGGGATTCGGCTGCACTCAAAGCGAAGTTTAATATAAATTTAGCCATGTTTGTCTTCGGCGACGGTAAATGAAAGAAAGCTTTGCGAAAAGATTGTTAACATGCTAGAGGATTCTCAGTAGAGAATGTTTCCTGTTGTGATGGACCGCTTTCTTACTCGGAAATTTGCTAGGCAAAAGCACGCCTGTCTCCCAAATCGTCCGGGAGTGTCCAGAAATTGAACTGGTACTTTTATTTCTCAGGATATACTAAGGGAAATAATGTTTCGTTCACTTCGTCACTGATAGATTCCAACGCAAAATCTTAATGAGAGAACCATATTCAAGCGATATTCTCTCTGATGCTACAAGTTAGAGAGAGAGAGAGAGAGAGAGAGAGAATGAGTTTGGTCTCTGTGGCTGAGTACGCAGCAGGTGGTTCGTATCCCACTTTAAACTATACACTGTCCCAGCTATCTGTGGAGCGGGCGAACGAGAACAAGTTTCTGCGCAAGTAGTGACGCGAGACGGCTCCACCAATGAACAGTGAGAGGAACGGGATTGCGTAATGAGGGAGGAGGGGAGCGACTGGTGTTACCCGCTTTCATTGCTTCGCTCTCTCGATTTCCCCCCTCCTTCTCTGTCGCTATCCGCCGCCCTGCTCGACAGTTAGCTGGGGCAGGGTATAGCAGGCCCAGTCTCGATTAGGCTATCTGTGAATAAAGTGAACTTAAAACACCAAATTCGACGTTTCGCTTGGGAATTACACAGATGAGAGTGAAAAATTACATGGCTCGTGTGCACTATGAATGCAACACGACTAAGGAAAAGTGTCCATCATCATGTTTGCACACTCCGTTTTCCGAAATGTGAAGCTGAAAAACAGCAACATAAATGCTGACAAGCTGAGGAAAATCTTTTCTGTGGTGTGGGTGTAATTTCATACCTTGAGGAATCAGAGTATGTAGAAGATAATAAGAAGGATAACAAACTATGGACAGAATGTAGGATGTAGAAGAAAATAAAAAGCTATGGACAATTTGATCACCATTATCCTTACGGTTGACTGTGTAGCCAATGGCAAACATAATAGACAAATTATCCATCGCATTTTTCGTTCCTTTTATTCTACCTCCTACGTTGTTTTAAAGAATGGAATTTTGGTGATGCGAAGCAGATGTCTTCTGTTTATATTGGAGTGTTGATTTCAATTCGTCATCATCACATCGTGGAAAACAGGCTGAATGAAAATCGTGATGGACAATTCGCCTGATAGTACTTTTGCCACTGGGTGTACATACCCATATTTACACTGGTATTCCTAGATTCGCTACCTGTGGTACAGTGGGGTGCATAATTATTGTCTTGCAAATAGTGCATCACTATTTTCGTTGCATCCTACATGTTTTTAAAGGATGAATTATACGTATGCTGGTGCAAGATGTTATTAGGCTTTAACGTTTCAATTCTTGAAGTTTCCATTGCGCAAAACGAAACGAATAAACATGGTAAAGGATAATTTGCTTGGTAATACTTGTGTATCGCACACTATGACGTCAAATGCATAATCGTGCCACCTTTTCTAGTTAATTTAGTGCATCGCCCGTGTAGTAGTACCGTCAACGAGCTCCAACCAGCTTCCTGCAACGTTCCTCAATCTTCCTTAACATTCGTTTGCACGTCCCATGCAAAGTCCTTGAGAACGGATCTTTTCGAGTCCTCAGCAAATATGCCTATCGTTTCTTCCTTTGTTCGGCTTCGACATTTATCACTTGTCGCGTCAACGTCTGTAGCTTCTCTCGTAAACCTTATCTGTGATGTCTGGAGGTGGTGGTGCTTTTATTTTCCAGGATATGAAGGTTCGCTCTCCAATGTGTATAGAGGAGAGGGGGTTCCCCTAAAATCTATTGTTCAGCTCGATCGATCAGCTGAGTCTTAAGTTTTCTTTTCTCGTTTTCACGTCCTTCGACCACTTTTTCCTTATCTTTGGACCGGTTCGACGGATCTTCACAATCTACAACTGTCTGCCAATACGTTCTTCACGGCACGTTTGTCATTTGTTATAACTGACATGTGTCAGCATTGTTGTGCCAAACACAAACGCATTACTGCGATCAGTATGTTGCTTTCAAGCAAATGCTTTTTGCATTTCGGTTTGTTGTTGCACGCTCTTTAAGGTTATGGAAATTCTTCCCGATAAAATTGTCCAACATTTTGATGCCTCGTCTGGTCGTTTTACATCGTCCCCTCAAGAGTGCTATCCAGAACCTCCTTCTGTAAACATTCCTGACACTGCCCATTCATTTCATCTTCCTAAATGCCATTGTTTACATTTCTGACGAATTGTGCTTCCCCCTCCATGTAAATGTCGGCAACCATCTCCACATTCACATATAAAAATCCTCCAGCCTTGTCTTATCTTCCATTAAGACACATTTAGAAAAATAGTTTCCTTCATTTTTCGTTCGGAAGTTTTGACCTTTACGGCTGTACAGTCACGAGCACATCCGGATTGTAAGAACCCCACTGAAAGTCATTGTCCGTGACTGTACCTTTTGCATTTCTCCATTTTTCTTTAATTTGCGATTTATTTTATCCTAGTCTTGTTATTGGCTTCCCCTGTCTTCTGTCTTCTGTCTTCTGTCTCCTTTCTATGCAAAGCTATAAAAAGTATGGTGAAGAGATTCTCTCAGGATATCAGAAAGTTAAGTCCCCGAGACTGAGGCCATTGCAAATTTCAAGGACTGGAGGGCAGAGATGTGTGTAAAGCCGGTATCCGAGCTTTCGACAGCTCTCATTTTCAGGGATGAAGTGCAGAGATATGCGTGAAACTGGTTTCTGAGCCTTCGGGAGCTAACGTCAATCTCATTCTCAAGAACTAAAGTGCAGAGGTGTGGGTAAAATGGTTGCAGAACCTTCAAGGCCTGATGGTATTCTTACCTTCAGGCATTGAATCCCATTTAGCAGTGAAAACGTCGGAACCCTGTCCGGAAGTGACATGGCTGATATGCAGAGAATTTCTTCATTATTTGCCTTCAGGAAAACTTTAAAAACTATATCTATAAGAAAGTACAAGGTGTTCATAAAGTCCCGGTACCATTACAAAAAAACATTACTACGACATGCTTGAACAGTGCCTTCTTCCTCAGTTCGAGGAATTCCAGCCAAGCATAATTTTTCAACAAGATGGTGCACCCCCTCATTGATCCAAGGATGTTCGAGGTCTTCTGGATAGGCATTTCCTTGGCAGGTGGATAGGCCGTGATGGATCTATTCCCTGGCCACCGCGCTCTCCTGATATCACACCTTTGGATTTCTTCTTCTGGAGCTATGTTAAAAATTGTGTTTACCGCACTCCTGTTCCAGACGTTGCTACTCTTCGAAGAAGAATAACGGAGAGTATCTTAACTGTTCCTGGTGTTATGCTGGGGCGTGTATGGGCAGAAGTGTATTACCGCCTTGATGTTCTGAGAGCAACTAGAGGGGCGTACATTGAGGTGTATGGCATATAAATGTGGAGAGTCGTAGCTCATTTTGCAATCATGCATGTAGTTTCAGAGCTATGGTTTTTTTGTAATGGTACCGGGACTTTAAGAACACCCTGTATATTTATGCAGACACCGCCGGCGTAAATTCAACTCTAAATCAAAGTAGTTCTAATAATATGGCAAGTGCAATCTCTGCGTAAGTGTGGTAATCATAAAGCAAAATTTCTAAATTCAAAGTTCTAATTGTAGGCAAGACGTGTTGCTTCATAATTTCATCTAGTTTTCATTTATCTTCATTGTCGCGATTAACGTATCGTTGATCCAGGTGAACTTACCAAATACAACACGATTATTGTATAAGATATCTAACTTATCTTTGCAAGTGGACGTAAAGTGAGCAAGTGAACACGATGCATTAAAAGCAATATCAAATCCCACTCGTTCCGTTCCTTTCAAATCTGAATTTTAAGACCGCAGCCGCTTAGAGAAATATCACAATACAATTTCTTGTTGTAATATTTCTGGAAAACTTTATTCCTGATGGGAAAAACAAGTCGGTTTGATTTTATTGATTCTTGGAATTTGTCGGCCGCAACTGCTGCATCTGGTGACGCGGTTGCTTTCAGAAATATCAGTAACACAGCCGTAGAAATAAGACAAGCAATATGACAAGGAGGAAAAGAAACAGGAAAAGAAGACTGATGCTCAAAACCGACATATCGCAAAAATAGAAGTTAATCCTCACCTTAACGTTGATTCCAATAGACATTTGATGAAGGAAAACTGGCGATTCTGTAAATAGTTTCAATTGCTTACTTACTTAATTTATATACACATATTTTGTATAGCGAAGTTCTTGTACAGTCACCGGCAATAAAAATAGGACACCTAGATCCTCAAATAATGGCTTCCCTGCAATGTGTTGTGTCTTGCCTAACTCTACGGCAATACCACTTCCTATTGAAAGCTGCTATACGCTGGTCAAGTCGTCTGCTGGCCCCGCGCATGGGTGCGGCCATATTGGCATTAAACAACCGGTTGCTACGGTGGTTGATAAGGTCGGTAACATGGCGTTGGCTATAGAGCGTTGCTGAGGTTTTGGAAATATGAGCCGAAAACAATGAAGGAGGGAGAGTTAGCATGTAAGGAGAACCACTTTCGTAGTTTCAGATGCATAAGACAAGAAGGCATCGTCGAAGGAAGGGTGCAAGCAAGCATGAAGGAAAGAATATGATGTTAAGGAAAGCGATACTTTGATGTCGCACGTGTTGTGACTAGCACTTTTTCGAAAATTTTGCAATGGTTTTCTTAATAATAGCTTTGTGTATGTGCGAAGAGATGTTTATTACCTTTCTTTATATTTACGTGAACCAGATTAAATATTTTACATAACCAATGTAGGCATTATTCCTTTGTTGCGAGCCTATTACGAGGAAAAAAGGGTTGAACACAACATGTGCCGTTTCCTCTATCATTATCTTATTATTTCAACTTATCACTTTATTATGTTCTTTTATGCAAAAATATTAGAATGAAAGCAATTTGTTGTAATTAATAATGGGCTGCCAAGCTGAAAACGCCTTCAGGTCGATCAGTAGGCTTCAGGCGTTAGGAATTTATCCAGTAGCGTAACTAACATGCTCTGCGCCCCCCCCCCCCCCCCCGCGCAACTTTCAGTTGTGCGCCCATACTCGTTTAAAAATATACAAATATATTTCTTTTCTAAAATATTAATTCACGCCCACATTTATATTAGGTATATAAAAACATGAAAATGCATACATGTAATTTGAATCAATGTAAAAACTGATACGAAAGGTTAAGACAACAGATAAACTGTAAAAAATTATATATTATAATTATATATGAAAACAGACTGTTATTACAAAAATTACGATATTGTCAAATGATCATAAGCAGTCCTGTGCATTTCTTCATGCAAGCAAATTCTTGTTTGCTAGTTTTCGAGCTCGATTGCTCTCATTCCTGACATTGTGCTTCTCAAGTAATTTTTGATGAATTTTAGCTTGGAAAATAATTTCGTCGAGGAAGATTATTTTTACTTGTAAAACTTCTCTTTTCCGTTTGATAAAAATTGTAAGTAGGGTGAAAATTAGCGTTACCAGCGTGTTCTCTTGCCTGTCATCTACCCTTCGGCTACGTAAACCATTCTGCTAATGAAGTTTTGTTTTTCTAATCTAATAATTCACTTTCTACTTGTGATTAACATTTTCTGTTTGCAGTTAGGGGCATAAAATATAATATGTTCGGTTCAAAATATATTTTAACGCGGAAAGTGAACCATTTGTGAACTATCGGTCTTTCTTAGTTTATCATTCTTACTGCGCCCCGAAGCTCATGCGCCCCCCCCCCCCGCACCGCGGGGGTGTTATTTACACCACTGCATTTATCACATGTTCAATATTTCGTTCAATAGTCCTTAATGCACACAGCGATATGCATAACTCTGAAAAGGGGTGAATTTCCAAGAAGCGAGAAGAAAGGCTTCTAGGGGAGAGATTTCTTTCGTATTGCTGTCAGATTGCCATTGTCAGTTGTGTTGTGTTCCTGTGATAAAATAACGTAATTGTTTCAACATGTTTTTATTTATCTCAAGTTCTCATAATCTATAAATGGGAGTAAAATATTTTCGGTTAGAAATCGCTTATTTACGAGTTAACGATTATTCAGAATTTCTGGAAATTCAAGAACATAATATATTTTGGAAAGTGCCATTCGTTTAAGATGTAAATGCGAACCTAATTTCCTGAAATAACAGACGTGATACACCTTGAGTTTAGACATTTACTTTGGATGCAATAATAATAATTATAATACGGTGGAGGCACATAGTGGTTCGGATTACAATTTAAACTGTAGATCCCGTCCCGATTAGCCTTACTGTGCATAAACTGGACTTAAAACACCAAATCAACCAATCAATAATAATATACCATTGTTATTTTCATATGCATTTATTATTGTTGTTGATATTAGTAGTAGCAGTACTCGTCCCTATTCATTTGTGGTTGCTGTTCCGGCTATTGACTGAAATTACTTTAGACACACCCAATAGTACTACTACTACTATTAAAAATGTCAATGGCTTGACTACCCCTACAAGAATTTCTTTCGACATCTATGACTATGTACTGCACATATGTATTCTTCCGATCGAGAAAATGCATTGTAGTTTTTGAATACCCATTAGTGCAAAGGCACGAAATATGCCTAATGTGCACAATGATTGTAATCATACGCATAGCAATAAGACTTATCTGACCACAGACAAAAAATCATGTGACTTACGTTCATTTACCCGTCAACAAGCCTGTGTAAGGAAACCGAAGAAATCGTAAGTTGCCGGTCACTTTCATGGAAAGTGCCTGCTTTTGTTCTTCCATTTTTTCTTTAACTTGTCACCTGTAAGCAACCTGTATTTTATGTACGTATCCTTTTGAATCTAATCTTTACAATGGTGTAAGATATATATTACCATTTTTGTTGAAAAACCCTGTCACTAAGAACAAAAGGTATCCCTTGCAGTCCGTTTCCAATACTAACTGAACGGGGAATGTAATGTACGGACAGCGTGTTGTATATTGCCAGGTATACCGTCGCTATGGCAACAGCGCCGGAAGTGACGTTCACTAGACCAGCATATTGAAGTCAGCTCATTGCCTAAAATTATGGCAATATACATAACGCATTGCAGATAAGCCAGTATTTCAAGATTAAAGTGTCCCATTTTTATTGCCGATGACTGTGCCCAGTGATATACGTTTTCCTGTTTTGCAATCAGAAGAATACAGACGAAATAAGTAGGCGTAGACAGAAAGAATAACAAAAGCACTCTTGTGTTTAAAATTAACGTGGGTTTTCATGTTTACCCTGTTTGAAGTTTCAAATGCATATTTCCGAACTTGATCTATTTTTTAAAAAAATTTAAGGTGATATGTAGTGGTGAGAAAGATATTCCTCTTTGGTTGCTTCACCCCCTTTCTGCTTTCACGGTTTCCATATCAGCCTGTAATGAGGGATGCCTGGTACGAAACCCGGTGGAGAACGTTGCACAATGGTTTGGACCCGCTTTAAAGTCGGTCCAGTCCCCAGTCTTGATTAGCACAAAATGCTTGGGGATGCTCTCTTCTCTGTGGAGGTGTGCTTGTTTCGTATTTGTTATTTAGCGTCGCCTTTCTGCAACTTTTGTCTAATTGCCACGATGAGGATGATTGACGATTAGATGAAATTAATAAAGTGACCAGGCCCGTAGCTAGGCAGGGGGCTCAGCCCCCCTGAAGCAGCCATCAGCCCCCTTGACATTAGGTAAAACTATTTTGTAAAATTTGTCTGCAGTGAAGAGTGAAAATGTAGACAGCAGATATTATTTTACGCAAAACTTTGGTAAAGGATTAATTCACAGAAAATGAACAAGCAGCTATTACATTCATTGATCTTATTTATAAGAAGAAGTGTATGTAGCGGCAAGTATTTGGAAGATTATCTTCTCTAGACTTTAGAAAGTTCTTTCACACGAGCTTCTTTACCTGTACCTTCACTGCTCCTGCTGCGGCTTCCCGTTTAGACAGAAATCTGTGACTTCGACGTCATCATCCATATTCCACATCTGCGTCAAAGGTCAAAAGCTCCCAAGTTTTGGGAACGAAGTAGTCTTATGGGCAAAGTGGCCAAAATCAAGAATTCGGTATAATTTGGGGATACTAATTTTAATTTATGCCACAGTTACATGGGTGTGTAAGGATATAAAAAAAACATGATTGCCATCTCAAAGTGAAAGCTAATAGAAATGGCGGCCAATTCAAGATGGTGGATGTTGACATTTGAAAAAATTACTATATCTCTGAAACCAAAGGCCCGATATAAACGAACTGTTTTTTTTTTAATGAAAGCTTAATATGTATTGTATATTTAATGTTATCTTTAGTTTTTCGATAGAAGCAACCGTTAAGTAGTTAATCACGGATTAGCAAAACATAATCGTATTTTTTACTATTGATTTAATATTTATCATTAATTTATTAATATTCCAGGCATCTGATGAGAAAATTTTCCAAACAAACATTATAGAATAAACGCTCATCTTTAATTTGACGTACTACACTTGTGGATTTTCACAGTAGAATTCATATAAAACAAAAATGAATTATGTAGTGTGTACATCGAATTCTTCTAGAAGCATGTGTCCTCAGTCCTATTTCATTACACGTATTGTAAATGCTATTGACTATTGAAGTATATTATTGTTATATACATGCAATAACATTTAATAATTATCATAATAATTGTTATTGGTATTATTATTAATAATTATAATCAATAATAATAATAATTGTTGTTTTTGTTGTTGTAGTATTAACTAGCGATGAATTTTTGTTTAATCGTTACCGATGTTCATGGAAGAATGTTATTGATTGATTGAAATTAAAATTTTGTATGCGTCAGCACTTAGGCTATTTTCACTAGTCATATTATATGAAGCCAAGCCCCTTAAAATGTATAAAAATGACCATGCATGTGTCTAAAATCTCCTTACCCAGGTTAAAAACCGAGGCGGTACTGGAGTACTCAGCGCATATATTCCTATGAGCAATACACAGGATACCATACATACAATCATACAAAGGTAGTCTCCCCGACATAATTCTAATATGATTTACATCCTCAGATAGTTTACAAATAGCGACTCCTAAGTCAGATTACCTAACTTACCTTCAATGCTGGAATACGTTAGGAGGAACAAGCTATAACGGAAACTTTTCTCGGCAGGCTCTTATATTTGATCATCATCCTTAATTGTTTTGAAAGGAAGTAACTTTGAGGTTCAACCCTCGAATTTCTCGGATAAAATATATCCCATAGCTTTTTTTCTTGCTTAACTACATTCACCAATATTTCCAGGTTTATCTGATCTGAATTTGGTGTAGGCAAAGTAATAAGATTCATGATAACATGTATCTGCAGCTAAGATCTCCCATGATTTGATTGAGATGATTTTTCCTCTCTCTTCTCAATTGCAGTCCCACGCAATTTCTTATCATTTCGAAGCTTCGAACTTGAGTAAGTGTTTACCTTGATCTTAATATTATCTTGTATTTCCTTTCTTTGTCACACGAAACACAATTCTTGATGTATACAATGTGTTCATCTGTGGGTGTCCGTTTCAAGGGTTTCTCAGCATGCTTTGATGAGCAAGGATGACTTTCAGAAAACAAATCGCAGGATGAAGCATCTGCTTCTAGTCTTCTAATGGACTTGATACTGGTAAAATTGGCTGGACACATGCGAAAAAATTTTCAGCCGATAAATCGTGCATCTTTATTCTCAATCAACATTTCTGCTCTCGGCAGCACTGTACAAAACTGTCTATGTCTTTTGGTGTATGCATTTCCCCCACATATAATATCTCTGGCCCGTCTTTCGTTTTTAAAGATTTTTACTTTCTTGAAAGCAAACATTTCGGCTGTAATAACTAATAACGAGTATACACGTATGTTATGATGTTCTTCTGAACACTCCCAAATGTTAACCTCATTTCCACGTACTGCACCTCAGCATCTGTAGTCTTGGAGAACAACGAGGCTCTGGCGTCTGAACCTACGGCCAGCACAATCCTTTGTAGTGTTATTTGATTTGACATTTTCTATTTTAAGTACACTTTATGCACAGTAGAAAAATCCGGAGTAGACCTACAGTTTAATGTGGGATCCATCAGAATCGCTTTGTTCCTCCACAGGGTATCGAACCCGGGTCCCCTTGATCACAAGGCGACGACGTACACTAAGCCATCGGGGAGACTACCTTTGTATGATTGTAATATGTATGGTCTCCTGCGTATTGCTCATAGGAATATATGCGCTGAGTCCTCCAGTACCGCCTCGGTTTTTACCCTGGGTAAGGAGATTTTACACACAAGCATGGTCATTTTTATACATTGTAAGGGGCTTGGCTTCATATAATATGACGAGTGAAAATAGCCTAAGTGCTGGCGCATACAAAATTTTAATTTCAATCAATCGATAACATTCTTCCATGAACATCGGTAACGATTAAACAAAAATTCATGGCTAGTTAATACTACAACAAAAACAACTATTGTTATTATTATTAATATAATACCAATAATTATTATGATTATTATTGAATGTTATTGCATGTACATAACAATAATATACTTCAATAGTCAATACCATTTACAATACGTGTAATGAAATAGGACTGAGGGGACATGCTTGTAGAAGAATTCGATGCACACACTACATAATTCATTTTTGTTTTATATGAATTCTAAGGTGAAAACCAACAAGTGTAGTATGTCAAATTAAAGATGAGCGTTTACTCTACAATGTTTGTTTGGAACATTTTCTTCTCAGATGCCTAGATCATTAATAAATTCATGATAAATATTAAATCAATAGTAAAAAATACGATTTTGTTTTACTAATCCTTCATTTACTACTTAACGGTTGCTTCTATCGAAAAACTAAAGATAATATTAAGTATAGAAAACGTATTAAGCTTTCATTTAAAAAAACGTTCGTTTAGATCGGGCCTTTAGTTTCAGAGATATAGTCACTTTTCAAATGTCAACATCCGCCGTCTTGGATTGGCCGCCATTTCTTTTAGCTACCACTTTGAGATGGCAATCATAGTTTTTTGGCATCCATTCATAACCATGTAACTGTCGCATAAATTAAAATTAATACCTCAAATTATACTGATTTCTTGGCTGGCTCATAGACTAAAGGGGAATTTCATTGCTTCGGCCGATGGTTGAATGTACTGTGGGCACTATGATTGAATATGTGCATTTTCTTTTGTGTGATATAAATGTCTGTATCATCAAAAGTAGTATAGAGTGTGTAGTAAGGGATGATGTCAGTAGATATTAATTAACACTTCAAGAGATGTTTAGAAGATATAGAAAAAATATAGTATTTGTATGATATTTCTAAATTTTATGTAACTTAATGACCTCTCCGCCCCACCCCACCCACACGTATAATTTACCTTAATTCAATACTGTTAAACTTTTGAAGAAGGGACTTGCTTTACAAGCCCTCTCCCTGGAGATCAATTCTAGCTACGGGCCTGAAAGAGACCCCTTGTCCACGCTGAGGTTCGAATCCGGGAACTTCGGTGCTCAACGCTCTCGGCCACCGAGTCGACTATCTCTATCTACCTGTCTATCCTCCCCTCTCACACACACACATACACATATACACATTTATCTTATTAATCCGCTCCAATATCATTGCTCTCATGACGTAACGGAATCTGTGCTCCCTCCCTATTGGATCTTACAGAGCGATTCCGATTGAACCTGCTGCACGATTTGCTTTTAAACTAAACAGAATTTGAGAATATCAGTAATTCCTTTCCGTAAACTTTTTTCTCGGATGCTGCTGCCATATCAATATCGGAAGAGATCGGGAACAGGAAACTCCCCTGTGGAAGCAGTTCACCCTTCATTTTTCAATATTTCATTTTTACTCGGCATCCTTCCATCACGGGGGTAATGTTGCGCACCGCTCCAAATGAGATTTTGACGCCATTATTTTCTCATCTCGTCAGACATTAACTCACTCGTTAAAAACCCTTTGGAGCCATGGAAACTAGCTGCTTCCCTCTCTCTCTTTCTCTCTGAATTGTCTTCCTCCTTCCCTCTCTCTTCGTCTATACATATCTCTCCCTTTCTCGTAATTATAATTTTTCACTGCTCGTTTGGTGCACACACCCCCCTCCTTACTGTTCTCGGACGTTTAGCCCTCCTCCGTCCATTACAGTAGCAGCATTCTCTCCTCGTTTGGTATGCTAATTCGAGTGCTGTTCCCTCTTAATTGTACGGCAAATGTAACAGTGTTTGCGTCGCCTTTGTTTCTGAAAGTTACATCCAAGCGAATAAAGGGACAATTAAATACTTTTATGTTATTTTAATCTTTCGCCGTCTGTCCCACCAGAGCACCAGAGTAATCCTCACGTCCTTGATTTTCTCAAAGTAGCTTAAGAGTATGGTTTCACAGTTTCACTCAATGTATTATTTTAATAACAAAGTGGAAGGACCACTTTCAATTACTCAGCTACTAATGCTTAGTGCGAGTTCTTCGAATTGAACTTTCGAAATACGAAATTTGAAATCGAATTTTCAAAGCAGTCCCCAAAAAAGGCAAATACCATTGCTGGAATTGGATTGGGCTATCCGAAGACATAAAAGAAGTTTCCATGGATAACTCGACACAAACAAGAATGAGAACCACAGGAGGAGACACACATACACGAATATATGTACAGGGTGGCCCAAAAGTCAGTTTCCCCTAGGAGAGAACAAAATTACTTTAGTAATACTTATAGTAAGGAAATGTGTATTTATTGCTAGAGATAGGTAAGAGATCGCAATCTATTGTACATGCTCAACATGTTTCCCATCATTTGCAATACATTCTAAGCAACGATGATACACAGATTCACATATCTTTGATAACAAACCCCTATTTGCGTTAAGTTCAAAAGCATTTTCAATTTCTTGTCGCAAATCATTCAGCAGTCTCTACACAGATAACGCTAATGCTTAACACCTTTGCCCGGTGGAATTCTTAGCAACACTTTAAATTTAATTCTTAGAATTAGATATACAGTTTCTCTCAGGGGAAACTGACTTTTGGGCCACCCTCTGTGTGTGTATGACGTATTTAAAACTATCAGATTTCATCTCTTCAATTCTGACATATCAACGGTTTGAGAGTATGGCAGCGTACCTTCTGACAACTGATGGCTACTGACATAAAACGTTCCTGCAGTGTTGGAACTGTTGTACGATACTCGGACGTTTTGCACCATCCACTGAAGAGATTCTTTCGGATTATCGATCAGCTGAGTTTCTGGAGATGGTTTTTACTTTTTGTGAGCTAACGTCACCCTTGTCTTCAATCCTTTGTGAACGGGTTCTCAAGGGTTATTGACCAAGAGTATTCTGGAATTGATTTCAAGTTTTCAGTATTTAAGCTATCTCTTCTTTTAGGCCGTGATGAAGAATTTCTCTCCAGTTATCGATGATGCGAGTTATGGATAAGGCTCCGAGAACTGGCATCACTCTCATTTTCAGCCATCGATGGCTCTTGAAAGCCTGGAGTTCTCTCCAGAACTCACTTGGTCAATTACTAGAGATTTCAACGTGGATTTACACAAGGCAAACGTCTGAAAAATCGAATCAAATGCGCCTACATTACACAGGACGTCGAGTCTGGACGTCTAGGCGATACACAACCGCTTCGGTTGTACGGCAGCTAGTAAGTGAACGCGACAGCGACGCTACGCAACTAACGTCTCGACCCCACTGTCAACCTCTACTCTTTTACACTTCAAGCGCAGCTCTGCTCGTCTTCCCTGCGAGTCTTACTGTAGCCCTTGCGCGTACTTATTCATATATGAAGGTTGACCTTAGCAATATGTCTATATTATTTCCACTTCTTGAACACACTCAGCTGCCAAATATAATAATCCTAGACTACCTTTGACTTCCAATAAACTAATGTTTTATTCTGCCTCGGCTAAAACTCAGACGACTAAATGGGATACTCTGTCCCCTCTCAGGTACGGGCGGTGAATAAGCTAGAGACCTTCAGAGAGGTATTGTCGATACATGAAATAAATTAACGACCTTTTTCATTAAAAAAATAAGTAACTGCATCCTCTGGGAGGTTTACTTGGAGCTTTCTTTTACTTCCCTTCTGTCAAGAAGACGGTTTATTTCCAAACAAACAAACGTATATTACACTCAGTTACAATTTACTGTCCAGAAATTTCCTTATTTAAAATACAGAATCCCCTATTTATGAATATTATATTCGATGAACCAGAATCCTAATTTGCTGCATGTCGTTAGAGAAATTTCGAATGTATATGCGGGAAGTTACTACATGTGAGTGTGTGTCGCCAGGAGGAAGCCGTACCAGGGAAGAGAACCCTGTCGTTTTTGTCCCGGAAGACGAAGCTTACGGGCTACCATTCAGTAACAATCAAATACTTACGTAGGTGCCCCTTCCTACAGTATTGCGACAAAATGCATCATGACTAGATTTCCATATGGGCAAGATTTATGGAGATATGAAAGTTACGAACTCTACTGGTTACTTGGGATTGAAAAACGTTAGTAGGCTGAGCTTTGCATGAAGATACACGCCAATGACGACATTGTCTATTAAAACGAACGACATTGCATTACATGTCTAAGTTAGCTTCCTTGCCCATATAAATCGATGTTGTACGAATTTTAATTTAGCCTTCTTTAAAATTTTAAGATCTGAAATTATAACACTTATCCATAAGAATGAGAACATATGGGTCAACAGTGACAAATGCATATCCAATAGGCAGGCGTCATTAATCTCAAAGGATTTCGGTCGTCCCTAACCTGTTGTCCCATATCATTATAAACTTCGAAGTAAGTATGAATCTACATTGTGAATATAAATATCTTTATTCCCAAGAGCTATAACTTCTTCATCAGAATCTTAAGATGAGACTGACGTCAGTTTTTGAAGAATTTAGCAGAACTCACTTGAAAAATTTCTTGAGAGAACTTCATCATCAGCATTTGACGATGAGTGACGTCATCAGTTCTCAGATAATCCTCCAGAACTCAATTTATTAATTATTCAGGAGAATTTCTTCATCAGGATCTGAAGATGAGAGTAACGGTAGATCTAGGATAATCACTCTGAGATTACGCTTAAGATAACATATTTATGAGGATGTGAAGATGAGTGTGGCGATAGCTCTCTCAATAATTCTCTAGAGCTCACCTGGTCGATAATCCGAGATGCCTTTTCATCATTCGTCACCAGTATTAGTTTTGAATTGTTAGGGATGTTTAGGTGGTATACCGGGAATGCCTGGAGCAAACTAAGGCCTTCGCAAGTTCTGACTCAAGAAGACTTGACCAATGAACGTGTGAGAGAGGAAGTGAGTGAATGAAGACATAAACGGGGCTACAGCTATTAGATGTTAAAAGCCGCGCGTACTGCTTCGCCCTTCTCACTCGCTTTCTTCCCTTCTCTACCGTTATGCGCGGCCTTGCTCCACAGATTCCCGGGATAGAGTATATGTGAATTTATATGACTGCTTCGAGCCAGCTGCAGAGGCGTTGGCTATTAACGCATAGAGTGATAAACCGAATCAGCAAAACGCCCCCTACACTCCTTTGCTGATCACTTACGTACACCATAATCGCTCCTTGAAGCTGCTTCATGTCCACAAGTGACCACGGGAGTTTAACCGGAAATTCACTTAGCTCAGCATCCGAGACGAAGATGTAAGGAGAGAGAGACTCGGAGGTAGATCAATGCGAGCAGAATCATCTGGTGAAATCACATTAGGCAGCGAGAGGGTGAGGGGGTCATTAATCCCCCACCCCCAGCGAGCCCTCTCCGGCTCCATCAACGGTGCGGCCTCCTTCCTTCTCTCTAAGGGAGACTTTAATCAAGACAGGATTAAGACAAAGTACTGCAAGTCGCTAATGGTTGTCGGTGATTCGTCTTTTGTTTCTCCTTCGTCGTTCTCCTCCGCTTCTATGAACTTTCGGCGGTCCTCCCAACAAGGTGATCGGTTTGCAGGTCGCGCACCTGTTATTGCCTCCGGGATGGATCGATGAGTGGCGCAATCGGCTTTGGGAAACCTAATCCCTTATGCAGCTTCTTGAGTGCTTAATTGATCCCAAGAGGTTTTGCGAATCCTCGTGCTTTATGACGTAACTATCATGAACCTGGTTATGAAACTGTGAAGATATGACCATGCTCTGTGAAGAGCATTTCGCTCGGGCGCCAAATAGTTCGCAAGGACGACGCTAGATAGCGTACGGAATCGAGAGCTTATTCGTACACGTATAATTTGTCTGTGGTGGTGGGCCCTCAAATATGGATCGTGGTGTGAAATACGCAGTGAAATTGAACCTTATAGTCATTATCTCCATGTTAAAATGTAGTTCAGTCTATCTTACCAAGACAGTGATGTATGGAAATGAAACTGTGGGCTGAAACTTCCAGAACGGATATTTTACATGTAGATATGTGTCTGCGATTATTGTCACATTAAAATGATATTCCATTGTAAGGTAACAAACGTACTTTACTTCACAATAACACATTTCCGCGAGCTAAAAAATATATTAAAACGTTCATAAACAAGAAAATCTTCATAAACCATGAAAACTATTTCACTTTCTCGAGGGGTACAGAGGGTCAAGGGTACCCTGCTGACAATGCTACAATAGATCTATGCTTAGGGAGAATTCACACTGAAGAGACACGCGACAAGCGGCACAAGAATTTCACACCGAAGAGACAAGCTGCACACGACACGCGACAAGCGACACGAGAGTTTCACACCGAAGACACAAGCTGCACACGACACGCTGCAAGCGAGATTTGTTTTGTGCTCAGTTCGCAGGATGGTATCGATATAATTGCATTAATCAGTTTATTAGTCGCCAGAAGAAAAAGTAACAAGAGACATTGTTGTGTGTAAATTGCGTTGTAAAATTTGTGCAAGTTATTGAAACTCGGGAGAGGGAAGTTGTGCATGAGAAACGGAGAAATAATATGCACTGACCTCAAACTGTATACGCTATACTTTCCAGCCTGAATAAAGCGAAGACCTAAACACTAGAGAAATGGTTCTCAACCTTCGTGAAACAATGTCCCGGTATTTCTTTTTAAGCCAATGCCCATAGCCCAAGAATTTTACCGGTAAATACCTTTCCAGTTTTTAAGATTTTATGCATTGATTAACATGTAACCATGAAATTAAATATTGATAAATAAATTCTAGCATAATCATAAATAGTAATAATAGTTTGATTACGTGTAGGATTGTTGACAAATATAGAAATATGGATGACAAGTGGTAACGTCGTCTCCTTGTAATTAAGTGATCCCGGGTTCGATACCCTGTGGAGGCACCGGGTAGGTTTAGTTCTGATTAATCTATTTCTGCATAAAATAGACTTAAAAAGCGAAAACGCACAACTCACACATGATATTGGGATTGTTATTTGTCGACCAAATTCATCAGACTTTCGCAGCTCAGTATAGTTGATACGAGGGCCCGGCGGTTGAGAAACAATGCACTAGAGTACTTTACCAAGTTGACTGATCTATTTTGGACTAACGTGCCTCCATGTGCTGGCCTTTTCAAATATAAGCAGTCACGTCCTAAACACGGCCTCTTTACACGAATGTGAAGGCAAATTACAGCCAATAACTGCGTCAAAAAACTTGATAAATCGGAAAGAACGTTGTGAAATCTTAAAACATTGTACATTGCGATTCATGAGTATTACCCTGCAAATTGTCCATCACCATGGTCGTGCACTTTATTTGACCCGATAAGAGCTTCAAGAATTAAAGGAAAACTCAAAACAAGGCTGTTGACAATTTCTGCACCAGAATACATAAAAATCCATCGTTTAAAAACACATACGATGTAAGAGAAAAATTAATGAAAATAGTTAGGGACAATTTGCACGGTAATACTCATGGATTCCACTGTACATATCGATACTTTATTATATCAACAAATTAGAGCTTCAAACATGTAAGGCCTCCGGTTGTGCTCTCTTCTAGAGTCTAAATATAGCTCGTTGGAGTGAAGCTTCTCTGTGCATACGCGAACAACAAACTAAGGCGACACGATGCACGATATTGAGAAAACGGCCAAGTCCGAGATACACGTAAGCGACATGCAACACGTGCAGCTTGCCGTGTCGCTTCGGTTCGAAAGGTTCAATTGATTACTGAGTGTTTGCTTTCAAGCGACACGTGTCTCTTTCAGCGTGTCGCTTGTCTCTTCGGTGTGAATTCTCCCTTATTATTGGTCTAAGAGATAGAATATCATCAATGAGAGAGTGGTTATGAAATGAATGTTTCTAGTGGAACATCCCCGATGGCGTTTTGCAACGTCACAGCCTTGTAATCAAGGGGTCCCGGATTCGATACCCGGTGGAGCCACATAATGGTTCGGACTATACTTTATACTCTAAATCCAGTACCGATTCTGCTTTCTGTGTATAAAGTTGACTTAAAAACAACCTAACAGAAACATTTGATGGTCCTATCTGAAGTCAGTGTCCCTGTAATCCTATATCAACATTTATGGACTAAACACGATAGTTTGTTTACCACCCAATACAGTTTTTAACGTTGGGCGTACACGACTGTGTTGTTGTGTGCCCTGCCTTTGTTCGCTGTTTGTGTTTTTCCCTAGTACAGTGTGTACGTGTGATAGAGGTCGGACAGATTTCGCCGACAGGCTGTGTATTGTGTTCTGGTAATGATGGGACTGATTATTTTGATCTCTGGTGTTGTGCGAAAATCTATTTGTGGAGACAAACATTGCAGAGAAAGCAGCTTGGAGTGAGGCAGTTAAGAATAACAATGAAAATTGGAAAAGATGCGCATTATCATTGTTGGGGCTACCTCAAACAGCACATACAAATCAATGATGTGTCCGTAGTCTGATGGAGATTTTTCTCACTTAATAAAGTGAATTATGAGAGTTTTCATCTTATAACGTGTGTTTTAAGAAAAAAAGATTAGTGAATGATGTCAGTATCCTTTGCTTTCATGAATGCAATTAGGCATTTTTTGTTATTTTTATTGAATTTTGGCTGATACATGATGACGAGAACGAGGACAGATTTTTTTCAGTTCATCTAAACATCAGATATTTGTTATATATTTTATCTTAATCAAGTAAGAACTGTTATTGTACTGACAAAGGAGCAGAATTGTATATTTTTCTCTCCATACTTGATGTATTTTTTAATATATTCTCGTTTGAAGGCGAGGTTTCTGTCTTAATCACACTTCGTATTATCAAGTGTCTTTGCTTACAATTCGCTAACTTATTAATACATAATGTAAATGCATAGTAAACCACAAAATGAAAACATATAGTACAGTAATGAAAACATTGTTTTTTCTTGATAAAGAATATGGTTTGTTCTTCAATAAATAAGTTGTGCCATAACTGGCTATGGTGATGTTTGATACCAGATAACAAGTTGGATGATAACGTCGAATGAACCTGGTTGGTAATCCGAGAACACTTGTTCGAACATATTTTTTGGTAATAGAATCCCTGCTACAAATTGTTAAATGCTAATTTATCGATAGGCAGTAATTAAATTGGTATTGCAGTCAGCTAAATCAGTAATTAGAACATTTTTGACTAGTTTCCAACTTTGTATTCCCCTTTTCTACCATGTTTCACATTTGTGTTCCCAGTAGTGATCTGGCTGAGAGAAAGATATCCCCACTGTTCATCCAAACTAGCAAATACATTTGAAATTGTTCGTTGCTGTTTCTTTCCAAGCAGAAAAGAAAGATGGTATACTAATTCATCTATCTCTTCTTATTTCAGTGTCGGAATGCACTTCGAGTTGATTGTATCGCGGCGTCTTGGACCAAGGAAGCACAAACAGAAAATGTAAGTAGCCTCCTCTGTTCTATCATTTTATGAATATGTGGGTGTGGGCACGGGTGTTTGTGCTCGGGGAGGTATTTGAAAAATATTTCAGCCTCTATCTCTCTCTTTACACACACACACACATATATAGGTGTGTGTCACCTACGTCACAAACTGTTGCATTGCGGGATCGAGCAGCCATGTTTGAGGCTGGTTCTTGTAAACATACGGATTTCAATCGGGCGGGCGGGAGATTTCAACCTTGTTTACGATGGTACTGTGTAGTTTTCGGTTCTTTAACAGAAACTTATATTTATCCTCCAATTTTCCGAGAAAGAACAGAAGGTGCGCTGCAGGGCACGGGACTCGATAATTGTTGATCAGAAGATACCGCGTCAGTAAATCATCAAGTGTTGTTACCAAATTTTGTGAAAGTTTGTATTATATTATACATCTTGTGGAAGTGCGAAACAATATTATACGAGAATCTATGTTGGAGATTTATCTATAAAAGTAACCATGTTTATTCTTTCGTTATATATTTTATATTGCATATAGCTTCAATTGTCTATTTGTGTATATCAAATGCTTTAAGTAACCTGCACTCCCATTGGCTAATTCATTCTGAGCGCGGTGTCTAGTTGCCGCCATTTTAGCGCGGTTGTTACTTCCAGCCAGTGTGCGTAGAGAAGCCACTCGGGACGCAGCCAGAAACCGTCGCGGACAATACCGTAAGCCTAACGTGGCTACGTTTCATTAGTGGCGCGTTGTTGTAACACCAGCTGCAACTTCGTGTAAACAGTTTTCCCTAGACAGGAGTGCATGGGAAGTGTAATCAAGTGTTATGTGCATATACTTTATAATACATAGTTATAGTTATCAGTGTGTGTGCCTGTCTTTTCTTTACAACTCCCAAGAGGATCGCGGTGAACTTTGCCCTGTAGCGACACAATCCATACCAGAGAGATGTAAGTGGTACCTACAATTTCACTTACATTTAGATCCTACCGGTTTGGATCATCATTCATTTCTGGTCCTTCACAGCCGGACAGGTTCTACATTCAGTTTTGGTCCTGTACGGTCCGGTACGCAACAATCTAGAAATACGAATTTCCTCTCTACCCTTTGTACATACTGATTCATGAAATATTCAAGTCTATTTTCACACATTCAGTACTGATTTAAATTCCTGTAACCCCTCAGTTTACTGATTTTGAGCGCCTAATTTTTGTTTGTCACTAATTTCACTATTTTCATCAGCACCTATTCGACTTACCGTTTTACAGTATTGATGAGTCCGTGAATGTAAAACTTGTTGATTCGACTCGACTTCAGAAGTTTCTAACAAGAATCAGTTTAGGAAGCCATGTTTTACTTGAGAGCGGTTATGAATGTTCCTGGAATTCTTTCTTTAAGGCGCGTCTCTGTCGTGAAATTGAAAATCCCCCTACGCTTGCTTTCACGCTCCAATAAACGCCTCGACGCAGGAGGCTGCGAAGATAATTTTCACCTTAAATACCAGCTCGGAGATTTCTGATATCATCTTAATCTCCATAGAGAGCATTTCCTCTGCGAGGTTTAAATCTGCATCTCAACAATGATGCTAACTGAACCGTACTCCCTCTGCAGCCATTCTATCTAATTGGATGAAAGGAAATTCTCTCTCTCTCTCTCTGTGTGTGTGTGTGTGTGTGTGTGTGTGTGTGTGTGCTCTTCTCGCTCTCCTTGTTTGCAATCACGATCTCGGAAAGGTTAAAGACGTGCTTAGCGTGCACGCGGTATTGTTTCTTCCATCTGCAGTGTTGCCAACGTTTGTTTTTTGCCCTGAATATGGCACATTAACATTAAAGGGTTCACCCAGTTTACTTAAACCTGTCGGAATGTTTAATCATCCTAGTAAAATATGTGAGGTGTTGCTATTGCGTTACCTAGTCACTAAATGTGCCTACATACACAAGAAAACAACTGACTGGGGTGAATTAACAAAACACATTTGGTTAAACTTTTTGGTAACCATAAACAAAAAAATGGATAGCCTTCACTAAATTTGGTGGTAACTCGAAACAAAGATGTGCGATTACTAAAAGAATTTGACTAGTGAACAATCATTTGCTTGTCGCCTATTAAACAAATGTTCCTTTGTTGGAAACTATTTTTTGGTTATTCCAAACAAAACATTTTCTCTGTTTATTGTTGTGACGCTTAGCGTTTGGTTCCGAGTTAAGACTTGTTTTTACATATCCGGAAGAAACATGTTTACACATTTTTAAGAAAGGGTCCTTTAATTGTGTTTTAATTTTGAAGGTGTATTTTCTACATCACGGTGGCTCAGCCTTTTGGGGGACAGAACGCCGAGTAGGAGAACGGGGTTCGCTTCGCAGATTCTGAGGTTCACCCAGCCCTTAATGCAATAAGTACATGGGGGAGTCCCTGGGAGTTGCTGATCAGTGATCACATCTCTATAATGGCCCAGATCGTAAATATGTTCAGCCCCTGCTTCCAAATCTGCTATGAGCCTTCATGGCGTTTTTCAATGTGCAGAGGAATACTTTACATTTGACGCTCTCAAAATGTTCATTTTTCATATATTGTAGCAATTACATCCAAAATAAAAGCCCACACACAATAAATTTAAAATGCCATTACGCTTATTGGACTTCCTAGTAATCATCAGTTTTCATTATGCCACATCATTATTATGTCAATCACAAGCAATCCTTCCACTTAAACTATAACTAGTGAAACGTGACAACATTCCGAATGGTGAAAATTGGTGCTAAGGGCTGCTCTGTTGGTCGAATAGATTTAACCCATACTAACAAATTGTTTGCGTTACAATTTCCTTGAGATAATACAATGAGTCCATTCTTTCGCTCTCCTTATCAAGAATTTCAGGCTCTATAAATGCGTTGCGTACCTACCACCACACAACTACCCCAGATGGAATAAACATTTCCAGTTACCAGTTCTTCAGGATTGATCGTTTCTGTATGCTATCTTACTTTTAAATTTAATTTTTGCAAAACATCCCTTTGGTTCCACTATTGAAGCACTTCTGGCTGATTTCATTTTAAGATTGAAGGAATCTTCTCACCACTTGTAAGGAAATTGCACCACACTCGACACTTGTTGCTACATTACAGCATCCTGACAGAAATTTAAACTTGTCACTTTGCAACACTGAGTCATATTGTATCATATCTTCTAATTTGCAGTCGTCGTGGCAACAGATGCAATCAAGGTGAAGATCAGTTTTCCAGTGAAATTTTATACTGTCTTACTACACAGGTCTTCTTAATGAAAACAGACTCATCTCCCACCTGTTTTTGGCATATTTCAGAAGGTGTAAAATATCTTCAGTGAAAATCTTTCTTTTGTGAAACATGAAGTCAGTGTTCACTCATGTTGAATTGCATATCGTTAAAGCCGAGAGCCATCGTTGAGATATCATTTTTTCTTGATTTTTCTATCCTAAAGTGAAGAGGAACCTTATACTTTTCATGTCACCATGAGCGAGCATTACATTACTGCAAGACCAGTATTGCTGGCCCACAGCATTGCAGTTGCAATATAATTTATTTTTACTTATTTTTTTCTGTAATTATTTTCTACCATCGCAAAGGAATGAACTTGTAGTCCTCCAAGTCAGTTCTTTTTCGAGATGGCAACCCTTGGCACCATCTTGTGTCAATTTGGCAATACATCTGTTTATTTCCCCAATGCATCGGACCCAGTGAAAGCAAGAAATGAAAACTGGACTTTATGATTTTGAACATCCAATAATACACCCGCTTCTATGTATGATACCTTTACCCCCAATCAGCAGGGCTAGAAATGCAATCGCAGTAAAATCTGTAAGATCTGCTGCTGTAGCTGCCGTAGTGTTGCAGACTGTGTTGTTAAATATCTAAGTACAGCGATTTTTTTTACCAATGCCATCGACAGCGTTAAGGCAGATCAGCGAAGCATTTTTTTAAAAAAAAAAATATAATAAAAAGCTTTAGAGCACGGTAGAGACGCCAAAACTATGATTTACGACAGAAGAATAACATATTGTGCATGGATGCCATTGTTTGAAAAATCTTTTTCAAACATTGAAAGCATGAGGCATGAGTTTGTAGACAGGGAAATACTACTTTAGACCTTAAAATAGCCACTTAGTAAAGATCGTTTCGAAGTAGATAGACCTTGTATTTTCTCGAGTTTTTTTTTATTTTTCTGGGGCTGCTACCCTAATGTTAAATGTCACCGCCCGCCACGGGAAGTTACTACACACCTCGCCAGACGTGATTGCCGATGCACCCGCATGCGCGATACACAGTAGAGACTCACGTGACTGCGACAGCCAATCCGCATCCTTTGTATTGAAGCTGCAGGAATTCTGTCAAAGTCACTGGCTGCGTTTCCCTCTCTGCCTGGGCTATGGGCCATCATATGTGGCTAGAGTGAACGAGTTGTATCCTTGCGGGTGAACCTTGACCACAACTGGCTGCGCAGTAGCAAAGGGAGGAGCTACCGGCTGCCTTAGCCAATGGGTGTCGTTCTCCTCTAACTTTGTAAGAGCTGTCGACCACTCAACGGCGAGTAGGTAGCATCTACGGACATGTATCTGCGCGAATTAGTCAAGGTCACCTACAGAGATACAGCTCGTTAACTCTAGCAATATATATTATAATTATCTTCGACGATATTTGAATCCTGTAAAACTGTTTATGGTGTGAATGAGCTCGCAAATAGAGTTGTAAAATATCGAAACCTGTCTCTTGAGTTATGGTGCTTAACTTTTTATTTATTACTGAAAGATGAAGTGCCTTGTTAATTCATGTTTCTATTCTTCTCATTTTACATCATAGAGCCTCCCGATGGCGTAGTGGTAACATCGTCGCCTTCTAATCGAGGGTTCTCGGGTTCGATACCCGGTGATGCACATAGTGATTCGAATCGCACTTTAGAGTGTAGATAGAGTTTCGATTAGCCTATCTGTGCATAAATCGGACTTAGGTGAGGTTACACTCATGAATGTAATGAAGGGGCACACACAAAGGAACGCGCACGTGCAGACCTGAACTCGAACGTGAAACCTTTTGATGTCGGCGTCGTCATTCGGCGTCTCGACGCACTGAGTGAGCCAATGAGGCGGTCTCCTTATTTTTGGACCGAAAATGAATCACTAGATGTTTGGATTTGGGTATCTACTACTGACAGCTCAGTGGTTAATGCTGTCGCCTTGTAATCAAAGTGTCCTAGATTCGATTTCAGATTGTTCGGGTAGGTAGAGAAATCTTTAGGTGGGCGGTTGCCCACACTCGTCCGCCTCTGGCTCTGTCCCAGAAAGATGATAGCATCAAGGACTGAATGAGAACCTTTTTCATTACAAGTATTATCCCAGCATTCCCATTGAGTGACAGAAATATCGCAAGTAAAATGTGATTTCCCAAAATTATCCTTTAAAAAAATCATCTCGTTGCCTACATAATGCAATCATTGACAATACCTGCAAGCTGGAAGCTATTTTCGCCAATCCATGAATTTCCCCTGGTTTTCATTAATTTTGCCCGCCCTTCCGTTCGCCCATTATGCCCATCTTTCTTCATTTGGCAGTCGATTGGAGCAACCATTGTGAAGGCGCTTCAATTACATTCATCTCTCAGTCTGCCACACCCACCTACTATCTTTGGGGGATGCAGCTTATGGGATTCCCGAGGAAGGAAATCTCAAAATTCATTTCATCATGTTTGGCATGAATCAAGTCTTGCAGGTAAATGGAGAGGAGAGAAAGATGAATATTGATCTTCAGTGTGAAACTGGTCAGTGTTCGTGTAATCTCAAGTTCTTTTCTGTGTCAAATCAATACTAAAAATTGGTTAATGGGATAACTGTGTGTGTGTGTGTGTGTGCTTGTGTTAAATTAATCTCTTCATCTAATATCCATCATTTGTTTATATTTGTTTATTAACATTATTATAGGTTTTTGCCTATTTGATGACGTCAAGGTCATTTGTGTATTTCAAGCCTAGCAACTTCCCTCACACTTTCCTGTTGCCCAAGAAAATACGATCGGTTCTCATTTTCAAGAGAACAAGAAAGGAGTATGTAGGAAAAGAATATATATACCGTCTGTGTCGAGACCCTGTTCTGTTCTAAAGTTTACTTCTGTTGAGGCTTTGTAACAAAACTAATACAGAAGGTCGTTTCACGTCCATGGTAACAAACTTAGAACCCACCTCACCTTAAGAAAATCCGTGACGCCACCAGCGGTGGTGCTCCACGTGATACCCCTGTCTTGCAGCAATGGCCCTGCAGCGGAGTTTCTATTGGAGGAGACTGCGTTGAAGAACACATTGGTCCAAACGATCCCATTCCTCCTGACAAGCTTTCCAAAGACCCTCAATTGTGCGGGGACGTCTTCTTCCCAAGGCTCGTTTCAACAACGGAAACCCACAAAAATCCATGGGAGAGGCAACGGAGGATTTCACAGGAATGTCTGTAAAGGGGATTGCATGAATGCCCGTTTCACGTGCCATCCGATTCATGTATGCCTGCATGGACTTTGCCGTATGACTGGATGCCTTGTCCTGGTGGGTGACAACGCGAGATGTGTCGCTGCCATAGAGAGAGGAAATATCATGTCTGTAAAGTGGCTCCAAAATATTAGTTTGGTAATAGGCTGCATTTATTTTAGCTTTTTTGTCCACTCTGCGCAGTGGAAGTTTGCCGTTATAACAGTAACCACCAACAACCATAAACCCACGTGGAAAACTTTCAGCACATTCACGTACCCACTGAGATCGACCTCTTGCATCACGTGGACGATAGTAGATGGCCCTTTTTTAATCACATTCCGACAGATACACCCATGCTTCATCCAGGGACACCACATACTTCCAGCAGTCCCAAGCCAGATGGCGTTCGTAGAACTTCCGACTGTTGGTCTTCCTCTCCTGGACATGTGAGGCACGCAGCTTATGAACTTGAGCCTTGTGCTTCCGCACAAGTTGTAAATCTTGGGCTATGATGCGATTTACAGTTGCAGAGGAACATTGCACTGCCTGTGCAATCGCTCTTTGTGTTGCAGGGTTTTCACGTCGCACCAAGGATCTCACTTTCCCCACAACATCGGGGGAACGCTTGAACTTCCGATATGTCCGAGGCCCACTTTGACTGGTTCCAGCAACAGGTACAGTGCAAGCTTTATGGCCATTCAACACGGCGTTGATGCCCCTCTTTGACACATGGAAAGCTTTCGTCTTGCACAGTTTAATTATCTGGCTATAACTATAACCAACGTCGGAAAGGGCACAGATGTGCCCCTCCCAAAAGACTTAAATTTTCGGTGCAATATAAACACTCACTCACATACCAACCGTTTTCTTTGCAAGTCAACACACAGTACTTTCGTCCTATCGGCTCTGGCTGCTGTGTGCTGTGCCTATGTGCTGCTCCCTGGTGATCAAAATCGTTACCATTGACGTGAAACAACCTTCTGTAACACCAACACTCATCTGCTTATCACTTATCACCTTAGCAAACTATACAGAAGCTAATATAAATATTTCTTCCCGACACATCCACCGCATGATAGCAACTAATGAGATTCACGACAGACAGAGAGGTGGCAACGGAATTGATTTTTTTCTAAAACATGTTGTTGATCAAATTATTTGCCGCTACAACGCCAGGGGTCCCCGGTTCGAATCCCGACCTGGGCATGGATATTTGTGAGAGTTCATTCATCAATTTCATCATATCATCACTCATCCCCATCTTCGCAAATTAGCCAAAAGTGGCACAAAAAGCGAAGTAAAATAAAGCAAATCAATCTATCAGTTATTTCTAGTGCAGTGTTCCTCAGTAAGCTTGCTGAAGAGAGACTTGACGAAACCCTCGTCTTCAAAAGCTACCAAATATGATCGCGTTGAAGGGACACTCACCTTCCATCTCGCGGGCAAGCGACGTGGTTCCAGCCGACTAACGGCACGCGCTCGAGCAGCACAATTACCAAATGAAGACAATGTAGAACAGTGTTTCTCAACAGGCGAGCCGCGAGAGGTTCTCCTGAAGTTCGCGACTTGCAGCCCGACCTTTCAACCACCTGGAAAGATGTCCTTTTCGTTCGGGTTTCCACTGCGATAACAGAAAATTCTTTCTCGCCAGTGCTGGTGAGCAATCAAACGAACTAACCGGGCTGTTCGTTGCGTCCAGCCTCCAAATTTGGAGGTTGGCCTAAGGGTACCACCTTCAATTTAGTTTACGCAGCAATTTTCATTAACAAATATTGAAGCGGAAATATTCTGATTAATTTGAAATTTTGGGATGTTCAAAATGGAACACACTAGAAAAATCAGCTGTTACCAAATTAATTTAATGATATTGGCCAGAGGACATTCAACCAGTCGTCAACTAATTTAATCCAAATTTTATATTTGTCAATAAGCCTATACCTTGTCCCGGTTATATCTGGAGCAAGGCGCGCATAGCGTCAGAGAAGAGGTAGGGGAGATCGAGTGATCAGAGCGAAGCAGTACACGTTCCTCAAAGGATGGTAACTCCAGTCGCTTTCCTCCCCTTCATGCCATACTGTTCCCTTTCGGGTGTTCATTGGTGGAGCCGTCTCGCGTCACTACTTGCGCAGAGACTTGTTTTCGTTCGCCTGCTCCAGAGATAACCGGGACAGGGTATAGACATAATCGAATTAAAGTGTAAATCACCAACCCTTAGACCTTCTGTAAACAAACCGTCTCACCGATTCGATGTATCACTGAACACGGAGACCTCCCCGCACGCATAGAACTCGCATGTTGAAAGTGGCACTACTTCCTTGCTGTTCACATGATTATTTTTAGAAAATAACCAATGTTATAAAATATAATTATGTACACAAATCTCTAAGCTCATTGAAAGTTGCAATGCATGTTCCTACCAAATGTTCACACTTATATCTTGCCTTGCCATGTCACTAAGTTATTTTACGAAGTGCACTATATTTGGCGGAACAAAAATCGTTATTAGGATGCATGTCAAAGTTTCCAACCGCAAAAAAATTACGAACTTTATTTGTCTTGCTTTGATCATCGTTATCAATATATTTTTTGGACTTACAGCATTGCATATGTTTACTTATGAACATTAAAAAATTTAGTTACATAAGATACAATTTACATAAAATCTACAAACAAATGTCAAATGCACTCCTTCTATATCAAACCTTAGAAATATACGTGGCTCCGGGGTATCATTCTACACCCTCGATTTTCCGCACATTTCAAATATTTTCGTGAAAATATTTAGTTCCTCATAACAAACAGTGTTTGTAAATAGCGCGGAAGGTATATTTTTAGATCTACGTGCTACGAAACTTACGTTTTTCTTAAAATTAAAATTCCTTGCGTAACGCCAAAGAGGTTTTTCAGGGCTTCTATGATAGCGGATGATGGATGGATTCATGTCACAGGCGCAAGTCTGAATTTCTTCTTTTTCTTCTTATGATTGACTTGTGCAATGGGAACATTTGCGATTGCGATATGTTATTTGTGTGATATATTGATGGGTCGGACATTTCAGACATTAGATTTAATTTATGCGACTTCAGAAATTTCAATTAATTATTTCTTTTTGGCAACTGGAGGCCGAAAAAGGGTGGGTTGTATTTTCTAAATGACTTGTGGATGGCATAATTTGCGACTTCTTATTTTTATGATGGGACGGGGGTGGAGGGTAGTATTCTGTGGAAAAGGACAACAAGGACTTTCAACATAGGAGTTACTTAATTTTTGGACTTTGAAATTTAACTTCGACCCGCAATTCAGTGCCTGGCCTTGGTAAAAAGAGGTAAGCTACCCTCTTAGGTTTAATTTTAGTCTTAATTTTTGGTGTCTTCATGTGTCAATGCGGGAAACAGTGAGAAATAGTGTTGGGGCAGGTGACTTCGGCCAATTTATAACACGCCTTTAAAGGGGACACTATAGATAAAGGCGGGGCCGCGGTAGCGGTAGGGGGCGGTAGGTCAATTACCCCAGGGGCGGAGCCCGGAATCGGTGGGAAATTTGGACTTAACAATTTCAAACGACAATATCTCAACTTCAAACAGGTGTATATTCGTAAATACTTGTTTCCGCGCTCCAAATTTTTGTTCATATTTAGCATCACATAATCTTAATATTTAAAAACTTCCGAAATAGAGATTGTAGAATGGGACACCGGACCCATATACATTACCATGTTATATAATTTTGTCTAAAAAAAAATGCAAGTAAAATCTATTCAATTCGCATGCAAGAAAGAAGCCAAATTTATTGGAAATGAATACCGGTGCAAAGAGTTAACCATAAAGGTTAAGCAATAAGTACAAAAGAAAGAGCATTGCCTATCCCATACTACAAACTGGCCGTTGTTTTACCTTACGTAATGAATCCTGTAACAACGCTGGATTTTCGTGTGGATTATTTTACTTCTATGAGTTTGCAATGCTTTCTGCATGCACGTGGTTTTGTTTACAGAAGGCCTCAGGGTTGGTGATTTGAACTTTAATAATCTCTATGATTATGCCATAATACCGGGTGGCTAGAATTAAAGTTGCCCAACTCAGAGCCCTCTGTAGCCGGTTTGAGGCATCGTAGAACTCTGAAATTTGGTGAATCCACTATGCAGACCATGGGGAAGAGATGGCGATAAAAAAGTTCAATTTTCCGCCACCAGGTTGAAATGTGGCGCTGTACTTCCATGATGGGTTGTAATAATGACGTAAACTGCTCCAATTGGTTATGGATTTGCCTTTACCTTGCAATTTTCTCCGAACTTCCAGCCACTAACAAATGTCTTTCTAATTATTAACTCAGCTAAATCACTTAATATGATTACGTTACGTGCATACGTGTTAAGCAATACAGTTAGAATAAGTATTATTATTTTAGTATTATCGAACCAACCACACCCTTAGCCTGTCGCCCTGGATGAACCATGAAATCTCTACGAGAACAACCGGAATTTGAATCTGCATAGATATAATAGGACTTATTTATCTAATAAAATCTAACATGGTATCACCCTTAATATTTCCGACGGTTCACTTGACACTCGCAAATTCCGTGTCAATTAGAATTCATTTTCACCCTTCATAAAGAAAGTCCCTTCGCTTTTGCCTCAGCCTAAGATGAATTCAAAATTAAGAAATTCTTCGGCGAAAAGCGCTGATGAAAGAAAGAGGGGGAAGGAGAGCGGATAAAAAGAAGAAGGAGCTCTTTCAATGTCTCTCACTCGAATTAGCGCGAATGAAGTGTACGTTCAAGAGAGTAAATTTGCTGTAAGCGTCTTCATTCCACCCCGTTTTTAAAGCTTTTTGTGTTCCAATAATGGCGCCGATCTGTGTCGCTGCTTAGATGATGAAAGGTGAGTTCTTCTTTATTAATTCAAGGCTGGGAACGGTTTATGAAAAGCATTTGTTCTGTTTATTTTTCTTAATTTTTAGTCGTATGAAGAGACTGGTTCATCGCCGAGCCTTATTGAAATACCTTAAATGCTCTCTTCTTTGTGGAATGTACAATCACCGGCAATAAAATGTGACACCTAGATCCTGAAATGCTCGCTTCCCCGCAAGGCGTTGCGTGTGTTGCCTAACTCTACGGCGTGGTAAAAGTTGCTATAGAAAATATGCTATTAACATCCACTTATCGTACTAGAGTTAGGGAACAAACAGAACGCATTGCTGGAAAGCGAAAATTTCAGGATATAGGTGTCACATTTTATTGCCGGTGATTGTACATTACCTAAAATAATGATATTTTTGTCAGCTGTTGTATTTTTGCCACCTTTGACTAATTGCGTAGGTGAAGACGAATGGTGATTTCACCACCTATTACTAGGTCAGGATTCGAATTCGGAACCGTGCATGGAGAAACCATAAGACGGCCACTATTTTGTAAAATGAATTGTAATATATATATGACTCATGAATTTTGTCTACAATTCGTATTTTTTCTAGAATAAACTTTGTTTTTGGATGCGTCTAAAACATGTGTTTTACATGTATGTAAATTGGATGACTTTAATCTCACAAATAGTTTTCATAATATCTTTAGTTACGGATGAATTTTGTCAACAAAAGTACCAGTCAAGAAAACAAGGAAGAATATAATTTTTCGACGTCTCTTTTTTATGTAAAGACTAATTTAATGCAAATTGAATTAATCGTTTCATAAAACTTTTATCGACCAACACCAGCGAAAACTGTCATTTCTAGTTTTCTAGATCTGGATCTGAATCTATAGTAGATTTTGAATATAATTCTTTAAATTCAGGATTCTTTAATTATCTCATAACTTTACTTCACGAAGTTTGGTAGTTGTCTTTTTTATTCTCTGCTCAATTATTTTGTTTAAAAAATAAAGTGTTGCGGGATGCTACAAATGTCTTTGCAACAATTCTACAATTAAATATTTGTAACATACTCCATGCGCCATTTTGAAATAGTTATCGCACTCACCACTAATCTGCTATTCCCTGTCGCGGGAATTACTGGAGCAAACGAACGGAAACTTATCTCTGCGGAAGTAGTGACTCGACCAATGAACGCGTCAGAGGGAAGGGAAGGGAAACGAGACTGCAGCTATCAGCCTTTTGCCCGCACTGCTTCGCTCCGCCTATTCCCTTTCTCCCCTTCTCTACCTTTACGGGCGGCCTTTCTCCACAGATTCCCGGGACAGAGTATAGTTTTTTTTTTGTTTTTTTTTTTAAGGTGAGGGTTCGACTTGAGCGTAGGCACCCGACTTTCATCAACGTCCTGTACTAGCAAAATTGCGAAGGATCGGCGTTCACTATCAAAACAAATTTAGCGCCTGACCTTCTGGGGATTAAGATTTGGCTTCCTTAAGACAGAATCTCCTCAGATCCAAACACAATGAGATGGCAACAATGCCTGCTAATTGAGCGTTAAAGAAGACCATATCTTCTGCACACAAACTTCCTTCCGAGATGATATCTGGCGCGTCTCCTTGCTCGCATCCAGCTACCCTTAAGCTGTCAAGAGGAATGACAAATTGCCCCCGAAAGCTCTGGAAGAGGAGCAAATGTAAGTAAAATGATCGCCGACGTGAATGGAGAAGGAGTCCCGTAAAGAAATTGATAACAGGTTTCCCCCTTTGCAAGTCGTACATCTTGTCACCTGACGCTGTGTGTTTGACACGTGTAGGTTGCGTTAAGGTAGGGACGGACTATGGCAAGGAGCAGAGAATATTTTTTTTCAGTAAAATGTTTCACGTTTCTTATAATAGCGCCATTGTTGAGAATTTGCAAGTATTGTTGTATCTGGAGACAAAATATGTCAGTTATAAAAGTTATCCTTGTTCTTGGTGTTTCTTCTTCATATTCAAATTACCGTATTTAATCGAATCTAATGGGTACTTTTTGGGTCAAATTTCGTTTCCAAAATTAAGGTTCGTATTATGTTCGAGAACAATTCATTCTCCATATTTAAAATAATTAGTGTTGTTTTGTAACAAAATTTATAACAAACACATTGTTGTGTATAAATATGTGTTATTCTGTAATAAAATTAAATCCATAGACCCACACCTCCGTTGTTGTATAAAATTAACTTCTTTCTTGGACAGTCACATTACATTCGCCTACAAATTGTATATTTGTCTCTCTATCATTCCCTCCATCTCTTCCCCCCCCTCTCTCTCTTTCTGTTTATATAGGTAGGTCACCCCAAATTCACCACCTGTCATTTTCGAAAAGATACCAGATATAGCCGAAAGATGGCAGCATCAACTTATGCATGTATACTCTGTCCCCGTATCTTTGGAGCAAGCCAACGAAAACAAGTTTCTGCGCAAGTAGTGGCGCAAGACTGCTCCACCATTGAACACGTGAGAGGGAACGGGATTGCGTGGAGGGGAGAAAACGACTGCAGTTACCAGCCTTCGCATCAGCGTGTACTGCTTCGCTAATATAATATAACGCAGGTGGGACGCTAGATTTAAATATGAGTGAAAACTAGAAGAGAAAGAACATTTTCCCTAGCAGAGAAACTTGGCGCAGAATTATATTTTCGTCACAGGTGGCTCTGATGGTCTGGTATTACATTTGAGAAAAATCGGCCATCGTATTTCAAGACTGCAAACCCTAAACCTACCACTACAAAACTTCGGTAAGTACACTGCGGCGGTCGATGCACGGGAGAGATATTTTGTTTAGCGATTACTACCAAAGAGCTGTTTTGGACATGAGGACGCGTAAAATCCAATCGAAGAGAAGAAAGCTTGATTTATCGTTTCTGAGACGCTCGGAGAATCTGTAGCACAGCGGTTTCTCCCTCGGGCCGAGTTGATATGTGGAATGAAGAGAAATTGCCCGGAGTGATTTATACTGCAATATGTAACTGTTAACCTGAAAGGATGGACATGTGCTTCTTGGAGGACGCGGGCGAAATTTAATTCCCTCCGTCTCTAGCGAGAGAATATCAAGACGAGATGAGAATCGGGAGGGAAGCTTTTGACCCTGCTTGCTCCTCACCCATGATGAATATTGCGCATCACTTATGCTTTCCTGCGCGGTAGTCTGGAGGAAGCAAGTTTTGCGGAGGGCAGGTCGAGATAGGTCGACCTTTCCGCTCGTCCAATCTAAGATCCAAAGTGAGGCTGGTTCGAGGTTAAGTTTGTTTTCAGTCTACTTTCTACTTAGCTAAGATTACCTTGAGGTTAAGTTCACTTTATGCGCAGATAGGCTAATCAGGACTGGACCTGAAGTTTAAAGTGGAATCTGGAACAGCAAGTGCTTCCATCAGGTATGGTACGCGGTACCGCTTGATAACAAGGCGACGACGTTGCCACTATACGGAATCGAAACCAGGATCATTCGATTTCAATGCGAGATTTCGATTTCTATTACATTTGACCTCAGTTAACTTTAAGTCACAGAGAGAAACATGAAAGAAAGATGAAAAAATAGATAACGATGGGAGAAAAGGAGAAAGAAGAGTGGGAGACAGATGAATGGAAAGAGAGAGAGAAAGATGAAAGGAAGAGAGAGAGAAAGATAAGAGAAACAAAGAGAGAAAGGTGTAAGAATGAAAGAGAGAGCGCGCAGATGTCCATACATTAGCGCGTGCAAGAAGAGTCAAACGAGGGGGTGTCACAGATAAGATAACAGAACGATTGTTAATTCTTCAATTATTTATTTTTTTCCTATTCTCTTCCCTTGTATTAATTTTCCTCTTACCTTTTTGCAAAATCCATTTCGCATTTCTTATTGTCTCTTCCTCTATCACTCTCTCTCTCTTGTTGATTATACCAGTGGCGTATGCTGAGTCTTAAGACCTGGGCTATCTCACTGACACCTGGTCCTAGGCTATGGAGGAAGGCAGAAGACTAGACTCATTCTTGACGTCTTCAAGGAAGTCACGTTGCTATCCCAACGGTAGTCAGGTTGCAAACTTATAAAAATTCAGGTTGCCAACTCCTAAGAATTCAGGTTGCCAACTTCAAAATCGCCATTATCCTCTTTTTCAAATCAGGTAAATTTACAGTTTCTTCAGTATTTTACTTTCCAGGCTTCAGGCTTCGCAGATTTCCTAGCTAGCCTGGAATATACGCTCCTGGATTATACCTTTTTTTGCTTTCATTTTCTGTCTTCATTTCTTCTTTCATTCATTGGCGGCACCAGACATTACGGCGTGAGCGGGCCACTGGAGGACTGTCAAAGATGTGGGTGAGCCACATTCACAAATAAAAATATATTTCCATAATCACATTGTTGTTACGTGGTCCAGGCAAATTCGTCGTTATCTATATAATATAATATGTATAAGATACGTATATTATAATATAATTTCATCATGAAAATGTCCTTCTCCATTTTGACATGGTGGGCCGGGAAATAAGGCCTGCCCGATTTTGGGCCTTGACCCATTCTCGTCCACAATTGACGCTGCCTCTTTTTTCCTCTCTCTCCCTCTCCTATTAACACTCTACCTTTCCTTTACCTACACACAATCTCTCTATTGTTATTTTATTTCTTCTTTTTATTTTATGATGACGTAACGATTTTCAATATGTACCTCGACGCTCATGTGCACACGTATGGCGGAAACTTCGCACGTCCTAAAGCTTGATGTCAGGTGTTGGGCAAGCGTTCAGAAATTCCATAGACAAGCCCGGCATCGGGCTTAATCGGAATCCAACTTGAATTACGTCACCAAAGCGGCCGATCGACTCGAAATAGACGGCACGACGAACAATCGGAAACTGAGTAGCGAAAGTGCGAAATGCCCCTCCACCTTCGTCATGCATTCAAACCGTTCTATGCTGGACGTTCACCCGCTAGACAGGTCCCGTCGCTTTAATAATGGCGTATCAGTCCCCGCGGTGGCACTAGGCCCATTGTGTGGGATTTTAGCACCAGATTTACGGCGGTCGTTCGTAGTTATTACGGCCTGCTGCCAGCAGATGGAAGCAGTAATTCACCTCTACAGATCCCTAGGGAAATGCGAGGGTGCCGGAGGGATGATTTCGCATCACACTTCCTCCCCCCACCGACGCACCATATTTCTCCATGATTTTTCGAAAATTGCTTACTTCCAAACATCTTTCGTTCGCGCATTTTGGGTATAGAAGAGCATGAGAGTGAGGTATTCAAGCCGAAAGGTGTCGACTTTTACTGATATTGGCGTCAACTTGCCATAATTTATCTGGCTTATAATATTTCATTACTTGGTGTAATGTAACCCACATTGTTTTTGTGAGAAATAGAAAGAGAGAGGCGCACACACAAGCATACAGAAACTTACACATGCATACAGGGTGGAAGAGAGAGAGAAAGGGAGGGATGATAAAAAAGGGAAAATGGGGAAGGAATGATCAAAACAGAGCGAGAGAAAGGGAGAGAGAGAAATGGAAAAAGAGAATGAGTGAGAAGAAAGCTAGGTAATGAGTATAAGTCGCATTTTTAGGCAAAGGGTCCCGGGTTCGAATCCCGCTCGGTCTTGATTGTTTGTGAATGTCCATTCATCAATATCATCATTTCATTACTCATCCCCATCTTCGCAAATTAGCCGAGAGGCACAAAACGCGAAGTAAAAAAAAACTAAATCAATCAATCAATCGGATTTTTAGGTTCTCAAAAATGTAATTTTAGGTTCCTAAAGTAGTCTTTAAAAATCCTACAACAGGTCCTAAGAACGTAAAATAGGTTCTAAAAATTCTATGATAGGTTCTAAAAATACTAAATTCGCCTAAAAATTCCTGAAGCAGGTTCCAAAAAACTTAAAATGATTCAAAGATTCTGAAAAATACTAATTAGGTACAATTATTAAAATCAAAGTTTCAAAGAAACCTTGAGAAATTTTAATACCTAGGTAGAGATATAAGTAACCATCAAAAATATTAATTTTCTAACCAAATTTTCATTTCTATGCATTATTTTCAAAATGATCCACTGATTATTGTAATATTATTACTTGTACTGTTAGCAAAAGTTACTTATCGATATGATAAAAGAATTATGTATAATATATGATCTTTAAACAGGTGCTTAGTCAATGGTGCAAATTTGAATGCTAGAAAGCACAAAAAGTAAGCGAATCATAAGTTTACACTTTGGACTGTGCAGGCAACAGTAGCGCCAGACATTTTGTTTTGTTTAGAGCTTCAAAGAACATTATGGACTTAGAGGGAGAGAAACGGCAGAGAGTATGTTTCAAACAAGTTGGTCATTGAATTTTTTCATTACTAAACGGAACAAATACCTCTGTGTGATGTAAAACCTTAAAAATATATATATAAACTTAAAAATGGTTTGATTTAGACACAAAACCTAAAATAGGTTCTATCAAGCAAAATATTAGGCTCTATAAAACTTCATGAGTTGTCGCGGTTTTTAATGAAACTCTGATGTAACTTTTTATTTATCATTTACTTGCAAAGGAAAAAAAATAGGTCAAAAACGTAAAATCCGAGGTCTAGTAATGAGAGAAAGATAAAAAAGGAATGAGAGAGAGAGAAGAAAAATGAGAGGAGGAGGCGGGAATGAGCAAAATAGATCAAAACAACGTGTGAGAGAGAATAATAGAACGAAAGAGAAAGGAAAAGTAGAATGAGAGAAAATAATTGAAGATAATGAGACAGGATAGAAAAGATAAGGGAAAGAGAAAAAGGAGAGTAGAGGGGAAATGAGGAAAGGATGAGGAATAAGTGAGAAGAAACGAAGATTATGAGATAAAAGAAAATGAATGAGAGGAACAGAAGGGAAATTATGTGAGAGGGGGAGATAAAAACAGAGATAGTGAAAGAGAGAGAGAGAAGGGAGAAAGATAAAGAAAGAGAAATACACAGAAAAGTAAATTATTGAAAAACCAAAATCAAGAAAATACAGGGAAAAATTAAATAAGAAAGATAGAGAAAGAGAGAGAGAGAGAGACAAAGAATTAAAACAAAAGAAATTGACATGGAAACAAGAGCAAGAGAGAGAATCTTCTGAAGACCGAAGAAGAGCCCTTACATGTTATCTACAGCCAATAGAAAATATAATGGTAGACATATTGTCATTCTTCTTATTTTTCTTCTACATCCTGTTTTGTTTTGAGGAATGAAATTCTGTTGACGCGAAGGAGATGTTTTTTTCTGCTTCTGTATGCAAACTTCACCTTTCATTTTCTGTTCATATTAACGATGTGTTACAAATTTGTTGGTGTTTACGTTTATCGTCTTGTATGACAGAGACCGTCTGAAAATTGGTTATCCAAATATCCCGTTCAGCTTAATTGAGGCGAAACGGGAATGCTCGTTCTGAACGTTGTACTACTCCACACCACACCGAAATTCCTTTCTTACTGAACACAATGAAACTGTTTTTTTTTTTATTATTTCTTTTTAAACATTGTATTGGAGTTTTCTTTGCTTCCCCAAATCATGATTAAATCTTAGTAAACTAAAAAGGCGCGAATTCACAGAAGATTCACTTGCATCAAATATTACTACTTTATGACAAAAAAAAACATAGGGTGCCTGTGCGGGTGGCCTGCTTTCTGGAAAAAAAGGGGGAGAAAGCTTCAGCGCATAAATGAGAAACTGAAACCTTTTGTGTTTCAAGAGGGCAGAAATCTCTTTTTTTCCCGTCTATATTATTTAATATTCCATCCGGAGAACGCGGAAAGAAAATCTGAACATAGATCTCAATGTTTGAATTTTGCAATTCTCCCATCTTCTTTCAAGTAGGAGATTCATCTTGACAAAGCCTGAGGGAGCGGGTGGAGTACGTTTGCTGATGTCTTGCAGGCCAAAAGTAAATTAAGTTCATAGACTGGCTCGTTTTTGTCTTTGTATTATTTTCATTATAAGCAATCTCCGTTATTCCGCTCATCTCATATTACTGCTATGAAACTTCGCAACAAGACAATACGGGAAGATATAGAGACTTGCTGATGTAAGATCTTTTTCTCCTCATCATCTTTGCATCTACATGAAGTTGTCGAAGATTTCTAAAATAAGGATGAAGCTGTCTTTGTTTGATTTATTGATTTGCTTGTTTTATTTTACTTCGCTTTTGTAATTTAGTTAGTAATTTGAGCAATAGAACTTAATGTGTACATTCATTATTATTTTTTAGGAGAAAATGAATTGTTCAACAAGAGCAGCTGTAAATTCGTCATGCTTTCTATCAGGGCATATAAATATCGCAAAGGGTCTGATATGAGGAAGAACACAGGACAATTAGATTTGACGCCAGAGCCTCGTTAGTCTGCAAAATTCAGTTCAGAGTGTACTACGTGGAAGTGTCACCCCTTACACTCCTTGGAATTGAATGTACGACTGACGTGTACCAGAGACAATGGCCATCTTTTTCGCTGGATTTGATTTATGCTATTTAGCGTCCCTTTGCTTCCACATTTGGCTAATCGCGACGATGAGGATGAATGGTGATATGATGTAATTGATGAAAGAATACTCACAGAGAACACCAAACTCATGAAAGTACTCATTTCAAAGAAATTAGTACATATTAAGCAGCCTTGGCGAGTCTTAATGCTCCACCACGACAGAAAGTAGACCGATCCCAGTAATTCGTAAACAGAGGAAAGCCACAGTAAAGCATTGCAAGAACATGAAGTACGTGATACAGCAGAACGTGATATCGCAAAGCTACGGTCTGCGTCACATATTGCGCCTGTTAGAGGAAACTGTAATATTACTCGTATTTGAAAATACCGTACGATGTGTGTTTGTGTGTGTGAGCGCGTTTCAAACAATAGAAGTCTCTATCTCCAGAACTATGCCTCTTAAATTAGCGAGGGCTGCCACGATGTCCATGCAACGGTCTTGTCTGTCTTTTTGTGCTTTCGTGTTAGCTTTCGCTTGCTCCGCAAATACCAGATATGCAAAGGGAGAACAGATGGGTCTATGGAATTGTAGGTCAACGAAAAACAAATTAAGTTAATTGACTGTCTAAAACGACTTGTCAATAGGTTCGGAAACTAGCAAAGGAGAAGATCTACAATTTTCTAAATTATTAAATGTGAAGGTCTAAAAATTTTCTAAAATAGTAATTGAAAATCTATAATTTTCTAAACTGGCAAATGTGAAAACCTAACATGTTCTAAACTAGCAAATATCAAGATCTAAAATTTTCAAAACAAACAAATATGAAGATATTGAAGACATAAAATTTTCTAAACTAGCAAATGTGAAGAAGATTTTTTTGTGTGTTGGGAAATTTTCCTCTGATGTAGGTTGGATGTGTTAACAAATTAAACTCTAGTGTGTTTTATCCCAAGTCTAAAACACCGTAATTTTCCGCTTATTTTATACATTAATGGCAAATTTAAATTATGTTACTCTATTTCTTCAGCATATTTTTATGCCAGGTTTTAGTTATTACCCGTGGAGGATATCCTGGTTATCCAGGGTAGATAGAGAAAAGGAGAGGAGACAGTTATGAGGAAAATAATATGAAACAACAATAAAGTGAGGAGGGAGAGAGAGATAGAATAGAAAATGAAGAAATATAGAATATATAAGAAAGAGAAAGACCAAAGAAGAGAGAAAGCTATTTACTCTTCTCTCCTCTCCCATCCTTTTCCTTCTTTTCATTTATATAAAGTAACAACTCTCTTTATCGATTTCCTGTTTCTCTATCTAGATTTTCTGGAAAAGAAAGAAAGAAAGAATTGGAGAAAGCAACTGAAGAAGGGAATAGAGAGAGAGGGAGAGAGAATAGAGAAACAGCCAGAAAGAATGAGAAGTAGGAGAAAGAAAATCACACACACACACACATATTATATATATATATAAAATATTTTCTATGCATATACATTTGCACGTTAGTTTCGAAATTGTAGGAAAATGCTGCCCTTGTATTTTCTATCTTACTGAAAGCGGTCCATTATGCTCCGAATTTTGGTTGAATCAGAAAGGTGTCGTGAAATATACCGTGAAATGATGCAAGAAGAAGTTGGAAGAAGTTAAAATCAAACTGTCGTTTTGATTCTTCTAGGTACGCTCATTTAAGCATACTTCAAGGTTCCTCGAAAGTGTACGTCTGAAAAAGGTTCAGAACTTTCAAAGACATCCACCCCTGGCATTTTATTCAGCTTGAGTAGGAAGGAGGAAAAATTAACTCAGAAAAAACTGCTGGAAAATTTTCCTCATTCGTTCCTTCTTTTTATGTCTACTCTATTACAGTGACGTGTCCTTGAAATTCATGGAATTTTTCAAATATAAGACTGGAGAAGGAAAAGACAGATGAAAGAAAATTGGATAAACGTTTGATGTGAAAGGAGTGACCTCTACGAAAGAAAGGTCCAATAAAATTCATTCTGTAAGAAGCTTAAATTTATTCGTAATTTTCGAACAGAATCTTGAGCATAGCAGATACAATTTCGTTCCCGACGATCACCTAATGTTAAACTTTGGCCAACTCGCAAAGAAGCCTAAATGTATTTCTTGCTGCTTCCAATTTTCATGTTGTATAAGTTGAAATTAGTTTTGATCTTATAGGAGTAGAAAAACTTCATAATATTCATAGTACACATTTCCAATATCTAAATTTGAATTTACATGATTGGTCTAATCAACAATGAATTTAAGCTTTAAGTTTTTATTGTCGAAGTACTCTGTGGTAGTTGTAGTTTATGTTCACTTTATTCACAGATTGGCTAACCGGGACTGGACCTACAGTTCAAAGTCTGATCCGAATCAATATGTACCTCCATCGGGTATCGAATCCGTGACGCCTTATTTCCAGTGCTGGTTGTTCAAAAGAATTCGCAGTGAAAATAGTTAGTTTTTACTGTTTTTAGAGGTTTTCAATCAGTCTGCAACCTGATGGACATCTTTTAATCTCTTGAATGTATTGCATATTTGATACACTTTAATTAGTTAATTGTTTTTATTAATCATCAGTTCATCAAAGGAATGAGATTTTTAATGAGAAGTAGTTTTGCGTGACCCAAAAGTTTTAATGAGATTAGATCACGTATCGTCTAATACATTTGACCTTCTTCAACCGGTCCATTTGTTTTCCAAGACGTTGCTTAGAAACCGTCGATGCTTAATGACAAGGTGTTCCACCTTGACGGATGGTGATGCTTAAAACATTTCACTAGTACAATAAAATATTCTCTATGATAACTTGTCTCTGCTACGATGCTCGGATCGGGACTCGAACCCGAGAATTTCCGTGACAAAATCGAAAGTCAACTATTTAACGTGCTTGGCTTCTGTAGTTTCTATTTGTAATTATTGGTTTATAGAGAATCTCAAACAAATGTCCAGTATTTTAGAAATTTTCCTGTCCCCTCTTTCAGAAAACAGGTAGGGAATGCTTCCGCAAATGAGAAGACACTATATCAAGATTAGATTCGTAGACAAGAGACGAGAACCAGAGGCAGAAGCGTGACGAAGTGAAGAAGTGAGTGAACTTGCACTTGAAAACATATTTTCCTCATTGATCCTTCCATCATATTTGTTGCACTTGATTTCAAGTGTTTTCTCAATGCAGCTTCCGTCATATCTGTCGCTTTGGCTCGCTTCCGTCCCAGTATGTGAGCTTACAACAGATTACGTGTATTTTCATCAATGACGCGTCTTTTGTTTCGCTGGGAGCCGAGCATAAGATTTATACAGAAGTCTTATGCTTGGTTTCAGAGTAGTGGTATAGTATTACCAAGCACAGTAATATAACATAATGCACACGGGTTCAGTTAACATCTAAAAATCAATGAAATCGCTAACTCGAAATAATCAATCTTTTCCCATATTGGTAACGAATGAACAAAGCAAATGAACATCGCCATCTTCTTCTGATTGAGAAGACAGGTCGGAAACAATGAGGAAAAACCTTGAAGCGGATGTAAGCAAGATAAATATTTTTTGGATTCGTCACAATAGGGATTGAGGATTCCCCGTACGTTAACCGTGGGGGATATTCTAGATTTGTTTACATTTTACGTGGTTCGATTTCGGCTGCTCTGCCGTTGCTTTTTCGCCCCGCAAATATTGAACTTCAGGGAGGAAAAAACTGACCGCAGTTATGGTTCTTCCCTATCGATCGGGGCTTGTTGAGTTTGTGTTATCTGATACCGCCGGATGAGACTTTCATCTGCGCCTGCTAGGAGAGGGAAAGATCGCTCTCGTAATTCCCCAACAAGGATGCTATCTCCCGTTTTCTTCTTATATTGTTTTCAGTTAGTGGTTCGGCGGTCGACCGCTCTCCTTTGCGTGTTTGTGCCGTTCAGCCAACCGCAGCTATGTACAGGAAGTATTATAAGAATGGAGATTGAGTCGAAACGTGAATCCTGTTTATTCTGTTCTACTCGCAGAAATTTGAGTTGTTCGGTGCTGCGTTTGAAGCGAAAATTTCAGGATCGGCAAGGTACCGATCCTGAGTCTTTGGTTCGAGTCTTGGTCTTTTGGTATTATTTGCCCGTTTAGTTCTAACAATTGCTTTTAAAAAGCTGCGCAACGTTAAGAGAAATGTTGATGTGTCAATGTCCATGCTTGTAAAATGTGTTTCTACCTCCTTAGCAACCAGAGGAGTTCCTGGAAAGGATGCCGAACTTTGGAGAGCTAATGTCATTCTTATCTTAAACCCTGTTGAAGATGTCTTCGGGTTATCGAGCATATGAATGCTAGAGTTAATTCTGGGCTTTTAGTAACTGGCGTCATTCTCATCTTCAGTCCCTGATGGAGATAGTATTTAGGCTTATCGACCAGTTGAGTACTAAAGAACATTCTGTGATTTCAAAATTGATGTCTTTCTAATCTTCAATCCCTAATGAAGAAGCTCCTCGGGCTATCGACCACAGACTAATACTAAGAAGATTCTGGGCGAGCTGACGTCATCCTCATCTTCAGTCCCTGACGAAGATGTTCTTTGTGCATAGAGAACATTCTGGGTTTCTCCTACTGACGTCATTCTCATCATCAGTCTCCGATTAAGATATTCTATCGCGTTGTCTGCCAGATGAATGCTAAAGAACAATCTGACGAAATTCTTATCTTCAGTCGTTGATGAAGAATTTCTTAGAGTTATCGACCAGATGTCTACTAGAGATGATCCTGGGGCTTTCTGAAGCTAATTTAGTTTCATCTTGGGTATATCTGAATCTTTACAAAACTCACATTGACAGAACTTCTTGACTACTCATTGTCGAGACAACCAAAACACACTTCCTCAATTAATGCAAACAAGTTGTTCCCATTTTTAAAATATATTTTCCGTTATATTTATTTTCGTCTTATTCATCAAGAAATTTTAGATTGAAAGGTTCCAGGTTCAAATCTTGAAACAGTCAATCAGCGGTCCCAAGCGCAAAGAAATTGCTTGCAAGCTCTGCAAACGTGCCGTTTAGAACGTTTCGAAATAATCATCAAGGTCTTTGACACTTAAGAATGACGACCATTTAGTTATCTTGTTCTCGATTCCTCTGCGTAATCTTCACACCATAACAGTGGTGTACCCGGTAACTTTTTCTTTTCACCACGCAAGGTCGCACATAATTGTCTTTCTTATCCGGAGGAGCGACTGAAATGGGAAAAAGTATAATCCTCAAGTATCCAGTCAAAGGGTGCGTTTTTCTTGGTGGAGTTGACTTATTCGACTTAACATTTGCCTCCTAGGAAACGTAACTGGACAGAAATGGTAAGGGAAGATAATATATTTGTTTCGCAACAATTACATTTTTCGTATATTCATTGCCTCAATTTAAGCCTACCCACAAATGCTTTAATTACGTGAAATACATTAACAATCTTGAGCAGTTATAACAATGGCTATTCCAGAAATTCCTCAACAAAGAAAATGTGGTAGTATTTTCTAAATTTGGCGATTTTGTCCAAATGTTTGCTAATACTGGCCAAATGTGAACGTTTGCTAAAAGAATTTGGCTCTGGTAAACAATTATTTATTTCTTGCCTATTTAAAGAAATGTTTGGTTACCAGAAACTATTGAATGAGTGAATGAATTACGTTATTTCATGTCACTTTTCTGCCACTATTGGCTAATCGCGACGATAGAAACCTTTTTTTTGTTATATCAAACAATTTTTTCTCTTTATGAATATGATTCAATATTTGATTTTTGTGTCACTGTTGAAACTAAAAGTAACGTGTTTTATACGCTTGCATGAAATTAATAATAATAGTGAATGTTAATTGAAAAAATTTTTTTCGTACTATTTACTTGAGCCCCGAGAAAACGAAATATGATCGCACATATCTATGATATATGGATTTTTCACCCCACCTCTGATTTTCTGCCCACGAATTTGGCTTTCGAAGTACTACATATCTGGCAAGGATCTAAAATGTGAAAGTAGGAAGCTGAAATCGTCCCTCGTCTCCTGTACGTTATTTTCAGTTTCGACATTAGTCGTAGTCGACTATAAATAGCAGTAATTGTTTTTTCACAAGTTTAGAGGTACACTCAACGGTAAAAGTAATAACATTGCCATTTTCATCCACTCTGTTTTCCACAATTTGGTGATTATGATTTGAAATATAGTCAATAAGTAGAGGACATCATGTGCTTCGAATCAACATAATTCCATTCATTAAAACAACACAGGATATAGAATAAAAATGAATGAAAATAGCGATGATAGGCAATACCTACTATTATCTTTGCTGTTGGCTGTACTGGGTGGAAACAGATATTTATGAAACTTTTGAGGATAATTTAGAAGAGCTAACTAAACAATAAGTCAAATTTTGAAGAACAAAGAAGTTGGGGGGCTATCTTACGATTGATTTCCATTTGGCAACAACTGAATATTGACGGCCACTATTTTGAATATTCATTTGGAGATGTAGTTGACAAGTTCGTTGCTGAGAATAGACCTCCCCCTTGTTCAACTTACGAATTGAGTAGAAAGGAAGAGAGATGTTATTAAAGTCTTGTTATTGTTTCTATTTCACATAAATATACTACGCAAGCAGGATGAAAACTATATTAACCATTGCGCATAACACTGTTAGTGTTACCTTGCTCCAGATTGTGAAGCCAAATTTTATATCGCAACTATTACCGGGACTGCGTAGCAACCGGTGTACAATCACAGGGTAGAACGATTGTTGACAAATTCCTGTTTCCCTACTGGCTGCTTTGGGGACGTTGTCGCTTCTTGCCCACTAGGCCTAATTGGTAGACATCTGCGTGGGTGGGCATCACTCACTGAAAGAAGGAATGCCCACTTATCCGACCTGCCACATGTCGGGACCCAAGCCCTCGATGCACTGCGCATGGTAGACGGTCACGTGCTGACGTCATTCCTGCTTGGTTCTTTGCTGGGCGGGATCCACGTGCTTCCAACTGTGGTCGCGGACTAACAACTCACGCTCTCGCTGGAGCGGGTCTTCGCAGTTCATCCGGGACTTTAAGCGGGCAGACGGCACTGCCATGGTTATTCTTGGCACAGCGCTAAGGCAATCATTTTATGATAACTGAGGAGACGGTTCAGAATTCCCAATGAAACCTACATAAGTAGATTCAGCGTTAAAAATCATGTGTTTGACTTGATTATTTCAAACTCCGTTCCATTACAAAATAATTATAAGCGTAAGTAGCAGGATACACAAAGGACCGAGAAGACTCACAATTTTCAAGTTTGTCGAAATGGCGTAGTGGTTAAGGCAGGTGCTTGTGGTAGTGAGGGTCTTACGTTGGATCGATCCCCACTTGAGGCAACGTTATTTTCAAAACTTTTTTTTAATATCTCGTTGCATTCCTATAAGTAATTAGAACATATTTGTAAATTGAATAAGAGAAAATGTAACTTGATTTACCATTCTTATGAATTCGATTATATTTATTTAAAACTATCCTCTTAGCAATGGATTAAAAAAATTGTCTGGTTGTAAGACAAACAAATCAAGAACATTTATTATATGGATGTTTAATTACGAATTTGCCGATATACGTGGCGGAGTGGTTAGCAGCACAGCGTGCTACGGTGCTAGGTATTCCCGAGCATACGTCTTCCTTGTGAGTGTTACTTCATCAGTTACCATATCATCACTAATCCTCATCGTCGCGATTTGCCAAAAGTGGCTAAATGAAAAATCAAAATAAATTGTGTATTTATGAAAGAAGAAAGAATACTGTTTTTTTATATATAAATTGTGACGTCTTTGAAGTATTAATTACAAAATGTAAAAGGGGAATATTTTGTTTCGTAGATTTGAAAGTTGTCAGTAATTCGATCAATATGAAGTAGCCTGGATGTTGAGTTGTCTTGTTTAAAATAACAAGATAAAAGAGAGACTGAATTGGTCTCTATTAAAACAGAAAGTTAGAGTTGAAATTTCACTTGGTTTAGGACCACGCTATAACCATAGTAGAGACTTGTCCTGTTAAATTTGAATCCTACCAAAACAACTAACATCTTAAATGAGAAAAGGAGTCGAGCCATACTACGATCCAACTTTTAGGAAATTCATTTTCTGATATGTATAAGTGCTTTCAAATGGGCCCCCCCAAACTATTTAGTAGAGACTAAGAATGCTTCCTATTCCCTTCATGTAATTGTAACACCACTGACATATCCAATTATACCTGACCTAGATTTGTTGTTAACTATTAAAGCATTGTTACCAGTACTACACTATGTTCTCTGTTGTTAGAAATTAATATTTCTCCTGAGCAGCCATTATATGCAGTGACATTCATAATTCGAACATTGTATTATCAGTTTTAACAATATTTGCCTGTAACATATTCGCAATATGTATAATAAGTGTTCGTCTATTCCTTGCCCGCCCCTGTTTCCGACGCCCGTGGTCGCAGTGTAGTCATCGTATGACGGTTATAGTCATATGGTATCATGATATTATAAGAATGTATTGAATGCTGAGAACATTTAAATATTTTACTTACGTCCGTAAACCGGTACATTACGAAGTTCAGAAAATAACGCTAGATGGCACTATTTGTAATTCATTATAAATTGTAAAATTTTAAAATCACATTGTTCGGGAATGTTATTTCGAAGTTAAATTCAAAGTCATGGTATTGCAAGTGCCTTTGTAACAAGTTTTAATCTCTTGTTGTTGTAGATCACATTGTCATAAAATTTACCGCCAAAAACAGTTTGCTTTCGCTATGCACAAGGACATTTTGTTGTGACGGCGGCTGCACGCAAGGACAATTTGCAGTGATGGCGAAAACTTATAAAATTTACAGCGTAGTATTCTCCATTATTGTGCTTGAATAAAATAACTATAATCAATTAAGTCTTTATGACATTCAGATAATTAATACATACATATATGAATATTTGTACTTAATATTATGTTCAGTAGAACTTCTGGTGTCACGCGGAAAACGTGATGTAAAAAGGAGAAATAAAAACACGAAGGAGGAAGAAAGGAGGAAGCCGGTGTAGAGAAAGGAGGAGAAAAATAACGGAACCATGTGGGAAGGAATCCTCATTGTTTAGCTTACGGAAGATAAGTGTTCAACAGTGAAGGAATGTACTGCACTTTGTACAACAGGAGATCGGCCGTTGGATCGAGCAATTAATGGAAGTAAGGTGATGCGATTAGGCAGTTCCATTACAAAGGTAGGGTGTGAAAAGGATCACGTGACCCACCGTTTCAGGAGGTAAGCTGCAGCAGTTTAATCACTTTTCATGAGCTCATGTTTATATACTTCAAAGGTAGATCTATCTAAAGTACGTTTCGAATAAAGCATGCTAGCGTGTGTATCTAGTGTGGAAAATAAATCGAAAATTTAGCGTTCCGTATCTCGTGGTTGACAGTTAATGGCGGGCGATGCCGTTACATGTAAAAATGGAGTTTTCTCTAATAATTTGAACATGATCTGATACAATACATCCAGAGAACCTTGAATAAGTGCTTATCCTTATAATTTTAAATCTGTGTAGTAATCAGAGACAAAAGGTATTTTATTGCGTCTGAATATTTCAAGGTCACATGTCGTAATGCAGGTATGTAGTCGGCAGAAAGACGAATTAGTGAAAATTTGCACGGTTAGTAAGAAATGTGCAATTGCTTGAAATTGTCTGTGTAAAATTATCTGGGTTAATTATATAAACTTGACGAATTATAATCTTGAATGAGGCGATGTTGCCAAATCAGACGCACGGTGAAGATATTTAATTCTAATTCAGCTGTTCGTACTAAATTCAGTTACGAGCTGAGTGCAAGTGAAAATATAAACAGCTCCTGTTAATGATCAGGGAGAGGTGTAATTTCTCATATGAATAAATGTTTAATTATTTCGAAACTCCTATTTCATTCCATATATGCTTACAAAATCGGTATGTGATAATTGCATGTTGACATATCTTAATATTGTGTGTTTTCTTTCAGAGGGAAGAACTTTGTGTGTCTTGCCAACGTAACTCATATTATTTCATGCTGGTAATTGGTTTGGCAATCAGCTAGGGAAAGGTCAGGTTGTTGGGTTACTACAAAATTTGGTATTCCGTTAGACAGGTTTGAACGATACGGAACTAGACTGGATAAAACATGTAAACTGCATCACATACATTTGTATTAGCTCTGAATTTGATATCCAAGACTGAATTATATGGTGGCTGACAGGCATATTCTTATTTGAATATTGATCTTATTGAGTAAACTTATATTGTTCACATAAAAGGAATCCCTTTCGAGGTCAGTTGTTCTCCACAGTATACAACAAATCAGCGCTGCCGGCGTTACTAGGTAGAACTCGTGGGAGCTATCCGAAACATAAATTTGAAGTTGCTGTAATTTTGGTGTTGAGAGGATTGTTTGGATGCTCTCATGACGTGATTGGTGCAGGTGGCCCTCGCCTCTGATTACGGAGACATTAATTGGGTTCTGGACCATCGTAAAAGATCCATGAGACTCAGGGTGGAGCGTTTGCTGCTGGGGAAAGTTTAAAACAAATAAGTTTAAAGAAATAAGTTTAAATTTAAAGTCAAATAAATAAGTTAGAATATCGTAAAAGATCATGTAGACTCAATGGTTTAGTGGTTGCGGTTGGGAACAATTAAATCTGAACAATAAATTTGAACAAATAAATCTGAATAATAAGTTTGAACAAAAAAAAAAATGGGAACAGAACAAGAGCCTGTTACAATTGAATCCTTGTTTGCTTTCATCAAGCAGTGTGATGAGAGAAACAGGGAAAACGCTGATTCGTTGAAGTCAGAACTTACAGCTCATGCAAGCAGTTTGGTGGGTGGACTACAATCTAATATAAATGACACCAACAAATGTATTCTGGACTTGCAGAAAGACATTGTTAAGACGAGTGAGGGTCTTCAAGATCTCACTCTGTCAGTCTCTCAGTATAGGGTCGAATGTATGAGCAGGGCAGCGGGGTTGGAAGAAAAGTTGGAAGTACTGACAGGTAGATTAGATTCGGAAGTTCAGGTCATGCAAAAGTCTATGGAACAGATGAAAATTGATAATGAAACTAATATCAGTTCTTTGGAAGGGAAAATTGTTGAGAAAGTGTGGGGAAGGTTAGTCTGTAGGAAGGAAGAGTTGGGCCGAGTCACGATCGGGTCTCAGTTAGGAAAAGCAGTTAGTGAAAGTGAGTTGTTGGAAATAAAAAGGGAATCCCCTTCAACCTCACGGCCGGTGGTTAATATTTCTTCTGAACATCAGGGTAGTAAGGCTTCGGTGGTAAATAATGTGCCCGTAGAAGTTATGGTTACGTTGCGATCTCTTGAGGAGTCGATGGAAAGGGTTGATCAGGTTCTGGCCAGATGGGAACGGCGAAATACCTGTAATGGTCGTGATTTTGGCGTAAAGCAGAGTAAAGTTCAGGTAATTGATCGGGAAGTGCCGGATTTTGTGGGAAGGAAATTTGTAGATAAGGCTACGTCCACAGATGATTCCGATACCGTACCTGGTAGGTTGAGTAGTACAGTGAAGCCACTGGCGGGCATCAGCGATTCTTGTGCAGAATCTGCATCTGACACTGACAGACCGTGCAAAAAGAGTTTCGTTTCAAACAGGAAAGGTTATATTAAAACCAGGCATAAAAGGGCTAAGATCAGTAGGTTTCAGGGAACAGGAAATGATCAGGAAAAGTTGAAGTTAGGGAATGTGGATCAAGTTGATCCTAGCATTAGTCTTGGTTTAGCTCGAGGGAAACAATTTAGTATCAAGCCTCAGGACTTGTTAAAATTTCCCAAATTTAACGGCTTGATCACTGATATAACTCCCACTGAATTCCTTGAAAAGGTAGAGGAACTCTTGGAGTTGTATGGAGTTGACCAAGCTCAATATATAAATTATGTTCCAAAACTCCTAACAGAAAGTGCAAAACTTTGGTTTTCAGAAAAGAAGTCACAACTGATTTCTTATGACCTATTCAAAACTGAGTTTATCGGTCATTACGAAAGTTCAAGGTGGCGAAGTTCCTGTCTAGCTAAGGTTCTGAGCTCACCGTATCAGAAAACATCTGAGGAGAGCGTGTTGCTTTATTTCTCCAGGAACTTCAAGTTATTGCGTTCCATCCAACCCAAGGCTGAGGAGTCCCATATTGTGGCTCAGCTTGGCGCGCTTTTGCCGTACAAGTTAAGGGAACATTTCGTAATGAAAGATATATCGTCTTTTGCAGAGGCTGTCCATGTTATCGAAAATTTTGAATCACTTAAGGATGCAGTTATCAAAAAGGAATGGGTTCCTCCCTCCAAAAGTAAAGGGATAAAAGGGGGAATAAACAAAGTAAGGGTTAAGTCGCCGAGTCCTGAAAATAAGGGTAATCTTGACTCTCGCTTCTCAAAGAGTTCACCCAGGGGTGCATGGAAAGATTCTCAGAATAGTCCGAAGTCCAAACGGCACGTTTCAGGTAGGGGTAGTATGTCTAGCGAATCTTCGTTGGGAAACGAGGAGGAACTCACATCGTAGGAGGTGATGTGGGTTTGTTTGCGGGTAATCCTCCCAAGGATCATAGGCCTTCGACATATACGCGAGTTTGTAGGGAAGTAGAAGACAGTTATCGAGGAATGGATCCGATGTTTGAAGATAAGCTATTGATAGGAGACAGTTTGTCAGTTAGGTTAGCGCAAACAATTGGAAATTACAAAATCACGTTTGACGAAGGAGGCTGCCGAAAAATAGGTTGGGCGGTTAGTGGGCAAACCACTGGGCAATTGATCGACAGGCTTCGTTCATGTCCGAGGTTGCCGGACGCAGTGATTGTTTTGATAGGAACAAATGATATTCTTCAATTCAAATCAGCAGAGGCCATCAAAGAGAACTTGTTGGAAATTTTGAAGCTGTTGGTGGAGCGTACAAAAGAAGTTAATTGGTTGACGTTGCCACCCTTGGCGCGTATCATGCGGGACAAAGACTCAGGCATCTGGCGGAAATGGCAGGGAGTCAATGAATTTATAACGTCGTTTCATAATGGTGAAAACGTAAAGGTTCATGATATTGCTTCTCTGTTCTTTAATGATCAGGGAGCAATCAAGGTGTATTTGTATGAAGAATATTTGGGTAATCCTTCCCGTGGTAAGGTAGACAAGGTACATTGGAATAAGGATGGGATGACTCAAGTTATGAATTTCCTTCAAAGAAAGGGAGTGTTCAAAAATCTAGGTAAGGTGAACTCCATCGGTGGTACTCAGTTCGTGGTAGAGGCGGAGGTTCACGCCATTGAGGAGTATCCTAGTGACAGTCGACAAATATTTAAGACGGAAAACCGTCAGAGGTCCCTTACCAATGGGCAGGGGGTGAGGGCGTAATGTTTCAGCTTGCCATATTATTTGTAAATATTGTTGACAGCAGTGAGGAGTGTGATTTAGATGATGCCATGAAATTAGTTACCCCAATCAATGCTGGTCCGCAAGGTGGTGCATCAGCTTTGATTGACGTTACTATTTTAGGAAGGCCATATGTAGCCCTCTGTGATAGCGGTGCTGAGGTCAGTCTCCTTGAATACAATACGTGGAGATCGGTTTCGTCTTTAAGTTCTAGGCCCAGGTTGGAGTCTGCCTCCAACATCAAGCTAGTGGACTACTCTGGCACAAAATCGAAATCAGTTGAGGGTATCACTAAGTTGAATATTAATTTGGGGGGTTATGAATTCTATGTTCAATTAGTTGTCGTAAAAAAGTTAAGTGTACCTATAATTTTAGGTTTAGATGTCATTTATGGTATTCAAGGGGAATTAAATTTTAACAATGATGCGTTCTTCTATCGAACTCCCAATGGAAGGGCACTTCTAAATCAGAGACAAAAGGTATTTTATTGCGTCTGAATATTTCAAGGTCACATGTCGTAATGCAGGTATGTAGTCGGCAGAAAGACGAATTAGTGAAAATTTGCACGGTTAGTAAGAAATGTGCAATTGCTTGAAATTGTCTGTGTAAAATTATCTGGGTTAATTATATAAACTTGACGAATTATAATCTTGAATGAGGCGATGTTGCCAAATCAGACGCACGGTGAAGATATTTAATTCTAATTCAGCTGTTCGTACTAAATTCAGTTACGAGCTGAGTGCAAGTGAAAATATAAACAGCTCCTGTTAATGATCAGGGAGAGGTGTAATTTCTCATATGAATAAATGTTTAATTATTTCGAAACTCCTATTTCATTCCATATATGCTTACAAAATCGGTATGTGATAATTGCATGTTGACATATCTTAATATTGTGTGTTTTCTTTCAGAGGGAAGAACTTTGTGTGTCTTGCCAACGTAACTCATATTATTTCATGCTGGTAATTGGTTTGGCAATCAGCTAGGGAAAGGTCAGGTTGTTGGGTTACTACAAAATTTGGTATTCCGTTAGACAGGTTTGAACGATACGGAACTAGACTGGATAAAACATGTAAACTGCATCACATACATTTGTATTAGCTCTGAATTTGATATCCAAGACTGAATTATATGGTGGCTGACAGGCATATTCTTATTTGAATATTGATCTTATTGAGTAAACTTATATTGTTCACATAAAAGGAATCCCTTTCGAGGTCAGTTGTTCTCCACAGTATACAACAAATCAGCGCTGCCGGCGTTACTAGGTAGAACTCGTGGGAGCTATCCGAAACATAAATTTGAAGTTGCTGTAATTTTGGTGTTGAGAGGATTGTTTGGATGCTCTCATGACGTGATTGGTGCAGGTGGCCCTCGCCTCTGATTACGGAGACATTAATTGGGTTCTGGACCATCGTAATCGGTCATCGACTGCCCGCCCGCTGTTGAACCACGCTGGGTACTGATGGACGCCTGATAACTTCCCCTTCAGATGGGCGAGTCGGGTTGGTTCACAACAGCTGCGCAGGGCGGGCCGTATTTCTTCCCATTACGGCGGGCGGGCAATGGATCACATCTGCAGACCTCTACTAATTGGCTATTTGACCATGCGTTCCTTTGCAGGGAAACGCGGTAAGAGAGGGTCGCTGCGTCCCTGCGACGGATATAAGAGCGACGTGCCTGTAGAACCGTAACATGAATGAAAATGGGAGGAAAATGAAATATACTGGTGAAAACTAATGTGTGTTAATGTATTTCATAGATTTAAATAGTTGGAGACGAAAACAAAAGAAAAACCCTGTCAAATATAACGCACAAATATTCCTTTTCTCTGCTAAAAACCCACTATTCTCAGATCACACAAACCACGTGACGCATGTCCATCAGCCAGCCTCGCAAAGCAGGCACCGAACTGCGAGCAACGTTGTCTCTAAATAGAGCGCTGCTTCACTTTTGTGAAAGTAACAGATAATATCCGTTCGTAAGTTCGAACCCTGGTAGGATCAGTTTTTTTTTTTTTTATGCAGAAGAACGAAATGCCATACCCTGAGTAGAAGTTTCAATATGGGTGTGTAATTTACGTTTGTCTGATTGGGTGGCCAAACGTTTGCAGTATCAAAGGCTGCAATTAAGAATTTGTAGTTCGATACCCGGTGGAGGCACATGGCATAGTGGTTCGGATCTCACTTCAAACTGTAGGTCCAGTTCCGATTATCCTTGCTGTGCATAAAGTGACTTCAACGCCAAACTCAAACAAACAAGCATATGTATGACGAAATAATATTTCTATGTAATTGAAAAGAGTATTGAACGTTTTATCTTCAGTTGTATTTCTCAACGCGTTTTTAGTATTGCTTATTTATTATAAGCAGCTAGTTTTAGCCGCAACACGATAAAGAAAATAAAACACGCTTTTTATACTCAAAATTATCTCGACTGCCAGAAGATCTGTGGGTGTCATAATTTTTCATTTTGCCACACAAACAATAATATATAACGCTACAATTGGTGTGACGACTTGGAATCAGGAGGTCCCGTGTTCGATTCTCGGTCAAGGCACATCCCACTTTAAAACCCTGAAATACAAAGACAATGAAATAATTAATGTTTTACAAGTTGGTAAAAAAAGGGACCAAGAAGGGAATCGAACCTAGGATTTCAGTTTACAAAGCTGAGCTTCAAACGACATGGCCACAAACCACGCTGTTGAAACCAAGCTATTCAGGTAATTTCTACATAAGATTACATCTTTTCCTGTCCACCTCGAAACTTTTGATGACGCTTCTCGCTAATTACATTCATTTGATAGCAATACGCTTCATTAAGTAGTGTTTGTATGCTGAGCACATTGCTGACAGAATGAAAGTCAAGCTTGTACATGAAAATTAATGAAGACGTTGGGAAGTCGTGCTTTGTGGAAGGTTAGTGTTTCCAACCCTAAATGATCATCGTCATCTAACTTCCGTCAACATACGGATTTTGCTATATGACGACGAATCTTATTAACCAACGGCACATATATTATATTATTTTTAAACTATTATTTCAAAAATAAGAATCATTATTCTGGAATCTACGGAGACATTGATTCAGCCGGTACGGATTTTACGAGAGTGACCATTTTATTTATGTGCTCCATTACGAAACCAACGTGCACGTGTAAAAAAAGGAAAACCCCAGAATTTTTATTTTACAAAAATGTTATGTACTGTTAAAGTCAAATGAGAGGAAAACCATTGATTAATTGTTAATAACCTGGATGACTAATGTATGTGTGTGTGTGTGTGTGTGGTTGGGGGGTATCTCCTCTCATGTGCCTCCCTTGCTGTGACATAAACTCTTGTTGCTTTCGGATTTCTATTATTTTTCCCATCGCATATCCAGTGCCGACATTGCGATTCTGTTTGCCGAAGTGGATGCGGAAGAAGTTTATATATGTTCTTCAAGCCATCTCCCGGGCTAGGATAACTCTTTTTCCAAAAGAAAAATTATTATTTTTTCTTGCATATTTTTCAGGAATTACAACAGCACTATTTGCGCCTTGCTTATTCTAATTGCGTTTCTGTTTCTTTTAATTATTTAGTGTTGGTTTTCTCCCATTTTCGGCTACTCGCAACGATGAAGAGAGACTCAAAAAGAACACCCATACTCAGGCCAAATTCAAACCCGGGGCCCTCGCATTCTAACACATTGTGATAACCACTTCTTCTCGAACGCGAAAAATGCGTTTTTTTTTAATATATTTTTCACGAATTTTTTGCATTTACATTACTTTGATTGTAGACGTGGACAGTCCAGTTAATTAATTTTTACGCTGCAAAGTTTCCATTAGCCCTTTTCTTTGAGTCTGAGAGACACAAATTTCCCTGCATGTGGTTAAAATTTGATTTGATTTGATTTTAAAAATTTTTGGGTACGTCAGCACTAAGGCTATTTTGCACCCGTCACACTATACGGGGTCCAGCCCCTTACCGTTACACGTAACAACTCTAACGTTGCTTAATTAAAATCATAAAATATTAAAATGTTCTGACTGTTGTTAAAAGCCGAGGCTGCAAAGAACACTCAGCACAAATAAGGACAAAACACAGGACAACACAAACAAAATTATACTGGCCATGGGACCAGTCGCCAGAGCCTCGTTAGTCTTTAGTCCAGGGTGCACTACGTGGAAGTGAGGTTGACTTTTGGGCGCCTACGTGGAAGGTACCACTTACACCCCATGTGGTTAAAATGAATGATAGTAAGCAACACTGCTGCTTTCCGTACACTTACTTCGGCAGTACTGCCAGACACGATCACCTACGTAGCTGGACTTCAACTCAAACGAGTGTGCCATTTTTTGTGAACAGAAGTGTACAATTATGTTCTTCCGTTTTATTCAGTACAACATAACGATAAGTTATAAACACTCCTCGTACATGTTACAATAATTTTGAGAATAGGGCGAAAACATTTTGGAGAACAGTAATATTAAAATTGCTTTTGAAAAATATCTACAACGGTTAGAGATGGACTCTAGTTTAAAATCCACTCCTAGTGGCACAATCCCTCTTCCTCTCCAGTCCTGTTTTCCCAGCGTCCATCGCATATCCAATAAACGTTGATGAAAAGGGGCGATAACATGTGTGAAATTACCGAAGATTCAAATTCATTTTTTCCCTTCCCTCTCCCCCCCATTCCTTTCTCCTCTCCCTCTTTTTCATTTTGTGCTCCTGCATCACGCACTAAGCCTCTCAGCAGATCCGTTTATCAATTGCTTTTTCCAGTTCATAACCTTTCACGAACATTGTTAATTAAGAACCAATCAGGGGGCGAGTATACAGGAACGTGGCAGAACTCTTTCCATTTTTCGCAGAACAAAATTGAAATACGTAGCTTCAATATTCCATATCGGCTAATATTTTCTCGCTTGTGTTCTTCACTGTTCAGCCTTATGCAGATGTATAAATTTTTCTAGGGACGTGCTTCTAAATACCACATAGACGACCTATTGTACTATAACCTGGCAAGAGAATTTTGAAGTTACGTGGAGAATTATTGGGGTGGTGGAGGCTTTTTCCCTCGAAATGAAAAAAATCGACAAGACAGTCACGAGATGAAAGTGCTAAGGTAAATTTACCCGTTACCACAGTGTCCATGCGTCAGCTTAACCTCAAACCTTTTGGCAGTCTAGCTTTTTATCGTAGGTCTCCATCTCTCTCTCGCTAGAGAAACTTTTTAATTACTGCGGCGAATTTAAAATTACAATTTTCAATGTCTGGCGAGATTTTCTGCGGTCTGGAAGTTGACCTTACGTTGTTCAGAACGTTTGTCACGAGCAGAAAAAAATTGCTTGCACTGTGTAGAGAGTAAAAATAAAAGAACGGCCAGAAAATGCTTATACGTATATGGCGCCCAGCGTGGGGCAAAAGAAAGAAGCCAGGCGGAGAACAGGACATGAATTACTAATTATAACTATAGGATCTTGTGTTTTAGTCGTTATGTTAGAGATTTTTGGATTTTAATAGCAACAATCAGCTCGTTTTTTGGAGGGAACATTAAAATTGTATTTTTGTTATTAGAATTAGAAGATTTTTAAGTCCACTTTAAGCACAATAGGCTAGTTGTACCTACGGTTTAAAATGGGATGTGCCAGGTATTAGAAGTTTGTTTTAAGTCCACTTGAAGCTCAAATAGGCTAATTGAGACTGAACCTACAGTTTAAAGTGTGATACACCAGGTATCAAACCCGGGACCCCTTGATTATAAGGCGAAGGCGTTACCACTACGCCATCGGGAGGCCATATTTTTTTGTTACAAATAATTTATTGAAAATATACCGGGTGGTCCATTTATAATGATAGTATAGAAGATCTAATGCAGAATGCAACCAATCAAAAAATTGCACAGAAAGAAAGTTTGATACTATTGAGGGGGTAAGTCAATGCCGCAAAAAAAATTCGTCGCCGCCACTCACCCCTTAAGGGGGGGGGGGGTAGATGTAAAATTTCAAATGGAACACCCCCATTCGTTTTACATATTTGGATTCCGTGTTGAAAAAGAAGTATTTTTTGTTCGAAAGATTTTGTAAAAAAAATTGCAATCTTCGAACATTAATAAACATTTGGTGGTTTCAGTTTCATTTTGTTCCCTTTATGTAAAACAGTTTTGGTTTTCGTTGAGAACATTGCAAAAACGAATTTTATTCAAAAAATGTGTGCAAAGAATTCGCCAAAAGAAAATTGTTTGCAATTTATATATAATAACTCTTTAGTTTCAAGGAACAATTTCATATGAACAATAAAATTAAGTATGTTACTACAAATTAGTTATCATTTGAGGTACACAAATAAATGTTTAAAGGAGAAAATGTTCAAAATGATGACCGTTCTCTTCAATGGATTTCAAAACACGGTGTCTGAAGCGCCACACGGTGTCTGAAGCGCCACACGGAATCCAAATATGTAAAACGAATAGGGGTGTTCCATTTGAAATTTCACATTTACCCATCACCCGCCCTAGGGTGGCGGCGACGAAATTCTTGCGGCATTGACTTATCCCCTCAATAGTACCAAACTTTTTTTCTGTGCAATTTTTCGATTGGCTGCATTCTGCATGCGATATTCCATACTATTATTATAAATGGACCAGCCGGTATATCTACCGTATACAGATCTAGCATCAAGACAGCCAGAATGTTGAAAATTCCTAGAACAAATGGTTTTTGTTATTTGTTAACAACAGACCAGCAATAACTGAACGTGCCCCATCAATAGCGGGAATTGGGTGCCAAAATGAAGTGGGAAGTAAGACAGTTTATTTTTACTTGATAGACAGGGCTTCACATTAAAGGCCATAGAGCAGTGGCAAAAAGTGTTTCAAGACGATAATATCTCTTCAAACAACATGAATACAGACGATTCTAATGCCTTATTGAGCTTACGAACAATCCGGAACAAATTCTAGAAAGGATTTCCCACCAGAGATAGCATCTGGATAGAAATGAAAGTGCAAGAAAGGAAAAGAAAGAGAAGAGAAAAACTAAATTGGAAACAGCAGAAAATTATTGAAAAAATTAAGTTTCCTTTGAATGAAAGATGTAGTATTAGATTTGCTTTCGAAACCCAGGATTGGGTACTGAAAAGAAATGATGTAAAGATAAATGAAGCACGAAATTGGCTCTTTCTTAATTTATTTAAAATTCATTTTGAATTTCCGACGTAGCAGCTAGAGAAAATTTCAATTCGAAAAATAACTGCTTCGTAATCGGTCATGACGTGGTTGATGCGTCAGGATCCTTAGTTAGATCATATCAGTGCAAATTCAAAATTGATTTTTCAAAAGAATTGTGAAATTAATATTCTTAGTAACATTCTGATGAGCATTGGTGACTTTTTTCAATTCACAATGAGGGTCATGTTAAAATGTTTAAAGCAAACGTGTCCAAGAACAATGAAAATGTTTTCCTATTCAGTTGTCAGAATCTGTGTGTATTTCTCTCTGCATTTAACATGCAATTACAATTCCCCAACTCCATCCCTTCGTGCTCCTCTCTGGAGGTCGGAGGATAAATCTGGTAAGTCTTTGTAGCGAGGAGTGGATGGGAGGAAGAGCTTCAACTGGCCATTGATTAATAGCCACCACTGCACAGAGGGGGCCGGAGGGGCGAGCGCTCTCCACAATGGAAACTGAGATGGCCATTCAGATCGAACTGTAATCGGGCGAAGCATCTTGACGCTAACAGGTGGCGAGTGGCTGGTCCCTTGTTGGAGTAACTGTTCAAAGGGAGGGAATTGAGAGAACAAACGGGGAAACTTAATTAGACCTGACATTGGCATTTCCCGGCTATGAGGTTGCTATTTTTAACGGTTGTCATAGAGGGAGGGGGCTCAATAACTACATTTCCAGATATCCTGCAACAAAGTAACATTTTTCGTAGAGGAATTGGGGAAGGGTTAGCACGAGACACAAACCTCAAAACCTCATTGTTGGGAGACTGAATGGAGATTGATTTGGGGTATTTGCTGCAGAGAACTGTTTCTCAACCGCCGGACCGCGGCCCGGTACCACGCCCTGGCTTGAGAGGTGCCGATGAAGTTTTCGACTTTAAGCACAAGCTGGCAACCACCTAGAAAGATTGCTTTCGCCTTGCCCAATTTTCATTAACAAATATATTGAAGTGGAAATATTCTAATTAATTGGAATTTTTCGGTGACCGAAATGGACATGCCAATGAAAATCATTATTTACCAAATAATTTTAATGATACTGGCCGGAGGGAACTAAAGTATTTCATTAGAAGTAGTTGTCAACTAATTTAAACCAAATTTTATATTTATCAACAATCCCAGACATAATCGAACTCAAAATCTCTATCATTACACAATAATGTATTTATTAATATTGAGTTTTAAAGGTACATATTAATTAACGTATAAAGTATAAAAAATAGAAAGGTAATTGCGAAAAAAATGGTTGAGATTGGTGCATTGACTTAAAAAACTAATTTACCTGGCCTCAGTCTCATGGAGGTTGAGAACCACTGCTGTACTGTACAGGACAAGTAAATTAGTGGAGATTGTTTGCACTGTAAATAGTCATCATAAGATTTACAATAGTTAACCGTTTAAATCTAATAATGTGCATGTTAATTTGTAAAAATCGGACACAACTTCTTTTTTTTAACTTACGAGTGGTCGAATTCATGTAGTTACTTCTCTGTGCTATGACTAGAATAAGAAATAAACGTGGTGTGGGTAACAGCTTGTAAATTTCACACACACACACACACACACTCATACATGTTACAGGCCTATGTTAGAGTATTGAGACATAAAAACAAAATTACATTCAATTTTAAATTTCAATAATTTATTTTGCATTAATGTAGATGATGATTATAAATTGCAGTTGTAAGCACAATAAGTGTATTTTTAGAAACTGTACCATTAAATTTACATTATTTGGGTTACCTATGTAATAGAATTAATACTTTAAAAAACGTTAAAGATTTTTTTGTATTTTGAGGATAGCGATAATTGAGTGTTTTAGAGCAAAATTTCTCCAGGCAAGTTTTTACAAAGTGGTTTATTTAAAGTGATGCCTTTGTACCATTATATTAATCGCTACGTCGAAGATGAGAGGATAAGTGATGAAAAAAGATGTACAAGAAAGTAGGAGATTATGTTCGTATGGTTCCTTCGCTGCATTCGCGTGAGAGCTAGTGTCAGATAATTTTCGCAACGTCGCCAGCTAACCATGCGAATATGGCTAGCGAGCCGACTAACAGCGTAGAGCGTGAGCAAGAGGCTCAGAAATTGGTGCTAGGTTGAGATGACGTCAGCGGCTTGTTTGTTCATTGGTGGCTTCGGTAGTAATGACTCGCTTCCAAGCTGTAAATGCAGAACTGCTTAGGCGTTAGGAATATAGTCTTACTGTACCTGAATACGAGCTACATTCAAGTTGTTTTAAAAAAATGTTGGCATTCTTTAATGTTACGTTACATTATCACTCCACTCTTGAAAGTCTCGTTTCAGACAGTAAAAATGCTGACTTGCGTGGGATGACATTGACACCTACCGGCATTCATCGCGATTTAAGTGAAAAATGAGTACGTAAGGAGATTATGTTGAGAAGTAAGTTATTTCAGCTCTATAGTGTACTGTACAGTCACCGGCAATAAAGATCCTGAAATACTCGCTTCCCTGCAAGGCGTTATGTGTGCTGCTTACCTCCACGGCGGTGGTAGAAGTTGCAATGAAAATTTGCTATTAAAGTCCACTTATCGCCGTAAAGTTAGGCAACACACACAACGTTTTCCAGGGAAGCAAATATTTCAGAATCAGTATCCCATTTTTATTGCCGGTGACTGTACCTACTTTCCAGAGGAGAACGAAAATAAAGAAATGTTACAATTCACCTCCAAAATCGGATTAGCGGATTGCGGTCCAGAAAAACCAAAGACAGTAGTAACGAGTTCACCCGACGTAAAGCTATTTGGCGAACCTTGGTCCATAAATAGATGTTTCGTCATGGATTGAATTTAGTTTAGTTTTTTCTGATGCGGTGTCGCTTTCCTGCCACTTTTGGCTAATCTCAACGATGAGGATGAGTGATGATATTATGAAATGAATGAAGGGACACTCGCTAAGAACACCCATTCCCAGACCGGTATTCGAACCTGTGACCCTTGGCATCGTACCGCGCTGTGCTGACCATTCCGCCACGGAGAATGGAGTTTATTGCAATATTGTAAGGGAATAACTGTTCGGTTATTTATACGGTAAGTATTTCAAGAACCGAATTCTAGCTTATATATGATTGACTGATTTTGATGTTATGGGCATATCAGCACACGGCCTATAGTAGTTGTATTTGTGATATAACCAGCACCACTTACAAGTGTAGAAAAGAAGAGGTTATTTGATTGAACAGCCCGATTTGCCTACACTTAAAACAATGCCAAGAGGGGCCTATACCCCAATTCTTCAAGTGTAATATGCTCTGAATTTTTAAGAATTTTGAATTCTAGTGTAGAAAAGATGAAGCCCCTCAGACAGATTTGCCTATACTTAAAATTATGCCAAGTTCCCATATCATCTTATTGTTTATAGTGTGTTTTTCTGTCAAAATCCCAGGAATCTTGAATTGATATAAAGCTCATAGCTCCTGGGTTCTGAGACCCAGTAGAGTGTGGTGCATAGCTCCATGGTTTTTATTGTCTTGTAATCAAGAGGCTCGGGTTTGAGTCCTCATAAAATGTGAAGCCTCCCCTGATGGCAAAGTGTTAATATTGTTGCCTTGTAAACAAGAGGCTCGGGTTTGAGTCCTGATAAAATGTGTGAGATTGAAATACATGTGGCAAGAAAATATGTCCACATGTGAGATTTTGAGAATAATTATTGCTAGTTGATATACAACTGATAGCTCCCAGATCTGAAACCTGGTAAAAAGTGTTATACAACAGCATAAAAGAGCAAAATTATTTTATATTGGGGATCACCAGAGCCTAGTTACTGCTGTTGTCTGGGTATAAAAGCACTAGCTCAGCCACTAACTGCTGTTATAATTGTTTTGGCATAGTTCTGTTTTTTTTTGGACCAAGAAATTTTATATAAATAAACAATAGAAATGCCAAAACAAAAATATTGCAATCAGTGTAATAAAAATATATCTAGTTCTAATTGGTCTGGCACCGGCATATTTGTGACTCTAAGAAATGCAGAAAGGCCACAAAAATGTGCCCAAGATGCCATAAAATATTAAGCAAGGCATATTACAAATGGCATAAGTGTAATTCTTATGTACAGTCATCAACATTGCCCCCACAAACATCTACATCTGGTTTGAAAAGAAAGCATGAAGCACCTGTTAATGCTAGAGCAGCAAAGCAGCCACGCTATGAACCCATCCATAGCAGTTTTAATGGCCAATTAAGGGATTACCGGTTTGTATCAGAGCCAAGATGTGGCATTAAGAATTTTTTGAACAGTATAAATTCTGATGTGCAGGCAATTCTAAATACACAAAATGGCTCTTATAAGCTGTCCCTCAAATTGTTTACACAATATAAGAAGCCAAATGGCACAAAATTTACACAGCCCCACATAACAGAAACTGTACCGGTATATTCAAATGCAAATTCAGACAAAATAATAAGCAGTTTGATAGATCAATTAAATATTAAACACTCTGAATTTGCAGAAAAAGAGTCTGGATGGAGCCTATGCGGTTCTCCACACAAGCTCTATGTTAATATTTCTGAATTCAGCCCATTGCAAGGATCTACATATTTGCCATTACCTGCCAATATTAAAAACAAAAGAGCCGTGGTTAATATTGAAAATAATGATGATAAATGCTTTTTGTGGTGTATTTTAGCTGCTTTGTTTCCAGTTTGAAGGAATCCTCAGAGAATAAATTATTACAAACAACATGAACATATTTTTAATGAAGCAATGGAGGGTTTAGAATATCCAATGTCTGTTCAGAATATTGATAAATTTGAAAAAAAGGCCAGGGATATTAATGGCAAACAATTATCTATTAATGTATTTATTTGTTCTACTGGCCGTGGCAATTGCTTGATAGCACCTCTCAGAATCAGTACATTTGATGATGATTCTGCTGTTCAGATTGATTTGCTCTTAATTGAAGGGGATGATACACACCATTACACTCTGATACATAATCTTGAAGCTTTAGTCAGAACACAACTAGACAAATCCAATACAATATTCAAGTTGTGTAGAAGATGTTTAAGTGTATTTGATGGTAGAAAAATGGTGAATGGTGTTTGTGAACAGAATGTAAAAATTGCTAAAAACAAATTAATTGAGCATCTGAAATACTGTGGCAACCATAAACCTGTTCATATGGTGATGCCTAATCCAAGTGAAAAAGCCATTTTTAAAAAATTTGAAGCCTTGTTGGAACACCCAGCATATATAGTCTGTGATTTTGAATCAAACCTCAAACCTCTTGCATTCTGTAGCCCAGACCCTGAGGAATCTTCAATTACACCATACCAGCTACATGAACCTTCCAGCTTTTATTATGTGATTGTACAGGATGGTGTTGTTAGTAAAAAAGATTCATACATGGGACCAGATGCCATCAAAAAAATTGCACATAAAATAGAAAATGAGTGCTATGACATAGCATCTAATATCATATTAAAATCAAAACCCATGTTGCCTTTAACAGAGAAACAGATTGAAGATTTTAACAATGCAGAAAAATGCCCGGTATGTGATTCTGAATTTTCAGATACAAAAATCAAGGTGAAACACCATTCTCATACAGATGGTAAATTCAAAATGGCCCTGTGTAATAGCTGTAATATTAAGATCCAGAGACCAAAATTTGTCCCAATATTTTGCCATGGAGCATCCAATTATGATTTTCATCATTTGATCAGGTATGAGGGGTTTGAGAAGCATAATTTAAATATTTTAGCAGAAAATGATGAAAAATATATTGCTATTAGCAAAATAATTAAAGTTAATGGTGTTCCTATTCACTTAAGATTTATTGATTCATACAGAATTTTATCGGCTAGCCTGGCTACACTGGCCACTCAATTATCTGATGATCAATTCAAAATCACATGTACCATGTTTCCAAATCAGGACCTGAAATTAATTAGGCGGAAGGGTGTATATCCATATGACTATGTTACAGATTTTTCTAAATTTGATGAGTGTTCTTTGCCACCACAAGAAGAGTTTTACAGCAAAATCAGAGGATCTGGAATCACTGATGATGATTATCACCATGCCCAATTGATGTGGAACAATTTAAAATGCCAGACATTTGGTGATTATCACATGGCATATTTAAAACTTGATGTGACCCTCTTAGCTGATATATTGCAGGCATTCAGAAAATCTTCTATGCAAAATTATAGACTGGATCCAATATATTTTTACAGTGCTCCGGGCTTAGCATGGTCTGCAATGTTTTTGAACACTAAAATGCAGTTGGATCTGATCCAAGATCAAGATATGTATTTGTTTATGGAACAATGTATAAGAGGAGGCATGGTGCAATGTTCTCAGAGATATGCCAGAGCAAATAACAAATATATTCCTGATTATGATCCAGCACTGTCGTCAAATTATATACTGTATGTGGATGCAAACAGCCTGTATGGTTATGCCATGATGGATAAACTGCCATATGCAGGGCTTGAATGGGTTGAAGATTTCAATATTGAAGATCTTAAGGATTTTGATGACAGTAGCTATGGCCTCTTCTTAGAGGTTGATCTGACAATTCCTGATGATTTACACAACACATTTTCTGATCTGCCCCCCATTCCTGAGGTTCAGTGCTCACCTGGCTCTAAACAGAAGAAATTGATGATGACTCTGGAGCCAAAACAGGGTTATGGCATATATTACAAGAACCTCCAGTTCCTGATGAATCATGGTGTTCAAGTGAGCAAAGTTGGAAAAGTTTTGAGGTTCAGGCACTTAAGATGGTTGAAGCCATATATTGATACAAACACAGAGCTTCGAACATCGGCAATGAGCCAATTTGATAAGGCCTTGTTTAAATTGATGGTCAATTCTGTATATGGCAAAACTATTGAAAATGTCAGAAAACATACCGATGTTAAAATAATTACTGACCCCAGCCTGAGCAAAAAATTGATTGCAAAGCCTAATTTCAATTATAGAAGAATTTATGATGAAAATATGGCACTTTTCAACATGAAAAAAACAAAAATTAAGTTTGATAAACCTATTTATGTAGGGGCTGTGATATTGGAATTGGCCAAATTACATATGTTAAAATTGTATTATGATGTGTTGAAGCCTTTTTATAAGGATCGTGTAAAACTGATGTACATGGACACGGATAGTTTTGTTCTTGATATTCAAACAGAAGATGTTTATCAAGATATGTCACAGCCTGAATTGCTTGAATATTTTGATACCAGTGAACATACAAGGATTCAACCCCACAACAAAAAGGTGCCTGGCAAGTTAAAAGATGAAACACTTGGTGATGTTATTGTGGCATTTGCTGGGTTAAGGGCCAAGATGTATAGTTTTGAAACATGTAGTGGTGCTGTTGCCAAAAAAGCCAAGGGCATTGGCAGAGTTACTGTTGACAAAGAGCTTGAATTTGAAGATTACAAAAATTGCCTCAAATCATATAGCACAATCAGAACATCAGAATCCAGAATTCAGAGTGTGGATGACTTATTGACTAGCAATATTGTAAGAAAAGTGGCTCTGGACCCACATGATGATAAGAGATGCATTTTATCATGTGGCATACATACTCTACCATGGGGTCATTGTGATTTGAAAAGTGGGAATCAATGCCCAATCACAGAGCATGATTTGAAATAAATAAACATGCCTATGAACTTATTTGGGTTCAAAAAACAGGCTATTATGGACCTGCCAACACCACAAGCCTCTTCTGATATAATATCTAAACTAAGTGCTTTGTTAATTATTCATCTGAACAGCATACTTACAGATGTTGATGATGAAACAGGCAAAACATTGTACATATTTAACAATAATTTAAATCATTACCAATTACCTGTAGGTGGGCAATTACAATTTATTACAACTCCTGAGGGTGATGTTAAAATTTCAGTAGGGAGAAATATTTATAGAATTAAGCACTCAAACATGATTTCTGGCACTGTTTATACTGTTTCTGCTGGTGACTGCTTATATATTGAGGTCCCTGGATCCTATGACAAGCTTATACCTTTTTTTATAGAATTAAGAATCAAATACTCTATAATAAATAACCAATAAATCAAAATGCCTAATGATATATTTGGCCATACAAGACATGAAGATCACAGTGATGAGATTCTGATGCTTGATGTCAGAGTCAAGAAATTAAGAAGTGATTTACAAGCTTTACAAACTACACTCAATGCCAGTCTTCAATTAGAAATTACAAATTTGCAATCACAATGCATGGACCCTCTTCTTAAAATTGATTCTGAACTCAAATTGCTGCTTCAGAAATATACTGATTTGGCCACATTGGATAATTTTCAAAGTTTAGAAGAGGCTGTAGCAGCTCTTCAAGCCAAATTTAAGACCCAGGCCACCAACTCTGAGCAATTGAAACAGCAATTAGAAGAGCAGATTAATAATGTCCAGACACAGCTCCAAACAATTGTCAAAAGCATAAAATCACAAGAAGATTTTGATCTAGTGATTTCCACTCTAAAGGAACAGATTCAGTCACTCCAGATACCTAATCTGGATCCTCTGAACAATGCCATAGCCGAGGTTAAAGAAAAAATTGAGACACTTGAAAATTTTATGAACAACTTGCCATCTTCTGATGCTTTGAGTGCAATAACTCCCAGTGTTGCCAATATTAAGCTGCAACTTGAAACATATGAAGATTTTGGAAAAATTCAAAGTACCATAACCCATCTTGAAGGTACCATAGCAGCAGTGCAAATTGATTTGACAAATGTACAAGAATCTCTAGAATCCCGATTGCCCGGTATTGTAGATACCCTTGTTAGTGTCCAGCAACAAATCACAAAGCTTGAAAACCTCAACACTGAATCTGAGCTATCTCATTTTCATCACTTGATTGATGATATCCAAACAAAACTTGAAATTTTACAACAATCCACACCCACTCAGGCAGATATAGCCCTGCTCCAAAATGCCATGCAAAATGTGGCTGATGCTTCTGAATTAAACAATGTGAAATTGGCATTTGAATCTTTGCAGCATACTGTATCAAATCTGCCTACATCACAGGAACTTAAAAATATTAAGAGGGCAGTGATTCGCATATTGAAATCAGAAGATATCAGGAATATCCAGGCAGAGATCAAACAACTTACTCAGACAGTGGCCACTCTACCAACCAATCAACATATTAATGAACTGCATGCCCTGTTTGAGGATATCAGAAGACAGGTCCATGATCTTACTGCTCAAAATTCAAAATTGGCAGTTGTTGAAAATTTACAGCAAATTGTAGCCAATATCAAGCAACAGCTAGGGACCATGGAATCCAATCAAGCAAATGCTCTGTCTGTTTTTGCCACCCAGCTTCAAGACATTGTGCAACAATACAAGAAACTTGCTGTGGACATAAGAATCAAGCCTGGGCACGATGAGATTGTTAGGACTATCAATGAGCATCTTGAATCTGTAACAAGTAGATTGCTTACAGCAGAAAAAGAAATAACAGGCATAATTGAAAATCCTAAACATACAGTAATTCTTGAATTGTACAGCATCACCAACAAAGAATATGATTCTCCATTTACACCAGGTGGCAAAATATATATGCTGTCCCCTGCACAATTTTATTAACAGTTTTTTGTTGGGGGCACACTTAGACCAATCAAGATCAAATATTGGCTTCAACCACAGGCACACCACTACCCTACCTTATCAATAACAAATGCTGATAACAAAGTAAAAATCACCCGTGTAGAATTAGAGGATTTTACAGATCCCAATACATTAGAAACAGCCTATGTTGAAGATGATGGCTCTCTGGAATTTAAAATACAAATAGGGGACAAATTATATTTAGAAAATCCTGTAGTATCAGCTGCTGAACACCCTATAGTTGCAATATTCTTGTTTACATATTATGTCTAGACAAATTATTGTTGATGAATTACACAGACAAGCCAGACATAATTTTAAGAGACTGCCAGTAGTCACAAAGGGCATAGATGATTTATGGCAGAGCGACTTGATTGAAATGGCAAGTGGACAGCTGAAAAACTTAGACAAAATCAACAAGGGCTACAAGTATCTACTCACTGTAATAGACACATTTTCAAAATTTGCCTGGGCTGTGCCACTCAAATCCAAGACTGGAAAATGTGTTACAGAAGCCATCAGAACAATCATCAATCAGAGTGGAAGATCACCGCGCTATTTGCAAACAGATAATGGCAATGAATTTTATAATTCTGTGCTTCAACAATTTATTAAAAGCCAGTCAATACAACATTATTCGAGTTACAGTGATCTCAAGGCCTCAATTGTAGAGAGATTCAACAGAACCCTAAAAAATCTTATGTATAAACAATTTACACTTCAAGGTAATTATAAATGGATTAATATTCTTCCAGAACTTATACATAAATATAACAACTCTATCCATTCCACAATCAACATGAAACCCTCTGAAGTAACTTCATCTGATGAGCAAAAATTGATCAGTACTGTTTATTATCCTAGATACCAGCCAACAACAAGAAAAGCCAAATACAAGATTGGTGATCAAGTAAGAATCAGCAAATATAAGCACTTATTCAAAAGAGGTTTTACAAGAAACTGGAGCACTGAATTATTTACAGTGGTTCAAGTTAAACCTGGGACCCTTAACACATATATAATAAAAGATCACCGAGGAGAAATTCTCAAAGGCAGGTTTTACGAAGAAGAGCTTAGCAAAACTAAACAGCCTGACACATATCTCATAGAAAAAATCATCCGCAGAAAAGGCAACAAGTTATTTGTCAAATGGCTAGGACTTCCAGAACACAGCTGGATCGATGCAGACAAAATAATAATATGAGCACCTGGGATGTTATAAAAAGGCTGCCAGAACCTGAACAGCAGAATAAGAGAAATGGAAAATTGCTACCTGATAATATTAGGTGTCTTATTGTTGGGCCATCTGCTTGTGGTAAAACTACACTCATGGTTGATAATTTTTTATTGGCACCCAACTGGTTAGACTGGAAAAACAGGCACTTGTATGTCTTCTCTAAGAGCTTGGAACAATTAAAATATCAGCAGCTGATAAAGCTATATGATGGATTGGATATTGCCACTTTTGAACCAGATGTTAAGCCACTCCATGAATGTCTCGATAATTCTGTTGTTGTGTTTGATGATATTATACTGGATAATCAAAACAAGGTTAGAAATTTTTTTACACAGGGCCGACACAAAAACATTGATTGCTTCTACCTGGCACAGACTTTTTCAAAAATACCCAAGCAGCTGATCCGAGACAACAGCAATTTTATATGTGTGTTTCATCAAGACCATACCAACCTCAAACACATACATGATGAATATGTAGGTGGGGACCTGAGCTACAATGATTTTTCTAAGTTTTGCAGCAGGTGCTGGAACCAGGACAGTTATGGGTTTGTCACAATTGATATGACAAGAACACCCAATAGTGGCAAATACAGAAATAAAATCAACAATTTTCTAGACATTGAAACATAAATAAATAACCATGAAAAGGCCAATCATTGATGATCTTAAATTAAGAGATTATCTTGTAAAAAGATTTAAGGGATGGAAATCAGAGAACCGAGGAATTTATGAAAAACACAAACAAACAGAACAGCCTATTATTGACGCTATTGGTGAATTAGGTAAAAATATCAAAACTGTTACAGAGCAAAATCAAAATTTGATCACAGAGCTTGTACCTGTAGCTGCAAGAAACATATTAGATTATCCATTCACCCCACTTTCCAGTTTTCATACACCTATTCCTATTGCTCCTAGAAGAATTGAAGTTACTCAGGATCCTATTGAATTGGGTCTTCTTGCTCAAAAATATTTAAGCACATCTAAAGACAACAAAGATGAGGTTTTTGGCTTATATGCTGACACAGAGCGTGATGGTAGCATCATACATAGAATTGGCAATTTCAGAGTAACATTTATGGGAGATGATCTGATTGTTTATTCAGAATCTCGTCTCGGAGAAAAAGGTGCTTTTGTTAAGTACCCCGGCACACCTGGGTTGTGGGAACTGATGACCAGGAAAAGGCCTGGCAGCTATACAGATCAAAATTATGAATATTACAAAGAAATATTAATAAAATCAGATGCTCTATACCAGAACAATGATCCCACACAAAAAAGAGTCAAGTCTAGCAGTGGAGCAAAATACAATAATTTAATCAAGCCCATATGGTCTCAGATCAAGACTGGCAGTGGAATCAAACAATACAACACCCTGCCTAAAGAATTTGTGTGGGTTGATGATGTCAGGAAACTTGTAGATAGGTTATTGGTGATAGCTGGGGAGGAAAATGCTGGCAACCACAATTTTTACAATGAAAAGGTTGGAATTATGGACATGATAAGCACAAAATTGTCTAATTTTATAGTGAATGACACTAAGGGGATTGGATATCTCATAAAAATTATTAATACTCTACCACCTAAATTTTGGAATATTTCTGAGGGTCGGGGCTTGGTTAATGACATTATAAACAAGCTGCCATTTGAACTACACATTCCAGGTTATCAGTATTGTGGTCCCGGTACAAAATTGGACCATAGATTAAACAGAGGTGATCCTGGTGTTAATCCCCTAGATGCTGCTTGTAGAGACCATGACATAGCATACAACACACATTCTGATCTTGACAAGAGACATGTTGCAGACAAGAAATTAGAAGAGGCTGCATTTGGCAGATTTGTAAGCAAAGATGCTTCTTTAAGTGAAAAAATAGCAGCATTGGGGACCACCATAGCTATGAACACCAAACAAAAATTGGGGTGGGGGTTGTGAATATATATATAATAAACCTACAATGAAGGCCAAGGGTGTTATGTATCAAATACCTTATGCAGGTCTCAAATCTCTTAAAACTATTGATAGTCTTTTAACTAAAAAGCAGCGCAAGAAAAAAAAATCTTGTCTTGCAAAGGGACATGGTATGAAATTGTTGCTTAGTACCCCCCAATTAAAAAAATTACAGCAATCAAGAAAAAAATCACATGTGGGGGGATTTATATTTACCATCCCTGCCATCTTAGCTGCTCTCGGGGCTGTTGGGAGCTTGGCTGGGGGATCAGCTGCCATAGCAAAAACAGTAATAGATGCCAAAAAAAATAAGGCAGAATTAGATGAGCAGAGGCGCCATAACCTGGCCATAGAGAAACAAGGCAAAGGTGTTAAGAGAGCCATGAATAAGTTTAAAAAAAACAAGAGCCGCTTACAAACCAAGATATTGAAGCTTTAATCAAGCCACTGGGCATCAAACATTTTAGAGGTGTGTACATGTCTGATTCTTTACCAGAACAACCACTCAACAAAGAGTGTGGCATTGTTAATTTGGATAAGTACAAAAATCAGGGCACTCACTGGATTTGTTATCTTAAATATTTAAAAGATGAGGCATTTGTGTTTGATTCATTTGGAGGTGTTCCACCTGAAAATTTAATAAAATATCTAAAATCAGCTAATCTTTATTACAATAATACCCGTGTTCGAAACTTCAAAGATGTTAATTGTGGACATTTGTGTTTATCTGTTCTTAGATATATGTCTCAAATAAATAAACCATCAATTGAAGATTTTCAAAAAGCCTTGTGGTATCTGAAACATCATGGGGGTATTCCATCTCACCAGCCAAAATTCAATATTGAAACTCAAATTACATGATGACATAGTGTATCCCAAAACAATAGCTCTCAGAGCATTTTATGGCATGTACTTGATCCCTAATATTACACACCACAACAACAAAATTGCAATAGGGGATCAAAAAATTGTCATCACTCCAGGGCAATATAATCTGTCCACTCTAAATGCTCAATTACCCAGAGGTATAGTATTAACTCAAAATTCTGTCACTCACAGAGTAGAGATTGTATCTGCTACAGAAACAGTGGATCTGGGTACTATAGGAAAGCTGTTAGGATTTGAGAACAACACAAAACTTGAAGCAGGCATCAAACACACTGCTATGAATATACCTAAATTCTTAGCCATAGAGACTCTGAATATTCACTGTAATGTGGCCGAGGGTATGATCACCAAATCAAATGGCATAGGCACTCACAAACAAACTGGCATCATTGCAACATTCAAACCTAATTCTGAATTTATGGAGCCAATCATCTACAATCCATCCCCAACATTATATTTTCCTGTGTGCCATAATAGAATAGATTATATTGAATTGATAGTCACTAATGAAAAAGAAGAATTAGTTGATTTTGCTGGAGCCACAACAACTGCTATCATAGAAATTAATATTTAAATAAAAATACATACGAGAAAAAAATGGAAAATATTGAGAGTTATGAGCTACAATCATTCCCTCCATACAGGAGGACATTTGCAAATTTAAATCAACCCAACACAGAAATTGAGGTTGATCTTGATGTAGGGGATGGTTTTATACACCCCCACAGAGCAGATCTATACATCAAATTTGATGTTGTAAAGCTCGATGGTACAGATTATCCAGCAAATTCAAATATAAGATTGGTAGATAATTTTGTGCCCCATCTGTTCTCTGAAATTGAGATCAGAAAACATGGTGTTGTTATAAACAGAATAGATTATCCCGGCATTACCTCCACAGCTTTGGCCACACTAAAATTATCCAAAACCGAGGCTTCTTACTACAAAATAGGTGGATTTGAGGCTGGTGATAAAATATTATCTAAAAACCACACAGTGCTGTTCCCTATGCGCCTGTTGCCAGGATTCTTCTCAGATTACAAAGATATTATGTGGAAGGGTGGTTTAAGAATTACATTTAGAAGAGCTGCCAATGATAATAATGCTTTGATGAGGTACAGCACATTAAACTCTACAGGGGAAGCTCTGCCTAATACCCTTCCTGATGAGGGCAAATGCATTATTCATACTATGGAGCTAAGAATCCCTGTTGTTGAGTATGAAGCCAGTTATGCTCTTAAATACAACGCAGATATAATAAAAAATCCACAGATTCCTCTACAATTTTATACATATCAATGTGTACAGAAGTCCGCTTCTGGTACCTATTATGAGTTTGATGCTACAAATTCATTCTCCAGTATACAATATGACATGCCTGATTTTGTGGTGGTACTGTTTCAGACTGGAAGACACAATAATCAGGAAAAAAATTCAAGTAAATTTGATAACTGCAACATCAAGAACATATATCTTAAAAATGGCAGAAATGAGGTATTTCCTAGAGAAAATTATAATTTAGACATGTCCAAGGATGATTTCCTCAAATTATATGAGGCATTTTCAGCATTCAAAAGGGTCACTACTGGCAATACTGACATGTATTACACACCAGATGAATTCAAAGCACAGAGACCCATGTTTGTCATCAACACTTCAAAAAGAAAACAAGTTGTGGTTAATGACAGGACAAATATTAAAATTATCTGTGAATTCCATGAGGCATTACCTGATGACACCATATGTAGTGTTATTCTCATAGGTGAAAAATCATATGTTTATGATGTAAGAAATGAGAGAGTCACAGAGCAATTCTAGAAGATATTTGCTCTATTATGCTGTTGTACAACACACTTTGCCAGGTTTCAAACCTCAACTGTATATCAGCTAGCAGTGAATATCTCATGTGTGGGCATATTATTTTGTTGTGTGTATTTCAATCTTACACATTTTATCAGGACTCAAACCCAGAGCCCCTGATTACAAGGCAGCAATATTAACACTTCTCCATATGGAATATATCCACATTTTACTGGGTTCTGAGACCCAGAAGCTAATACAGACAAAATTGGATTTTGAACTGTACAACAAATTATTCTCTAAGCCTTGCCTGTGCTCGTATTATCAGAATAATGCAAAACAAGAATTGGTTTCAGCATGCAAGGCAGTTCATTGCCACTGTGTCAGAAAATTTGTATCTTTATCTCAATGATCTTTGTTACACTTTTACATGTTGTCTTGCATGACTAGGAATTTTTCCCCTGTCGCACAGAAAGATTAATAGCCCCTTCAGTGAATTACACAGAAATATCATTAATGCTCCCTTCTAGCTGTGTAGATTATATCTCTTGCGTGCCAGCAAAGCATGCAAGCAAAACATTAGTTTTTTGATAGATTAATATCAATTCATGCATTTCCGAGCTAAATAATTGCTTACCCCGAGCAATGGAATTGATCAGAGATTAGAAAAAAAGCAGGCAACAGCTCAAATTTTCCAAAAAAACAGAACTATAGACAATAAGCCAAAACAATTACAACAGCAGTAACTAGGCTCTGGTGATCCCCAATATAAAATAATTTTGCTCTTTTATGCTGTTGTATAACACTTTTTACCAGGTTTCAGATCTGGGAGCTATCAGTTGTATATCAACTAGCAATAATTATTCTCAAAATCTCACATGTGGACATATTATTTTGCCACATGTATTTCAATCTCACACATTTTATCAGGACTCAAACCCGAGCCTCTTGTTTACAAGGCAACAATATTAACACTTTGCCATCAGGGGAGGCTTCACATTTTATGAGGACTCAAACCCGAGCCTCTTGATTACAAGACAATAAAAACCATGGGGCTATGCACCACACTCTACTGGGTCTCAGAACCCAGGAGCTATGAGCTTTATATCAATTCAAGATTCCTAGGATTTTGACAGAAAAACACACTATAAACAATAAGATGATATGGGAACTTGGCATAATTTTAAGTGTAGGCAAATCTGTCTGAGGGGCTTCATCTTTTCTACACTAGAATTCAAAATTCTTAAAAATTCAGAGCATATTACACTTGAAGAATTGGGGTATAGGCCCCTCTTGGCATTGTTTTAAGTGTAGGCAAATCGGGCTGTTCAATCAAATAACCTCTTCTTTTCTACACTTGTAAGTGGTGCTGGTTATATCACAAATACAACTACTGCCTATTATTGTACGTCATACATTACGGGAGTAAACGCCTTAACTAATACAAAATTGAGGTTAGGCCCCGTAACAAGAAGATGAAGGATGTCTATTATACTTCCTAACTGAATTTTTAAAACTTCAAATTTATTCATTCATTACTTAACAAGAATTAAAACTTTAATGTTTGCGAGGATAAAATCTCCTTTCCTATTAAGAGCTAGAGGAACACTCAGCACACACAAGCACTACACGACTCCACTGAGGATTATGCTGTCCGTTGATCCAGGCACCAGAGCCTCGTTGGCCTTCAAGAAGCTGGGTCCCTTACCAGGCCTCCCCTATGATGTAGTGGTAACGTCGTCGACTTGTAATCGAAGGGGCTCTGGTTCGATACCCGGTGAAGGCTCATGACATAGTGGTTCGTATCCCCCTTTAAACTGTAGGTGCAGTCCAGATTAGCCTGTTTGTACATAAAGTGGACTTAAAACAACAAATCAAGCAAGCAGAATGTCACCCCTTTACAGGCCAGCTTGTGAACGTGAGTGACAGTGTAGAGAAGGCAATACCCGAGCGGTTATCTTTGGCAGCGCATATCGCATCGATCACAATGGATCCGTATTGGGCCTCATTAAAGATTCAAGGCCTCTTAGGAACCCCCTCCCGATACGCTTGATGGAGATAATATACTCGGAGACTGGGGAAAGCACGGATTGTGGTCTTCCCCGGGCAAAAGGTGCCTCCTCTGCTCCAGCACACTAACTGGATCCCCTCCGCAGCGAGAAAGGGAGGGAGCAGCTGAAACTTTAATTATCCCAAGGCTCAAAAGATCTTGGCTGGGTGGGAGGGATCTGTGGATCGGTACGAGATGAAATGAAATGAAAAGACGGGCAGAGGTTGGTGGGGACGAACGGGTGTGGGGGCGAATATGGCGTTATATCAAATAGAATAGGTGATCGAAACGTGCTTCTTGGTTTCTGTACGGAGCATGGAGAAGCTGCTTGGACCATCACACATGATAGTGCGAGGTACTCCTCTACAGAGGCCACTTCTCCATCATAGATACGACGGATGCACCTATACAAGGGCTGCTTTTTGCTGGTGACAATTTTGGACACGATTCAGCAATGAAATTAAATTTCTTTTCCTTTACCGCCAGTGATATCAAAACTAAAGATAGCAGATCCGTATCTTACCTTAGACCCGAGGTATGAATTGAAATAGATATTACTGTAAGAAAAATAGAATCTATGAACTACGCGTATCATCAATTGATTAGATCTGTTCAGGAACAGAAAATACAAATTTCTGATCTGTATGAAATTCTCTAAATGGACAAGGTGTTGTATTTAGCCTTATAACAAGTTGAAACGTAACAATACCTGTGGGTCCAAAGGAGCTAGACATGTGTATGTGACAAGTGCTTCACACATGATAATGAGACGTGTATTCCAAAAATCATGCAATGGATTGCAAATGTAAAATTTTGTTTTAAGTACACTTTCCTGATGGCACAGGGTAATCGGGATTGGACCTATGGTTGACAGTAGTATCCGATCCACTTAATTTCTGCATCGAGTATCGAAACTGGGATCTTTTGAATACAAGGCGACAAACTTACTCCCTCGGGAAGGCACTCCACAACTTATTCGTTAACATTAACCAAATATTCTGGGTTCGAAACCTGGGCAGGTCATTGTTGTTTGCTGTGTCGTATATTTCATCAATTCATGTTTGTCATGGGCAACGCTGTTACATTCTAATCGAAGTTTCGTGTGTTCAATTGCCCCTACGAAGACACATTGAGCAGCGGTTCGGATCCCCTTTAAACCCCAGTTTTGGGATTTTATTTTACGTCATCTTTCTTCCACTTTTGGTTAATCGCAACGACGAGGACGAATGATGATTAGATGAAATTGATGAAGTGACACTCACAAAAAACGCAACATCACACAAAAAACAACGCACTGTTTCGCTCTACCAACTCGCAGTCTCCCCTTCTCTATTGTTATGCTCGGCCTTGTTCCACAGATTCCAGGGACAGAGTATAGCACAGAACAGCTATTTAATTTACGGAAGTTGAAAGTTGAAATCGTTCATTTTCACCTAGTTTACCAAATAACAGATCATACAAGGTTTGTTCCAAAAGTAACAAGACTATTTATGGCGGGCGAGTCAGTTTCACGGAATTCAGTTGCCTCCGGGCCGTTCCAGCGTTCGGATCGCCAGCAAAGTGAGAAGCTGTTTGAGTGTCGCGTCACGGTCGACAATACAGCGCAGTTTGGAGCAGCGGTACACAATACATTTTTGCGCCAAACTCTGTAAATCTGCTACCGACATGCTTGAAATGTTAAGACAAGCGTATGGTGACAATACGTTGTCGAAAGAACAAGTGTGCATGTGGCACAAGGTGTTCAAAGAAGGAAGAGAAAACGATGGGAACGAACAACGCTTAGGGCGCGCATAAACGCCCAGAACTGCCGACTATGTAAAATAAAGTGAAGTCTGTTTTGAACTCTGAACGACGTTTGAGCATGAGGATAATCGCAGATAAGGTGGGACTGCAAAATTTTACACGCCAGTGCTCTATCGCTTGAGAAAAAGAGTCGCGCGCGTCCGCCCTGACCTCGCAGACACCTGGTTTCTCCACCAAGACAACGTGTTATCTCACTCATCGCTACAAATGAGGAAATTCCTGGCAATGGAAAATGTGGCGACGCTGGTCCTGGCAGACTTATTTTTTGTTTCCAAGGCTGATATTCGGTCTGAAAGGAAACCGTTTTGGAACAATTGAAAAGGTCCAAGCAGCCGCGACGAGTGCTTTGCAAGGCATCTGAGGTCAAGACTTCCTGTGCTGCTACGAAGAGTGGCAGCAATGCTGGAACCGCTGTATGGACGCTCAAGGATCCTACTTTCAAGAATATTAAGTGTATTTGAAGCAATCTTCAATAAAACGATTTCCAGAATTTGTCTCATTACTTTTGGGCCAGACCTTTTACTTCTTTATATATCGCAGAAGTTGAATTTGCTCACAATTTCTGCCACTTAACCGTTACAGTTTCGAAATTTCAAGTAACTCGAAAACCCGATGAAACGCTAATGTCATCACTAAAACATATTGTATATGCAGAAATAGCGGAGAAGTCACCTTTTTTGCATCAATAAAAGGTGAAAAACTTCTGGAAATTCACAACATATTTATGCAATCCTACACAAAGCAAGCAGAAAATTAGCACATGCGTTCTCTCCATGTTCTATCTCAAAATATCCACTTTCCTCCTCGTTGGTTTTTCCTGACAAATCCTGATTTAGCCCTTACCAAGTATTAACGGTCGTTCCAATGCTGTCGGAACCTCCACAAGGGTTTTGCTTCCATCTCTATCAACTAGAACTGACAGAGAAGAGGTAATCAACGGGAACGTGGAGGAAACGCAATGAATGGCGTTAAATGGAGGCTCAGAACTAAAGAATTCCATCAGAAGATGGGCAGAGGGGGAGGAAAAGTTAGAAACTTTCCGCTCGGCTCAACCCAAAGTCCATCCTCATAGTTGTAACAACTTTTGCCGCAGAACCGCCACCGGGGGAGGGACAAAATGCGTTTGGATGTTGTTCAGGCCTGACTCTCTCTCTCTCTCTCTCTCTCTCTATCGCGCGCGCGCGCTCTGTGTGTGTATGTATCCTGCCTGTATGTGTCTGCATTTCTTTCTTTAACTGTGCAACTCTCTCCTCTCTCTCTCTCTCTCTCTCTCACTCACACACACACACACACACACAAGCACAGAGATATATGTATGTATAAAATCAAACACTATTTCTCTGTCTCCCTTTTTCTCATTGTTTGGATTCTCTGTGTGTATCTTTTTTAAACATGTTCGGTGTGTCATTTTCTCTGCCTCTTCATATGTGTGTGTATTTTTATGGAACTGTGTGTTTTCTTACATTCTCTCCCTATTTCTCTTGCTCAGAATAGCCGACCCTCGTGGCGGAGAGGTTAACACATCGCGTGGCACTAAAGCTAAGTAAAGTAAAGCAAATCAATCAGTCAATCTAGCTCAGTATAGAAAATGCCATTTTTCAAGAGCTCGTAGAGTCGAAATGAGGCCTCAACGAGCAAAATGTCACAAAAAAAAGTTGTCCGGCTTGATGTCCTCTGTCTCAGGAGTCTGTGGGGAAAGCGAACGAAAACAAGTCTCTGCGTAAGTAGCGAGTCGAGAGGGCTCGACCAATGAACCGGTGAGAAGTAAACTGGTTGCATGGAGGGGGAAACGCGACTGCAGCCACCAACAGTTTGCAGCATTGCTGCTTTTCTCCACCCACTCGCCGTTTCCTCTTCTCTACCGTTATGCGCGGCGTCGCTCCATAGACTCCTGGAACGTAGTATACTCGCTATGAAAGTTTGTTGGCGTTTTATTGCCTCACCCTGTATATATCCAGTGCCCATACTGTGCCTTATACTGTAACAACTCTAGTAATTTTGGAACAACGTTATCTTTCTTACTCTGATATGAATTGAAGCAGATCATATATTTCGAGATTAATATTGATGGTGTCCTTCTTCCTTTTTAAGTGAAAGCCAAAGGTAACGAAAGTTCTCAAGGTCGGACGTCTCCTAAGCAAGGTTGACTGAAGCAGACTTACTGTGTGTACCTATATCACCAACCAATTGCACAGTTTATCATTGTCTGTGAGTTGCGTGACAGCTATAGATCATGCCAACTCAGGGCAAGAAATAAAGTATTACGTTAGATTTGCTACATAGCACCTTAAAATCGGATTGTCCAAGATAAACAACCACCTTTGCGTCAAGTTCCATCCTTTAAAACAAAGTTATTTCTCGACGATATCATGGCATTTTTTGGTTGTGCGAGTATGTTTCTAGTCTGTGTCTTAGTATTGTTTATGTTAAGATTATCTTTTGTTGTTGTGTCCTACGTATGAGCAGCTAGATTTACAATTAAGCGGTACCTATGATTTTGTGGAGGTGTTTAAATGTGCCAGTACCATGCAGTGAGTTATGACACGTGCCATTAAAGATTGTGTGTATTTGTTACTTAATGTTACTCCTCATAACCGGACTTCTCAGATCTTTATAGGTGAAAACCTTGGGTACCTTCCTTTATATTACTGGTGCCGAAAATTTATCTGAAGTAGATGTTTGGATTTTTAATTCCTTTTCGGTTTTTGTCAGATTCACAGGCCAGTAGTTCTGGATTGCGGATTTCAAATTCACTGTTTTCTTCTGGCAGTTTCGTCAGGGGTCCCGGGTTCGAATCCCGGCCTGGGCAGGGATGTTTGTGAATGTTCATTCATCAATTTCATCAAATCACTCACACCCATCTTTGCAAATAAGCCATAAGTGGCACAAGAAGCGAAGTAAAATAGAGCAAATCAGTTAATTAATTAATCAGTCTTCTAGATGCAATCGAATCCCGTACACTCATATTATGATCTGAAACATCTAACAGTCTGTTAGATATTTAATTCAGAGAATCTCGCACTTGAACTTCTTGAGTTTTGAGTTTCAATTTTAAGTCCACTATATGAAGAGATAAGCTAAGGGAATGAACCTACAGTTTAAGGTAGGATCCGATCCACTATGTGCCTTCATCGGTTATCGAACCCGTAAACCTTTGAATACAAAGCGATTAAATTTCCGCTATGACATCAGTGAAGTGTTTTTGAGCTTCTGTTATCAGGAAATTAAATTTCCACAAAGGTAAAATTAAGCACAAGCTTTCACCGTAAACGGACGGTTACCTGGTTGAGGGGAATCTTAGAAAATTTGTATTAACCCGTCCATAATGGAACACATGTCCATCTGTCTCTCTGAGAGTTTTAAATATTCATTTATCTCTCTGTTTCTGTTAATTTACGTCCATTTTCTACCTCTTTGGTTAATCGAGACGCTGGTTGCTTATGTAATTGATAAACACAAATGATATTATATCCATGACTTCATCAAAGTTCGAACCTTGGACCTCCGGTTTTGTATCGCCTTACGCTATCCATTCTGCGACCGAGGCCGCTGGAAATATTCGGATGCAACACCAATGTTCATTAGTTAACCTCGAAAATGCACATCTGATGTCCTTTCTTTCCACATTTCGACGATTGCATGCGGAAACGCAAAAGAGCCGAACACGAAAGGATTATCGGACCTGTGCGTTATCCCTGTCTATTAGGCATGGAGCTACGAGTTTGAACAATCATGGGTAATTGTCGGGTAATTGAAGCCGATCATGAAGCGTCACAAAGCCCCCACGGGGGTAATTTGACAAAGCTGCACGAACACACCCCCCTCTCGTTCCATTTGTACCTGGTTTGTTGTTCCGCGACTAATCACGTGTCCAGAACGATCGGACGCTTGTTTTCCACCTCATCCACGTACGTGGCGTGGGAGAGGTTTGCGAAACTTGCTCGCGTGTTTTCGGTGCATGTGGTAGGGATGGGGGAGAGCAGAGTTGTTGACTAATGTAACGTGTTACTTTTCCAGTCCTTGCGATAATAACGCGTTATCGAAATTACATGAGTAATGAGTAATTGTAACGGTACCTCTTTTGTTTACTTTATTTATGTTATTTTTCATAAATTCAAAACTGGTGGATTTGCTTGGTAGAAGAACGAAGCATGCCTTGATGTATTATTTTAAATTTGTGCATGTAAAGGTACACTGAAACACATGAACTGCAGAGAATATATTTCATACTTGTGAAAATAGTTAAGTCCTTATTGTACATTGAGAAAGTAACAGTAACAAGTTACTTTTGGAAGAAAAGTAATGATAACGCGTTATTTTACGGTACTCGCGTTAAGAACGCGTTACTTTCTCGGTACGTGCTTTAGCAATGCTTCACTTTTCGGTAGTTGCGTTAGTAACGTCTTTACTTTTAGGTACTTCCATTAGTAGCGCGTTTATTTTCTTTACTTGTGTTCGTAACTCCTTACATTTTTCGTACTTAGGTTAGTTGTTACTTTCTCATTACTTGGATTACTAACGTATTACTTTTCCAGTACTTGTGTTAGAAATATTCTTTCAGTACTCGCGTTAGTAACATGTTACTTCCTTTACTTTTTCTTTAGTTGTGTTAGTAACGCGTTATTTTTCTGTGCTTTTGTCAGTAACTCTTTCGGTACTTGTGTTAGTATCGTGTTACTGTTTCTGTACTTGCGTTAGTACCGCATTACTTCTTCAGTACTTGCGTTAGTAACGCGTTTCTTTCTAGGCACTTGCTTTAGTAATGATTTACTTTTTCGGTACTTGCGTTACCAAATGTTACTTTCTCATTACTTGGATTACTAACGTATTACTTTTCCAGTACTTGTGTTAGAAATATTCTTTCAGTACTCGCGTTAGTAACATGTTACTTCCTTTACTTTTTCTTTAGTTGTGTTAGTAACGCGTTATTTTTCTGTGCTTTTTTCAGTAACTCTTTCGGTACTTGTGTTAGTATCGTGTTACTGTTTCTGTACTTGCGTTAGTACCGCATTACTTCTTCAGTACTTGCGTTAGTAACGCGTTTCTTTCTAGGCACTTGCTTTAGTAATGATTTACTTTTTCGGTACTTGCGTTACCAAATGCCCATGAGTAAATGTAATGGTACTTTGTTAATTTTGGTTATCTTACTTGGAATAAATTCTGAACTGGAGGATTTGTTTGCTGGAACGAAGAATGTTTTGTTAAAAATACGGTTGCGTCCTAATTGCGAACAGTGACAGTGCCTGAATCGTCCTAATTGCGAACACATGAAACTGAGAAATATTTCCACTTTCTAATTGCGAACACATAGAACTGAAAACCTGTTTTTAAAAACAGGTAAGGGTAAGACACGAGAATTCTGGTCTTTGCCAGCACCGAAGAAAGAGAGACTTTGAAGACCCAAACACACTTTTTTATGGATGAAACGTTCAAAAGCTGTGCTAGCCAGTTTTCTTGGATATATACTATACATGCAGACTTGGGAAGTACGAATTTAAAAGCAAATGTACCTCTAGTCTTTGCGTTTCCACCAGACAACAGGAAAGACAATTATTTACGATTGTTTCGATCAATCTTGAGGGAAATGCCAGAGTGGAACCTTGAAACGGTGAATGTTGACTTCGAGGCTGCTGCTATTTCTGCTTTAAAAGAGGTTTTTTCCACTTTACACAAAGTCTTTGGAGGAAAGTTCAAGAACTTCGCATGACTACATCTTACAATGAAGATGAAGAAATAAAGAGGTGCATCCGTATGTGAGCGTCTTTAGCTTTTCTAAACCTAGAAGATCTTGAAGAATGATGTCTTCATATTTACGAGAAAGCTCCTCGTAATGAAAACCTTGTGAAGTTCTTCGACTATTTTGTGGACCGCTGGCTCGAAAACCCCTTACTGCCAAAAGATATGTGGAACTGTTTCAAAAGGAGGCACTGGACAAGTAATGCAGTGGAGGGGTTAAATCATAAAACCAACAGCGATCTTGGTAAGCCACATTCAAGAGTGGCAGAGCTCATTAAATGCTTAGAGGCTGAGGCAGAAAAGTCAAATGATATAATTATGACAATGGAATTGAACTTGTAAGGTGTCAAGCGGAAGAAAGTACAGAATGTTTTGTTGGACGAGAGGATAACAAGAAGCACAGACAAATACAAGGAGACTGGTGATATCCCTATTTTTTAAAGAACAATATCATATGTTTTGAAATTAGACTTATTGACACATTATCAATTGACAAAGTCATTAATTGTATTATTAATTGAATAATATCTTTTTGTACAATATGTATAATCACGTATATATACAATGTACGTATTTTGACGAAAGCTTTAATCGTGTCGGATTTTATGTTACAACTGACATGCTTTAATTTGAGATGCAACTTTTACACCACCAGTGACCCACAGTCCACTGACCAGTTTCAAGTCTGGCACTGAGTTTCTTTTAAAATATTGTTGACTTGTAGGTAAAAATTAGAAGGTGTACTTGAAAACGAAACATTACGGAGACAGGATGTTCTCGTCGGTTTGGAATGCAGACCTTACAAATTCCATTACTTGTCTCCTCCGTGGAAAGGTACCAGCCTGACAGACGGATATGAATCGACAGGTATTGGAATTTGCATAGCGAAGCAACCGAACCGATCTGAGAAGATCGGAAGGAAATTTCGAGATCAGTTTTGGATTTGGTTTTAGTGAGTCAACATCGAGGAAGACAGAGCGCATGTATGTACCTGGAGGACGGAGGCGTCACTCCGAAATTATAAAGGTCTGAGCCTTGTTACACAACCTTTTGCTAGCCCCTTTTCTTCACCCTATAATTAGATTCCGGTACTAAAATAATAAAATAAGGGAAGGAGGAAACAATATAGTTAAAAGGGCTCAGGAAATTGAGAGAAAGTTGTAGGTCACAAGGCAGAAAAATGTGTTCGCGATTAGGATGAACCCCTTCGAGTGTATTCCTGTTCAGGCAGGAAGTGTTCGCAATTAGGACGACACCAAAAATACACTCAAAAAGTATTATACGCACATACACACACACACATCTGCACTAAAAATACAAGATATTTGCATATTAACCGGTGATGTTCCACACAATAACGTGAGTTTTTCCCAATTAAATAATTTACATGAAAATAGGTAAACTTGCAAGACTATTAAATATTTTAGTCACCCAAACCGTCAGCAAATTCCTGTCAGGATTCAGAATGGAACCGAAAATAACGACTCCGTATGAACTATGGAGAGACCTTTAACGTTAATATACACATTTAATTTAAGATCTTCCAAGTATTCATAATGCTAATTGAAATTGTTTTCTCTTTTTGCAGATCGCCACTGGACTCCGGCGCTACTTACAAGTGTTAGCAGGGACCTCTCTCGGCGGACGCTGAAGATGGTTCCGGACAATGACACCCTTTGGCCGGACGACGTCGCGGACAATGACTCCTACAGTGACACTTACGAGGACTTCGAGTTCGAGCTTCCGTGGTGGCGGCAACTCATCTGGACGCTCCTGTACGCAGGGATGGTGGTGGTGGCCACGGGCGGCAACCTCATCGTCATCTGGATAGTCCTCGCTCACAAGCGCATGAGGACCGTCACCAACTACTTCCTCGTGAACTTGTCCGTGGCGGATACCATGGTCTCCACCCTCAATGTGACCTTCAACTACACGTTCATGCTTACGGGGGACTGGCCGTTTGGAACGTTGTACTGCAAAATAGTTCAGTTCGTATCTGTGCTGTCCGTGTTTGCGAGCGTCTTCACGCTGATGGCCATTTCGATCGATAGGTAAGTACCATAATGCTTTTTCTCTTTCTTTACGTTAATGTTAAAATTGGTCCATTGCTTTTCGAGAAAATTAGCTTTGAAGATACTGTATACACTACTTTTGTTCCGGAACATTTGATTAACATCGATATTTGTGAAATTCATCCTCCACGCACAGGCATCCATACATAGATACACTTTCAGAGCAGGTCACACAACAAGCGAGAAGATCTGTTAAGAGGGGAAAAAGAAACGCAGGAAAGAAGAAAATAATGGGGAAAGAAATCGAGGGCAGAATATACCAAAAGAAGGAAGAGTTCTTTTTGGCAATAGCTGTGCTTCAGTTGCCACTCTGTGCCGCAATCTATGGTAGGTCGAGGCTTTTGACTTCTAGCGTATCCTGAAAGTTATGCATCCCATTTAGCATTAGTACTTTACGGGTTGGACGACTTTCAAGGATAACGTATTATACGACATTTGGCCTAATCCCGAGTTCTTCGCATCATGAATTCACACACCTTTACAGGAGTGTGTGTGTCTGCAGAAAACATTCAAGTCGGTGAATCAACGAGGGTTCACGAGCCACTCTTTAAAAAGAGTCCGTTACTGCTGAGTGTGCGGTTCTACCTTGTCACCACCCGTTTGATAAAGAAATTAATGTGTAAGAGTTCGTTTGGTACTGTGTTTAAATTTGCAGAGTTAGCGGGAACTTAATGTTCAGATAGAAGGTAGGTAGATAGTGCTGAATCTATACAAGCAATAAAGTTGAGCAAATAGAACAAATAGCAGCATGCAATGCTAATTGAATATTATTCACCAGTGCTTTATACTTCTGATTATTGTAACACTTCGTTTCGAGAGAGGATTGAGCATCATTCATCATTCATTGCCTACTGCTTCTACTTTTTCTATTTGGAAAGCTCAGTCGTTTGGGCGTCTGACTACCATGCGAGAGACCCGGGTTCGATCTCCGGCGGGGGAGAACCGGGAAATATTTCAACCTGTTCAAGCAGATCCTGCGCCCACCCAGCGTCGTATAAAGTGGGTACCTGGAGGAAACTCTGGGGGGGGGGGTAAAGGCAGCCAGCAGCGTGGTGCTGATCACATCACCCCCAGCTCGACCGAGATCAAGAAAGTGTGGGGCCCTAACCTCACCCCCCTTCCATATGAAGTGATGCAAAGCACGGGGGAGCACTTTACTATTTTTTTTTACGTTACGTTTTGAGAGAACATTAGAGAATATTCATTATCTAGTTATTTTTACTTTGCTTCTTTTAACACTACGTTTCGTGGAAGAGCACCTCTTCCCTAGTCTTCAGGTGAACAATTGCGGTATATTTTTTCCCAGTGGTGGTGATCAAACCTTCGACACACAGGGGTCCCGGGTTCGAATCCTGGCCTGCGCATGGATATTTGCGAGTGTCCTTTCATCAGTTTCATCATATCATCACTCATCCCCAACTTCGCAAATTAGCCAAAACTGGCACAAAAAGCAAAGTAATATAAAGCAAATCAAATCAAATCCTGAGACGGAGGTACCACATTTACTTGAAATTGGAATTTCATTTTTGTACCCTTAAGGGCATACGCATCGCAAACTTATGAAGTAAATATTATTAGGTCACTTTTTCCTCAGATAAGCTAATATGGAGTACACCTTAATTTAAAGCGGGATTCGAACCAGTACGTCATATGCCTCCGCGGGGAACCAGTTGATTTCAAGACGACTGCGTCATTCTCTACCACCTTGGAAAGCTCCTACATTCGCTTCGCATCAAAGTCCTTTACTGCAAATGAATATTCAGGTAGCTGCATTTTAAATTTGGCCAATATGGTTTCGAACATTGGCGTCGGAAGAGGGTTGAACCGATCGGTCGTTCCCTCCCTTGAAAATTGTATTATTAATTTTACATTACTAATAAACATAGAAGCATTGTCACTAGCATTCAGAGAATATTAAACTTCCAAAGCTTGTGACTGAACGAAATGTGTAAAAGTTAATAACAAATTTGGATTACCATGCATTTCAGTACATTAACGGCGCAAAGTGCAAAAAAATGAAGAAAATTTGTTAAACCCACTGCATATTCACTACTCTGTTGTATCGAGTACTAGAAACTCCCTAAGGTTGTAAGGTAAAAGGTACAGTTCCCCGTGCACATTTAGGGGATGTGGGGGAAAGGCCCACACATTCTCGATCTCTGCCATTTTCGAGCTGATGTGACCAGCACCAATCACCAGGGTTGTTCCCAGGTACCCATTGATTTGCGATTGGGTGAGCCCCACAGCCGCTTTATGAGGGGACAAGGCCGGAAAAATTCCGACATTTGATCACCCACCCTACGAATCGAACACGGATCTCCCGCGTGGTAATCGCATTTATTTTATTCATATTGTATTAATTTATAATAATTATTATAGTTATTAATTTCCAATAATAATAATAATAATATTGCATTTTATATAAACAGCATGACCTCCCCTACAAAATAATTCTAACAAGGTTCATAGTTTCCGATAACTTACTTGTTCTAAGTTCTTGAAAATATTACTCGGCTTCTTTAGAATTTGTAGTGTCATTTGGAAGAAGAAAAACAGAATTTCCTCCCCGGCTAATTCTTTCCCATACCCAATTTTCACCCTCCACCTCCGACTCACTCGCTTTCAACATCTCTAATATTCTTCCTTGCACTACTTTGTTGTTTCTTTACCATCTCGCACTTCCGCTCACCACGTAATCACATGGGCGTCATTTCTCTCCATCAACTATTGCTCACCCAGACAAGCACTTTGGGACATAAACAAGTGAGAGCGTTCCACAACGTTACGTAAGAGTCTTCAGCGTCAACCGATGGAAGCAAATCTACGTTTCACTGGCCCATCCGGGACCAGCAATTCACATCAAAGCGTTTCCCTCTGCAGCTAGGCATTGTTTGCAGGAGTTTCCAGTCAGCGCGGAAGAAGCCATTCGGGGCTACTATCGGGATCTGACACCGGAGGGCGTTTTAGTCACGTCGAAAATTAATCGAGCACGGCTAAAGATTGCAATTAGCGAAATTTATTGCACGTTTATGTCCGGGAATGCCGAAGCATTAATTAGTCACAACAGAAGCAAATTGTTTCTCTAAAAGCTGCCCGATTTGTTGTTCTTGGAGTAGTGGCGATGCAGGTCCCCTGCACGTGAGTTTAGAGGTTCTCGCTTTTATTCTCGTGAACTCTTGGAGTATGTGAAAGGTGTCGTTGACTTGGTAATGGAGGTATTTTATCAGGCATTGAAGTTGATAGCATTTAGCCGCTGATTTATGATGAAGTTGTAAGAAGCCATTGTTGGACAAGAAATGTTTTGTACCTAAAAATCATGGATATTTTTTGTCTACCCCTTTCAATATACAGTGACAAACTGTCAAAATTTGGAGTAATAAAAAAATTTCTGTCTTTAAAAAATGCACATTAAGGAAGAACAGGTGTGGAGAATTGCTGTCGGTAAAGAAATCTAAAACTTGAACCCTGCAACTACTTTATGCACGATACCAGCCTTTTCAAGTTTGTGCAAGTTTGATTTAAGTCCACCTTTACGTACGGATAGGGAATTTCTAAATAAGATGTACCGGGTGTTCATAATTAAATTTCTTACTCAGAGCCCTCTCGAGCCCGTTGGATTGCGGTGAAACTTGGTATAGAGGCCATGGAGACCATGAGGAAGAGTATGCCGTTGAAAAAGAAATCGTTCAAATTTTCACTACCAGGTTAAAATGTGGCGCCGAAGTAACAACTGCCAGAAGTTAGACATGCAAAAAATTATTTTCAGTATGTCTGTACAGCAGTGTTCAATATGCGCACCGCGAATGACCATTTGGAAACGCAAGACAGCGTGATCAATGATTCAGTAGCAAGATGTTCTTCACTGTGCACTACCTTTCAGCGTCAAATTTCAACCTGGTGGCTTGTAATCAAGGGGTTTCGGGTTCGATACTAGTTGGAGGCACATGGCACAGTGGTTCGGATCTCACTTTAAACTGTAGGTCCCGATTAGCCTTCCTGTGCATAAAGTGGACTTAAAACAACAAATCAATCAATCAAACCACCTGGTGGTAAAAATGTGAACAATTTTTTTCGTCAGTATTTGCTACCCTATGGTCTATATAGCGTCTACACCACATTTCGCCGTAATCCGAGGCTTTGAACGGGCTCCAGAGGGCGCTGAGTAGGGGAAGTGTATTTAAGACCACCCGGTATGTTTATATATTGAAAGAGTATACTTGGCATAAGCAGCCAAATGTAAAGGTGTAAATCCATTATATATAAATTTTGATGATAACGCAATAATCAAATTCGTATTATACTCTGCTTCGGGTATCTCTGGAGCAGGCGAACGAAAACAAATCTTTGCGCAAGTAGTGACGCAAGAACTCCACCAATGAGCACGTGAAAGGAAATGGGATTGTCTGGAGAAGAAAGCGACTGCAATTATGAGCCTTCGCAGCTGCGTGTACTTTGCTCTGCCTACTCGATTTTACCCCATCTCTGTCGTTATGCGCGGCTTTGCTCCAGGAATAGCCGGGACGGAGTATGGTAGCGGATGCGTGTTATTATATTAGTTCTTAACCATCGTAACCTAACCGTCAATTGTGTCATTAGCGTCTGCTGACGTCATAATTTCGCAGCCGTCGATGTTCCTAAGTGCACAAGGATGCCAACAATAGACTGTGTCACCCTCGACGAATAACCTCCAAGACATTAAAACACCGTGGAAGGATGTAACGCAGCATCTTAGCTCGTCTTTGGGAAGCAGACAGACAAATTGCTTTTACGTCTATCCGGGAAACCATCTCTTTAATGGCGCCAATGTTGTTAAACACAAATGACCCGAGTCAGGGTGGGATCTCAGTTCGAAACTTTTGTCTTATCGAACGGCCTCAAGCGGGAGAAAAAAAAACTCCATCTACAATTTGCTTCCAGCTATTTTTTGTTCTCTCCTTCCTCCATTCGGCAGATGCGATCACACCTAAGTAATTAACTCCGCTGCCAAGAGAGCAAGGGAAGCTGCCTCTACAGATGCGGCCTTGAATAGGAGAAATTGGGGAATTATCAGTGTTCCATGCAAGGATTATGGGCAAAGCAGTAGTCTTGGTCATGAAGAGCAAAAATACATTAGTCTGCAATAGTCGTACCAAAGACGAAAGTGAGCATGCGCTAACGCGACCACTGATCAAAATACTCATGAGCTAACTGGACGAGTACAATTGCAAATTAGGGGTGATGGCTGCAAGTGGGGGAAGTAGGTTTCGTCTAATGCTGGCAGAACATTGAAAATTTGAAAAGTAGTAACATTTCAGTAACGAGCGATAATAAAAATGGAGAACATACAGACAAGACACTCATCTGAATCCCACATCGTAGTTTCCTCAAGTTTCTTTCTACTTCCCCTTTCGCATTTGTATTCGTCAACTTGTTGCTCGTCTTCCGTGGGCGAACAGCAAATAATACTTCCAAGTGCGACCAATGTGGATTACATATAGGTGAGTCCGTCGAGATTTTTTGTTTGTTCTGGAATATTCCTGTTACGTAATTTGGCAAACCTTTCAAAGTTGAAACAAAAATGTCTAGTGATCATTTCAGATTAACGTTTCCCAAGGATAAATCAAAGTTAGTTAAGGTGTATGAGAAAATGAATTACATTAGTGTGTTATAGTACTACTTTTCCCCATATCGTAAGGTGTCACCAAGTGACGTTATCAAACAGTTCCCTTTGAATATCCTAGATGGATGCATCTTGTATGTATTCTCTCGAAAGTGATGCAACACTTGAAATCTAGTATTATGTTTGAAATCCAGTGAAAGTTACTTCTTAATGCCACCACCAATTGGTGTATGGTTACAGAAGTCATCAGTTGAAGATGAAGCACTACAGAAGTCATCAGTTGAAGATGAAGCACAGACAGCAAACAACATTCTAGTATAAACTTTGTAAATAAATGTGACGCGTGGTCTTCTAGTTTATGTGAACTGTAAACTGGTAACAACCTTAAAAATAGTCTCCGCGCCTATTCATGTGATGTAATCATTTGATGAAACTTCGTTCATAGGAGTGCACGAAACATTCAAACCAAAGGCGCAATATGAGGACAGACCTAAATAGCAACTTGAAATTCCGCTAAAAACAAAGTAAATATATTACACTGGACATGATTTTTAAAACTAGTAAAATATTTTATGGACATTGTGCACATATTATTGGTGAGGGTTCTTTAAGCTCATCACGCATCACCCACTTAACAGCCACTTGGCAGGTTTTGTCTTCAAAAAGAGTGTATATACTACCTTCCGTGAAACTAAGTTGTCTTTTGTCTTTTCAATATGTTCCTTTTCGATAACTCGTTAACTTACATTACTGGCACTGCTACATCAAATTTTAGTCAATTTGATCAATTTGCACTAATTAATTAAGTTTTACAATGACTGTCGATAGCATTAAAGGCACAAGCAAGCCCAGCTCCGAAATTGTAGGTGTCAATCGTAATTCTGAGCAATAACATTTTTGGTAGTTTGATACATCTACAAGTGATATAATATGTTAATATTTTTATTAAAATTTTAAAAAATTGAATACTTTTATGTAACAATGCGAAAAAACAATATTTTATCCTTTGTTAATTTTATATGTGCTGTTCATTAGCGCCTGGAGGAAATAGGAAACCCCGTCTACCGTACACAAATTGTACCCAGATGGGGAGAAGAATGTTTGGTACTGATAGCAAAAAAAATTTAAACAAGTAAATTAAAAGTAATGAATATTTAATGGAATGATTTGGTTTCCGGCATATGTTGTTTGGTCCTTGGAAAATAAACAGAAGAGAACCAACAGATTGAGGATCAGGTGAACCCTTTGCGGTTAAATTCCACATGTCTCTCTTCAATATTAGTGATAATGTGATTCGAAATGCATGTGCAGTGTACATTCATTCGTTTGAGAAATCCATATTGTTTTATTTAATGAGAACGATACATAACAGCATACAAACTGTGGTTCAGCTATTCCAAACATTTGTTAATACCATCAAAGCATACAGAAATGAAACATATTTGAAAACGTTCTCTGGATTACCACACGCGCACGATCGATCGTTTTTCAATTTGCTATTCAATATGCAATACGAGAGAATAAATTAAACAGGACTAAAGTTTAAATATATCATTCGCGGAAAATGCAATTAAATGTAACACAGAAAAATACTGTCAAAACATGCAGGGAGACAGAGGGAGAGGATGATCCAGGGTTTCAATGCAGAATAATTCTCCCTACCCCGATAATAGTTTCATTTCCTTTTCGTGTTTGCTTTGAACTAGTCACACGACTTTTGGTTTGTTTGCATTACCCTTCAGCTTTGACTCTTTTAGAATATTATAGAGAGTGGGTCCAATCCTTTTCTTTGTGCACAATTCTTAACATTATCAGCACGTCACTCTACTTGGGAAACATGTTGAGATTGTCATTTCCAGGGGAAAAAAATCCCGCAAAGGAGAGAATCTTTGAGAAGAGAGGTATAAATTGCACTGTTGATAATTTCCTCCATGCTTGTGCAACAATGAAGTGGATCCGGTAGGTAAGTCTTGCAAATCGATATTCCTCTACCTACATATTCTTCTCGAGGAATTTCTCCCCTTAAGATCCAATCCTACATCCAATTGAAGAAAGAGAGCGAGAGAGAGGGAAAGAGAAGGTCTTTTCCTGATTGAAAGCCGTTTTTTGCTACCAAGTAATGAAATAAGCCAAGACGGAAACAAGATAGATCTCTGCTCTTTCCCTCCTCTTCGAAAACGGATAGTTTCCTCAAATAATACGGACGACGAGGAGTTTTGACAAAACAGGAAAAAGGAATCAATGCAACTGCTTTTAGGGGAAATTAGATATTTCCCAGAACCACGATTAATATTCAAATCAGTTGGCTTACCCGTGATTGGCCAATTTAAACTTTCGTAACTGTGAAGAAGGAATTCGTCGTTAGAATGTCAAATTAAAATGCACGATCGATTTACATCCAGTTGCAAAGCATTGTTGGAACTTGCACAGTTAACGGAATTTCCTGTTTCCGTGCGCTTGTTCCTCTTGTTTTGGGGTGAAAGGATTGGTGTTTTCAATTCTGTGTTTTTGGAAACCTTCCGTTTTTTTTGTGTGGCTGAGTAGCCATTGAAAACGTATATTTCAGTGGCTCGAACCACACTTTAAATTCAGCCTGTGGTTAAGCCCCCTCCCCTCCGGACACGCCACTGAATTATACATAAGTAATCTGTGGAATTGACACGTTGATGGAAAAGGGAACTTGTGGAAATGGTGTTCTCGGTTTAGCCTTCAATCCTCGCTCTCAGTGCTAATTTTGGCTTTGGCTTGCATGGCGCTGAATACATGCAGACAACGATTTATATGTAGGTGAACTGTTCCTCATGCATATGAAACTTTTTGTGAAGCGTGTTGCAAAATGGCGAACATGCGTGAAAATAAGTACACATAAAATACTCGCTTCCTTACAATGCATTATGTTTGTTGCCTAACTCAATGTCAGTGGCAGAACTTGCCATTAAAATCCACTCATCGCCGTAGATTTAGGCAACACACAAGACGCATTGCATGGAAGGGAGAATTTCAGGATATAAGTGTTCCATTTTTATTGCCGGTGACTGTACAGAGATGAGCGCCATTGACTTTAATAGGATCGTTACAATCCACAATTGTCCGTGACTGTACTTGAGACCCTTTCGCATCACGAGATACGCGCTTACTGCCCGCCCCTACTTACTCCCGTAGCACTTCTATTGCTTTGCCCAAGCGGTCTTCGTAATATGCTTACCTCGCATATAAAGATAATATAATTATATTGAACAATTATTATAACAGTAGTAATAGTTGAGGTACTATATCCTGCCTCTTTGTCACAGATATTAACGTATAGCGCTACGAGATCATGCGACCAAGGTTCGAATCCTGGTATCATTATATTTGTTCATTCATCTATTTCATCACTGCATTAATCTTTCCCTAGAGTTAACCTACACGTCCGTAAAATGAAACGGAGAAGGGCCACTCCATGCCGGAAAGTGGATTTCAGTCCAGAATTACATTTTCCGTACATGAAATTTCATTTTAATCGCAATATGTGAAACTGTTTATTATAATGAACTGAAAATCACAAATTTAACTAGTATAAGTTCCTCTAAGAAACGCCAGAATTTAAAGTTATACCAGTGTTTGAAGAGGAGTAGCAAAGTTTGGAAAGAAAAAACTTACATCTCTGTCTCTCTCTCAAAAATACCCTACAGGCTCTCATGCCCCATAGTCTGATAGACAAGCAACATAAAATAATGAACATCAACAGATCTGATAATAATATTAAAATATAATTTTATGTTAATTCTCAAAACTTATGGTTATTATTAAAAACAACAGTGTCATTAAAAATATCTAAGCATAAAGTGTGAACGTGAACTTTGACATATTTTAAACACATAATGTTCGGATTTTTTTACCTTGGCGGTGTAACACGCCTCTGACGTCAGAGCATATTTGGGTCTCCCCGATGGGATAGTGGTAACGTCGTCGGGTCGTACTTTAAACTACAGGTCCAGTCCCGATTTGCCTTTCTGTTCATAAAGTGAACTTAAAACAACAATTCAAAGTCGGAGTAAAGTCGGAGTATATTTTATATTGAATTCTTCAGTCATTTGAGCTTGAGATACTTAATCTCATAATTCGAGCCCGACGTTTCGCGCGACTTGCAGCTGAAGCGTTCCATGACGTCACAGGATAGTTTACCATTGGTTCTATGAACTTTCACATGCAGTTGTTTTCATTGGGAAGGCTTTTGTAGACCTTAAGGTAATGTTTATTATTCAGTACGGTGTTTTACAAGTTCTTTATAATTCCAATAGTTGTGTGCCTGTTTTTCACTTGGAGATATTTGTCCCGCCGCCGATTAAAGGTGAACTAGTGTGTTTACCGCCCTCTTACTATGTGGCGCCTCAGCAAGACTATGTTGTACTGTCCTGTAAGGCATCACAAACTTGTTTACTTACATTGCATAGTTTTCAGGTTGCTTCATACAGGTAGGTCAGCAACATTCCAAACCACTATCTCATTAGTCATTACATAGTATTTGACAAACCGACCTCCGTGGCGGAGTGGTTGGCACAGCGCACTACAACGCCAGTGGTCCCGGCTTCAAATCTCGACCTGGACAAGAATTTACTTTGTGAGTTTCCCTTCATCACTTTCTTCATATCACCACTCATCTTCATGGTCACGATTAGTCAAACGTGGAAGAAAATCGACGTAAAATAACCTAATTCAAACAATAATACTGTATTTGAAGAATCATCATGTTAGTCTTCAAAAAGGTTGGCAAAGATGAAACAGCGTATCTCATCTGAATCTAATTATCAGTGATGAACAAATACATGTTTAAACTTCTTTAGGTACTTCTTTTTTAAATTACGAACTATTTTGTGCTATATTATATTTTACCTTGCAATACATTGTGAATACGTGTTTCAAAACTGGAATTTGGATATCACAGAAACGTTAGGAGGCTTGTACTGAACCTAGCCCAACAACTCCGGAAAGATGAGAACATTTGAATTCAAGCGGAAAGAAAGCTAACCTCAGCGCTTTAGTAGAACGCCTGTCTTGGAAATCTCGAAGAAATTCGTGCATGATATGATATTGATTGGGGAGAGAATGTGAGTGGAAACCACACCGTACATCCCATCGATATTCTTTTGTTTCGCAAGAATCCCAGCCTCCCCTCCTCACTCCCCGCAGTCAATCCTAAGAGCCCTTTGTTGCTCAGTTGTTCGGAAAATGTAAAATGTTTTTCGAGAATTCTTTTGCTTCTCGAAGCGAAAACGTTTCCTTTTGAAAAACAAGACTTTTCGTGGCACGTTATGCGGCTACAGAAAAGTAGAGAAATGTTAGCCAATAAACTCTCTTGCTTGGTGACATGCTCTATACTGCGTGGAATGGGTGTGACTAAAAAACTCGATGAAAGAAACATTAAGTCTGTAAGAAATGTAAATGTATCGTGAAGTATAACAGGGTAAAACCTCGTAAAAGTGCTTCTTAAAACGTCTCGGAAACTGTGTTCAATAAAAATCAAGATTTATTTTAGTGACCAATCTGTATTTTTTTAACCTAGATTATGGATAGTGGAGGGAAGAAAATGGGATTCTGGTATTGAATGATTTAAAACGTATTGATTTCTTAAATGTACAGTCGCTGAAATGCATTCTGTAGTAATCATTTTACATTGACAACATTAATGATCCAGAAAATTTGGAATCTGAAAACGTCAGCGCTACGACGCCAGGTGTCCTTGGTTCGAATCCCAGCCTGGGCATGGATATTTGTGAGTGTCCATTCATCAATTTCATCATATCATCACTCATCCCCATCACCGTAAATTAGACAAAAGTGCACAAGAAGCGAAGTGAAATAAAACAAATCAATCAATCAATCGAAAAGTCAAGGAAGTGAACAACTAATGAATAAAAAAGTCAAGACATTCTGAAAGAACATCGAAAAACCTAGAAATTCAGGGAACATGAAGTGTGGTTTTGTAGTTATCATGACTTGGGAACGAAAATAAATTTCAGTTTCTTGATGAGAGATATTCTACAAAAAAATATTAACTTTAAAATTGCATTATAAATCTGAAAAGGTAAGGCAATTTGTTTTTGCCAAAAATGAGTTGAGAACCCTGAATCCACACTACCACTACTTGAAACTTCATTGAAACGTGCTTTACTATTCCAGCTGAAACGTCTGTTTTCAATCTGCGAGAGCGACGCGACGCAACGCGATGTTAATTGACCTCTTTGACTAATCACGCATAATTTCGATTACACGTTGCGGTCACTCATATACGCATGATTTATTTCTCAGCCTTTGTGGACAGATTTGCATACATTAGAGCAGAATCCACTAGTTTTGGCGGCGCGTGAATCCGACCAACACTTCATAATAACATTTCCATAAGCTCATCCTAACATTCCCTGTCTGAATGATGTTCGGTTACATTCAGTGTGCATAATATATCTCTTGCGGAACTCGTGGCTTATTTAGGTATTTATGTTCCGTTTGTATTGATAAATACGTACATTTCGCCTTAATCTATATTGCAAATATGATTGACAGTTCGTGTAAAACTATTACAGGAACTATTACATGCGTGCATGTTCTTACATACATTGGCATACTACTCTACTATACTATATCCCGGGAATCTCTGAAGCAGGCGAACGAAAATAAGTCTCTGCGCAAGTAATGACGCGAGACGGTTCCACCAATGAGCACGTGATAGCGAATGGGATTTCATGAAGGGGGAAAGAGACTGCAATTACCATACTTCCAGCAGCGTGCACTGCTTCGGTCTGGCCACTAGATTTTCACCTTTCTCTGAGGCTATGCGCGACCCATCTCCAGAGATACTTGGACAGGATATACTCGAATTTTCAACCGTAAGCTAGCAAAGAGAACGATGATACAAGAAGCTAATTGTCATTTAATCCTCCCCTGAGTTGCCAAAAATCAGCGTTCTTCAATACGTCGACATCTTTTTTCAGTGCCAAGTGTTTTTATCTTCATAGAGGAGAAACCTTACACTGCGAAAACAGGGACGTACGTTTTCGACAACGCACAAAACAGATAAAAGTAAGAAGCGTGTTACTCAGGGCCACACTTGGGCACAAGAGAAGGGGCGTTATTTCCACTGCGGTGACTGCGAGACGAGTTAACAAATGACTGTCCCTAGAATTCAGCAAAACAGCACTCCTTCATTCTTCGCTTTTCAATTGGAATTTTCAGGGGCAATAGGTTATGCAACCAGCATAACAGAATGGTTTGTGACGTTCTATCTGCTGTTATATGCATATTTTGATGGTGTTTGTGCGGTCGAACCTTACAAGCTATAAAGGTACAATGTAATGAACTATGAATATAGCTTCAAACTCATTTATATCTTCCTTTTTCGAAAGAAATTTGTTGAGAATAAAGTACTTCAAAATTTACAAGATCACTTTAAACTATTTCATACATCGTTCATTCGTCCGTCCTGTAAATATTCTGGAAGCATATCTTCGAAAGTACTTAAACTAATTGCCACTTTGAAAAATTATTAATCTTAAAATATTTTATTTTTGAAGAGAGCGTGTTATGTTGTTTTGTATGATTACCATTAATATTTACAGACATGAATTCTACAGGTGGACTCGCATGTAGCTTTCCACCAGACGGAAACAGGAAACCAATTTTAGACCTCTCAAGATGCCTACTTTCAAGTTCATAAAATGTAAACTTTCTGACTTGTACCAGAATGTCCTTAACACGGATCAAAATTGCATGTATGAAATCGCCCAATCCATTAAAACAGGGCAATGCACACACGAACTGTATTCTGTTCCTGGAATGTCTGGAGCAAGCGAACGGAAACAAGTTTCTGCGGAACTGGTGACTCGAGAGGGCTTGACCAATGAACTCGTGAGAGGAGTAGTGACTGCAGCTACCAGCCATTTGCTTTGCTCGGCCCACTCGCTTGTTCCCCTTTTCTTCCGTTATGCGCGGCCTTGCTCCACAGATTCCTGGGACAGAGTATAGGCAGGAGAAACCCAAAGGAAGTGATTTTTTAAAAAATAATTGATTTAATTTTTTTATTTACGTCGCTTTTTCTGCCACTTTTTGGCTCACTGATGATTTGATGAAGGGACACAGAAGAAACACATGCCGGAATTCGAACAAATCGTAGCAGGCTCTGCTAACCACTCCGCCACGGATGTTGTCGGTGAGAAAAATGAGTCGTGTTTGTTCGTAGAAACAAAGAACACCTCCACATCCGCAGACTTCAATAACTTTTGTTTAAAAGTATACGCTACGTCGTGTATTCGAGCCACACTGTGCTGAAGGTACGAGACGTGTGGGATATCATGCAGCTCGTCAAGTGTCTCCCTGACAACGGCAGGAAGCACGCTTGAAACGTGATTCAACGTAATGCCTATTTTCTCCATCTATCTGCATACGTCCGTGATGAAAGAGCACGGTTACGCAGGCGAGGCTTTCTCTCAACTCTTCAAGCGAGAGAACGAGCAACTACTTATAACAAAGTCCGTTCCTTTGCGGCACCAACTCTTAAGTTTTAATGCAGAAGACTACCTACATCTACTCTCTTGGGAAACCATTCATACGTCATATTACAACAGCATTGTGTGCTAAGTGATGCAGAATTTGTTGAACAACTTCCTATGCCTTGTCACACACAAGATAGAGAGAGGATTGTAGAGGTTACAACAGGAATATATTCGTCAGTATGTGGTCCCTAAAGCAGAGATTGTTTCATATGTGGGAAACTGAAGATCAGAGAATAAATGCCAAAGCTTAATACAAAGACCAAATAGATCTGCGCCCTTGGTTGGTAGGATGAGAGGATAATTCAACGCACAAGTACTTCCTCGTGCTGCATTGCTTGCTCTAAATAGTCAAATTTAGGAAAGAGCTTTTCAGATTGGTCTAAACCAGTGGTTCTCAACCTTTTTCAGTCCAGGACCCACCTTCAAGGATCTTACACTTCATGGTACTATAAGCGTTGACGCCGGTATAATTACTTGCAGTGGTGTGCACCCAATTTAAAATCTTGTTTTTTCCTAACATCAACCCCCTTTTACACTTGCTTAAAGAAATTACACATACTTCATTCTACGTAAACAAGTAAATATGTAAACAGCCGAAATGCATTTGTTCATAGGCGGTTAGCTTTATAAACGAAGCTGTCTCGATAGATGTGAAATGATCACAGTTGACACCTCCCGGCAACCACGCGCGTACACACCAACACACCCAGGCAGGGTCGGAAATATCAAACGACACCTTAAGTCGACATGAATGTGACACACAGAACTCATTGCTGCGACCGAAACGAGAACGGTGGATATCCGATTCCCTTGGGTTAAACATCAGGGAGATGCCGGTAAAAGGAATGGTAGTGCGCGAATAACATAAATGTACCTAGGTACTATGTAGAGTTTAGACTACGTACAACATGGATTGAATTTAAATTGTTAAAACGATATATCGTAGTTATTTAAATGTAATAGGTTTTAAAGGCACAGTAAAAAATTTTCGAAATCAACTTTGCGACCAACCAAATGCCCCCTCGGCACCTAGCAGTGTGTCGCGCCCCATAGGTTGAGAAACGATGGTCTAAAGTGATCTTGTAGATTGTAAAGTACGTTATTCTCAACAAATGTCTTTGGAAAAAGAAGTATGTAGATGAGTTTGAAGTTTTTGACAGCACACTAAGCTGTATCCTTATAGCTCGCACGTGTTCGATTGCACACACACCATCAGAATATGCGTAAAACCTCAGAAAAACGTCGCAAGTAGTTCTGTTGTGGGTGGTTGCATAACCAATTGTCCCTGAATATTTCGTTTCACAAGTGAAGACTAAAGGAGTACGAGCCGAGATTGTTTGTGTGTTGTAAGGGGGTGAAAGGTCGTGTCTTCCTCTTTTGGTACCACTGTAGAAATTATAAAGTCCATGGGAAAATTATGTATACACCATGTGGATACATCTTCCGTACTAGATTACCGAAGATATTATGTTACTTTAACTCTTTCATTCAATGTTCTCGTTCAATGGACAGTCTTTTCACTCTGTCGACGAGGCTTTCCGATCTTGTGCCTTACGCTGCCTACCAGCGTAGGATCCACATCTATCCCCATAATAATTATTGCTTCTAGTCCTTCTTAGCCAGTAATGCAAGCATATTCTATTTCTGGGCGTCACCGATAGCACAGTAGTTGCGTCGTTGCTTTGTACATGTAATCAAGCGGTACCGGGTTCGATATCCGGTGAAGGCACATAGTAGTTTAGATCCATCTACAGTTTTGCCCCTTACTTTTATCTGTCCACACCCTCTATTCTTGGCCACAAGCACGTCACAGAAGGTTCCTCATAGCCAACCATTGAAATATCATTCTCAATTCATTTATAAAGATCCAGCAATGTTGAGCTATTGGTTTCTTTAAAATAATTACATGTGTTGCATGACTAGTAAATGACTATAATCGTGTTGCAAAGTTTAATAGTACTTAGTGAAAATATTGTAAAATCTTTAATGACGAACAGTGGAACAATAAATGTTTCACAAGCTAGTATGAAGAAATCAATCAGACTACATTTTTCAATATTTCAATAATTATAATGTGCAATTAACTCATTTCCAAAAGAGGATTAATTTATTGCATATATTTACATTCCTCTTTACACCAAAGGCAAAAATGTAATTAGCATGTTTGCGGTTGACGTCTTGCAGGACTATTATAAAATTCTTTCACTAGTTTTCCATCCAGTTCAAGGGAAAGGAAGCATAGGGCTTGAAACACTGTAAGAAAAAAGTGTTCCAATCCATGGACTCATTTTCAAATCTTAAATCTCCGTGCGAATGATCTCTCCGAGCGACAGAAGATGAATCGGATTCCCTTCGACTAATCTTCCGGTAATCCTTTTCTTGGTTTTTACGTTCACGCTGAGTGGGCAACAAACATTATTTGACAATTTCTAGGCCTCTGTTCTTGGTGTGTCCTTTATTAGCAGACCCACAATTAATTTAAACAAGGAACATGTATCGAAGCGCCTCTCCAATGCCTGGCACATCCCACTCCCCCTCAAAACAGAAAGTTTGATACATATGAAGAAATAAGCCTGCAGAAAATGATTAAATAAATTATACATTTCCTAAGTCTTTGGAAAGTGACTGTTGAAAAATTACCGATTAATAGTTATTTTGTTCAAGATTAATTGAGTTAATTAGTTTATTCAAATGTAACTGAGTTAACAGTTACTTTGTTCAAAAGAAACTGAGAACAGTTACAGTTACCTTGCGCAAAAGTAACTGAGTTATCAGCTGCAATTACTTTGCTGAAAAGTAACTCAGTTTGATGAAAATTAACTGAGTTAACAGCTATAGTTACTTTGATAAAACTGAATTAACAGCTGTAGTTACTTTGCTGAAAAATATATAAGTTAACAGATATAGTTAATTTGCTGAAAAGTAAATGAGTTAACAGCTATAGTTACTTTGCTCCAAAGTAACTGAACTAACAATTAAGCCTACAGTTTTAGTTTTCTTAAAAGTAACAGCTAACAATTACAGTTACTTTCCTCAAAAGTTACTGAGTTAATAGTTACTTTGTTCAAAAGAAACAGAACAGTTCTGTTACAATTACTTTGCACAAAAATAACTGAATGAACACTGAGTTACTTTGTTCATAACTAACTGAGTTAACACTTACACTTAATTTGCTCAAACGTAAGTCATTTTCAGCTACTTTGCTCATAAAGTAACTAACTCACAATTGCATTTAATTAACTCTGTTTCTTTCTCTTTTACGTCTCTCAAAAAGTAAGGTATCTATGAACTGTTAGGGATTTGATTCGATTTTGAACACCGAAGGGAAAGTCACCCGGAACATCGATTTTTAATTCTCAAATAATGGAACTGCGTTATATTTCATTGAAGGTGCATTTAAATGTTTACGCATGATTCCCATTAAACAACAACTCGCTCTCTCCCTCTGGGCGTTAATTAATTGGCAGCCAACTATCCGTTATTATTTCGGGCAAATCCCCGCAGGAAAACTCGTTGATAAATAAAAACATTCTGGTGGAAACAATGCCGTAATGAAGAGCAATTCCAGTATTTAATAATCGGTTCACGTGCGCGAAAGGAATCAACAGCTATGGAGGCAGAGTGCAAATTAATTGACCCTCAGCTCTTCGATGAACCAAACTGTGAATGAAATTCAAAATTGAGAATATGAATTTCCTGTCGTGCATGCACAGTCACGAATCCTATTCGGAAGCAAGTTTGCTCATAACACGTCAATTGCAAATTGTCTGTAACGTGCTTTCCCTTAAATCCATATTTCTTGTACATTGTATTTCTTACGTAGATTATTTTGTTGTGAATATTATTTTCACTGTAAATTCTCGCAAAGGATCATTCCGTGTAGGAATTTATGTTATCATGTTTTACTTGTCAAATATCCGTGAAACTACGCGATGAATGGAAGAATGGTTTCTACAAGAGTTGTTTATTTTTGTAAGAGGAATAAAAATATTAAACAAAAAAATAGGTTTCCATTTTAGAAAAATTGAGTGATCTTCAAAATGGCCGCTTACTGTAACATACATAATTGCATTATCTTTCTCCCTTAAAGTGAATTAACTTTTATTTGAAATATTTTTCTTCGAAAACGCTTCCTTTGTAAGACATTTCGAGTTATCAACTTAAATGGCCCTGTATATATTAATGTACATTGAAGAACATCAATGCTTCATTAACCTACTTTATTAATATTTATAACTAAGTGACTGCAATTTGTCCTCTAAAGCAAGAAACTGCGTATTTCGATTTTTGATTTACAAAACCAGGGAATACAAATCATATATGTTTGTTTATATTCGTAAAGGTAATAACAAATTTTAATGATGACTTGATTTATAACAAAATTTGACCTATAGATATGGATCGCACATATCTAACGCATTCATGTAATATGAAAGAGAAACCGAACCACATTTCGAATGTTATATCTTCTCATGTCCTTATATCCTAAGAAAGTAATTTATGTTCATTGGGAAATCTGGTACGTGGAATTTTCTCCAGTATCCATTGCAATTACTTCTCCTCTGTGGATCAGTGGTACGTGACGTCATCTCACAAACGCAAGTCAAAAGGGAGGAGAGGGTAATGTAACATTCCACCGCGCGTTTAAACTTGATGGCAATCAACGAAGGGGCAAAGGGCAAACTTTTCCTTCCCTGTTGCCTCTTTTTGTTCAGAGTCCGATTCCTCTCGCAGCTTAACGGAGCGAGAGAGGTCCAGTGAGCTTAACAGATTTCGCGACATCCCACGCATTTTTCGGCTCATCCCCCGTGGCTTTAAGAAACTTTTCCTCCACCAAGGCTGAATCCAAATTGCTCTTAATAAGTCTCTGCTTGTAGACGGTAGTACTTTAGAGCCCTTCTGGTCCCAGTAGGTACTTAACAGAGTTTTTCCCTTCCTTTCCTGTCTGCCTAAATATCTTCCTCTTCATCTGGCTTTGCATTCTGGGAAGACCGTCAGGTATTCTCATTATTTCGACAGATCTGTTTCCTTAAAGTTCCTATTGTATCGGTTTGAACCAGAGCCTTTGTGTGTTCTATAGTTTCACGAAGTGTAATCATTTACTAAACTCTATCCCATGAGTCTGTGACTTTAGCAAACGAAAAAACAAGTCCTTTGCGCAGGTAGTGACTCGAGAGGGCTGGACCAATGAACGTATGAGAGAGAATGGGATTGGAGGAGCAACGCGACTGCAGCTACCAGCCGTTTGCAGCAGCGCACACTGCTTCCCACCACCCACTCTCTTTCTCCCCTTCTTTACCGTTATACGCGGCGCTGTGACGTATTTCCAGTTTAAAATTTCCAAAACAATTATCAATAGCAGCTAAGATGTGCCCCAAAACAAATGTGTAATAGTCTTCAATATATTATGATGTTTATGCACAAAATGGCTTACTAACCTCGGACGGATCCTTTGTCCATTATCTTCCTTTACAATAAATATTACTATAGGCAGCCGGTGGAGACATATTGAAGATGGTTTCTAAGCGCACTTTAAACCTTATTAGGCCCTGTCCCTATTAGAATATCTGAGCATAAAGTTGGTTTAAAACAACCTTTATCATTCATTTCCGTCGTTGCGGTTAGTCTAAATATGCAGAAAAGCGACGTAAAGGATACCAAATGCATTACTTATGCCTCAAAGTGCATGAAACAATAACAAAACTGGCATAATTATGCACTAAGTTTCCGAATATTTCTAGAAATAATTTATCTGCGAAATTTTCGGAAATTACAGATTTATCAATATTTCATTATCGCTTGATATTAATATGGCGAAATAGTCAGACCCATTCCTAACATATAATAAATATTCATGAACCTATTCGTTCCGGTTAATATGATCAATAAATTGGAATTTCATTCTGGATAACGGGCAATGAGAGAAGTCGATGAAATTGAATATGCTTACCGTAATGCCTGGAACCAATGCGAGAACTGACGACTAGCATAATTCCTAAATACAGAACATGTTTCACGTGTCCGCTACTAGCATCTACACACTTTCTCAAACATTTCGGCACGTGTCCTTCCGCAGAGCAGCTGTTGCAGTGGTTATCGCTTCCAGGAGAGTACTCTCAGATTTTCACAGCATTCACCGCAGATTTCAAAGTTCCCCAGACGACAAGGAGTTGAGGTCAGGTGACCGTGGTGCCCATTGCTCACCTGTAATCAGAAAACATTACCGCTTCAAGCTTTATGTCCACTCTGTATTTCTAGTTCATATTATCTGCGATTAACCTGAAGAGGCATCAAGGCGACGTAATACAAGTAAGAAATTACAATAACGTATGAAAGCAGGTCAAACTGCAGATAATATGAGCCCAAAATTAATAAATTATAAAATATAAGACTTAATGACACTGTCTCTTTAGTGAGATAACTTTCATATTCTCTTTTTGTTTCCCCTCAATAATACACTGATACATACTACGCTGCCTATCATTACATGAGATATTGTGGATTATTTAGAAGTCTTCCCGTGCAATATCCATTGAATATTCCCCGTCAAGGCTCCGAAGAGGACCACTTGCGATCCATTGCTACACAAACCTTGTCATGACTCATAGCACCTTAGTCGACTCTCATTCTGTGTTTCTTGACGTAAGCGTTAACCTCGTTCGCTCTCAAGTTTCAAATTGGAGTGACGTAATGCCAGGGTATCCTCAACAAGTTGTCTACTTCCTGTCTCGTTTATTTAATAATTAGAACATTGCTTGTCTCGCAGGACCAATGGTTCATGGCACGTGTAGTTTCTAGAATCCTTGTATTGTACTGACCAATCGGTTGCTCTGTATCCAATGAGAATGGATTTTAATCAGTATAAAGTTGACATTTCGAAGTCAGTACCACCTGACTTGAGATCAAATTATGGTATCGTTGAAGACGGAGATCTTATGGGTTTTTTTCTGAATGTTAGTGGGAATGGTTGTTTATTATAACGCAATTTCAATTGAACGTTATCCATTGTGTAGTTGACTTCTCCGATGGCGTAGCGATAATCCGGTACTCCTGATTCGAACACCGGTAGAGAGAAATTGTAGTTCAGATAACACTTCAAACTCTAGGTCCAGTCACTATTAGCCTGTCAGTGTATAAAGTGGATTTAAAACCAACTTAATCTTGCTAATGTTTCTACTTACAACTATTCTAAACTACATGTGGAGAGAGCATATCTTCACTCTTCTTCAGGCGAACAGTTTTTTCTCCCTATGGTGGGGATCGAACCTATGAGACATCTGCAATTTGATCAAGGTTCTGTTTGCTAACTTCACCTTGAATTAGTAGCTCGGGAGATCAATCAGCCTCTTATCAATGGATACTGTAATATAAAAGGAAGAAGGATAAAGGCTACTGGTGTGTGGTGCTGATCATCATCTTCAGCATGAATGAGTTCGAGAATATATAGTGTCCAATGCCCATACCTCTATTCCACTTCAGGATACGAAACCTTAACTTTGGCACAATTTATTTAATGTGATATACTGGGAAAACCTACACTATTAGAAATAAATAAAATTAACAACGGTTTTAAACACGGGGTATTGCACTAAATCTCAGAACAATAATACTGCAGTACAGTACAAAATAACAAACCTTTTTGAAGGGAAAATAAATGAAAAGTTTGCTTCCTGATCATGATCTTATATTTGTTTCTTTTGGAACTCTCGCGTGGCCGGGTGGTTAGCGATCTTACCTTTGGTGCAAGCGGTCACAGTGGCAGCTTCAAAAATTCTGGGTCGACCTAGCAACGTGAGGATAATTGGGGAGCTACTTGGATAGAAGAAGAATTGGGTCCCGGCCTCAACAGCGACGATGGGACTCGATGCCCACGTCAACAAATACTTTGATCTCAAAGGTCTTTCGTGTAATTTATTTTGGAGTCTATATTTGTTTCTTTGACTTATTACATCTTACGTAGTATTTTACAGGATTTTTAGTTCCAGTCATTTAATAAATAATAAGATTTCTTGTTAGGGTTTTTCCTTGGAACACCACAAATCTAACAAGTAGAATAAAGTGTGCTTGAGCAGATGAGATATTCAAGTCGACCGACTGGAAGAGGCTGAGTGGCCCACAGATTCACTTCGACATTCGGCAAATATTTTCTTCAGAATCTATAGTTTCACAGAAATTGCTTTTAAGTTGGCAACACTTGCACATCCGAGACTCATTTCAGTATCCTCCGTTGGCAACACCGTTTCGTTTGGCTGTCAGAGGTCCTCAAGTGATCCTTTCCTAATTGCGGTCAGCTAACTTCTGGCGGAAATTGAACTTAAGCAAAACGTATTATTAGCTAATTAATTTAATAACACGTGATAGGCGGAAGGTTCCAACAGTTGCATTAGCTAGGGCGACGAGGGAGCAGAACAACGAGCGACATCTAATTGCTTGTGTAACTGCATTATGTTCCTCGACCCCTTCCCTCGCGGACGGAAATGTCTTCCTAATTCTTGGGTCCTCGCGCCACCAAAGGAGAGGAGAGAAGTCTGGTGGATGCTCAGTTAAATTTTGACTGCCACCAGGTGTACGATCACGGACAGAAGTGTAAAGTAACAATGAATGGTTCACCTGGAGTTCTAATCCACTAGCAACGCCTTAAACCTAGGCAACCAAAATAACACCAAAAACCTGGCACGTAGCATATCATGTAAGGAATTCATTCCAATAGATAAGGGAAGTAACGGTTTACGTAGAGTCACGAGACGTCCTCTCATTACATAATACGAATGAAGAAAATGGTCTTTCGGTGAGGATAAGAAAACTACAGATGAAATTATTAATCCCTCGAAGGAACTTATTACGAGAGAGAGTCAGAAAGTAAGGTTACCTAATTAAACATCTAATGTTGCTATTGAGCTGCTTCAGACCTTGACTGGTAGATGGCGGCAGTTTCTATTGCAGTTCCACGTGAATAATGAAAAGAGACATACTCAAAATTACTACTACACTGTGTGATTATATACAAGTCGAGTTTCAATCGGTTATTCTGTTTGTGTGGACAAAAACAAGAGCTCCAATTCAAATACACAGTAAACTGCAACCTATTTATGTTCCAACTGCTATGTCCGTGCAGCATATGCGAGAGTTAAGTGTAGACGTTTTGAATATTTATTTTACAGGATTGGCATGAACTGACACTGGAAACTGCTGCCATCTATAAATCAGCCTCTGAACTTCTCAGCCATGAAGTAGCTCAATATATGGAATTGAGCCTTAGATATTAATTAGGGAATATTGCTTGCTGACTTTATCTCGTACGCTTCAGCCTGGTACATAAAAGATATTTAAACTTGAGAACATTTAAAGCTTTATAGTGTATACAGACAAATGTAAAATATAACGATTCGCGTAGGTAGTTCAATTTAATATTTTGGATCCTGCTTTACACTATAGTCTCGGTAGTGATTAGTTCATCTCTTAGAGAAACGTAAAAAGAAGTTTCCGTTCGTTCTTGTGCTAACATTATAACAACGAGAGTCGTTTCTTTAAATATTGAACATATTATAATATGAACACGAAGGATGTTCGTAACGTTCATGCCTCGCGGCGTTTTCCAAGAGCAGCAAGATTGGAAATTGAGCCCGACACTTGATTCCCCCCCACCATTCACAGCATCCATGGAGTATCGAACAGAGCGAATAATGGCGCATTTTAATGGGTCGTTAGCCTGGATTGCGAAAGAGTTAACAGCCGAAACCCAGAAAGAGCTGGGGAACTTAAGAAGAGAAAATGTTTCATAAATCTGAAAGGGTTGCTTATAAAGTGGCGACCGTCTTTTAACTCCCCCGCTAGAAAGATGTAAGCGAGAGATGATTTGCGAGAGTAGAAAAAATTTTGATACTTAAGGAACTTTTTTTCTCCTCTAGTTCAGGTGTTTTATTTACTGCTTTCTTGCGTGATCTGCTCCCCCTCCTCCCCCCCCTCTCTCTCCTGATCGTATGGCGAGAATGGCCCAGGGCAAACTCGAAATCAATTTTGAGGGTTCAAAGGAAATCGTCTTTCGGCCTCTTCGCTGATGCGTAGTGCTGTATCACCCCCCGCACACCGCTGCATGGATAACACATTTCCAGAAGCTTTTCAACTGCAACAGTACCGACCTGGGTCGAATGCTAACGAAAACTGAATGCGTGGGGAAGGATTGCACTAAGTCGGATGGAGAGCAAATTCAAAACAATGCTTTGAAAGGCTCCAAGTTGTATTGGCGGAAACCATGAAACTATATATGTAAATTCGTATCGTAATGAGAGGCGGTGAAATAAAATATATAATTATACTAACTAAGAATTTAATTTCACACAGATTTTTTGTATTATGGGTGACTCAATATGTCTATATCAATTTGCTCACTTCGCCACTGACGAAAGTACAGGTAAAGTAACGCGTTATTAATGCAAGTACCGAAAAAGGAAAGCGCTACTCGTGCAAGTTTCGGAAAAGTAAGGCGTTTTAACGCAAATGCTGGAAATGTAATGCATTACTAGCGCAAGTACGGAAAAGTAAGACATTACTAAGGCAAGTTCCGGAAAAGTAACACGTTACTCAATCAAGTACCGAAAAATAACACATTAGTAACGCAAGTACCGAAAAAAAACGCGTTACTGACGCAAGTACCGAATAGTAACGCGTTGCTTGCGGTACGTTTCTCCACAACCCTGCCTACATTTTGCTCAATTTTCCAATCAGAATCGGTCCAGAAACAACTGACGTTCATAGGTTCCTCTTCCTTCTGCATGGTGCCGCAGAGGATTATGGTTAGCTAAATTATAGCTGGTGACACTAGATTCTGCAGCTTCGTTCGGTCGGATGCGCATTAAAGGCATGCGATTTCCCGTTTCAGGCTGAAGCTCTTAACGCGGTTTCGATGTCCACGTCGGCACGTGTCGTTGTCCCCCGGAACAACACGTGCCCCGCTTACGACCAGCCAGTAAAGGAATCCGGAACGTGATGGACATAAAATCGCACGCTGCCGAGGCCATCGCCCATTCCAGGCCCGATTTTTCTTTTCCGTCCACCCCCGTTACGTCACGCGTTGTAGGCTCAGAATGGGGGAGAGCCGCTGCCTTTTCTTCACTTTTATCAGAGCTTGTTGATGGCTCGTATTGATAACGGAACAAACAAATAAACAAGGAAGCTTTTTGGTTCGACGTGGAGGGCAATAAAAAGGGTATTCGAAATTCTCGAAAGTGATTTCGATTTGGCGTTCTGGCAGAGGAGGCTAGTAACAGACGTCAACAGCCTCTGAGACAACAATAGTTTGACCGTTGACGTGGCCAAACAAAGGGACGTGCATCTGGCCTCTACTACGAGTATTTAAAATGCAATAAATGAACACAAGCGAGATAATGTTACTATTAGAATTAAACTTGTATCTCCTTTCTTTAGTCAGGATAGCAATGTTCCTTCTCTCCCCTAGCAGGCGAACACCCCCCCCCCCCACACACACACATATATATATAAGGTGTTCCGTATAGAGCGCCGAATTAGAAAAATAAATAAAAATAGGGAAAATATCATGAAAATAGTTATATTTCACATATATGTAAGCAGTAACATCTCCCATTTACGTATGAAAGACAATATGAGGCATATGTCCACCTCTACTGAGTCTGCATGCATTTGTACGCTCCACAAAATTACTGTTAACCCTCTCTCAGATGTCTGTCCAGATGCCTCCAATCACCCGTATGATTTCCGCCTTCAGTTCTAAAACGCTTCGTGGTTTGTTGGCGTACACCTGTGATTTCACAAACCCCATAAGAAGAAATCACAGTGTGTAAGATCAAATGACCTTGGCGGCCATTCCTGGTCACTTTGGTAAAATGTCTTCACAATGAGAACACGTTGCTCAATCGTAAACTGTTCCATATCGTAACCACAACAAACGAGTCAAAACAATTGAGGCTACATTAATCAGCATGACAACAGATACCAACATTGGTAAGAACAGGTCTGCCAACCTCGAAACAAAACCATAGCACTCGATTCAAATTCGTCATCCTATATGGAACACCCCTTACATATATGAGGTGGCTTGGGGTGAAAGTCTTGTGTTCTGTTATATACCATTCCTGATTTTTTTGCAAGTGTTGATCCGTCTTTTTTGTTTCTCATCACTCGGTCAATCAGTAAAAAGTAAATATATGACAGTGAATAAGAAATCATATAAATTAGTAAGCAGACTACTTATTTCCATGTAGTTCTATGTATTAATTTCATATAGTAGACTAAAAGCGACGAGAAAACTAAAAGACAAACTGACACTTGCAAAAAAAAAAATAATTAATGATTACAAGTAGTGTAATTGGGTTGTTTCAAAGTAACACTTGGTACGAGTGCTTTTTTTTTATCAATTGAATATCACTTTTTGATATATTTTGACAATTTTTTGTCAACGTTTTAGCGTTTAGCGATGTTTTTAGTACAATTTTCAATGTTTTCATTTTTTTTCCCACTCACACTTGGTACGAGTGCATTTGTAGCCTCTTTTTTTATCAATCGAATATCAGTTTTTGACATATTTTGACAATTTTTTGTCTGTGTTTTAGCGCTTAGCGATGTTTTAGCAAAATTTCCCATTTTTCCTATTTTACACTTGGTACGAATGCTACGATCTTACGTGATATAACTTAACCTATTTTTTTTCTTACTTATTGTTTCAAAATAATACTTTGTAGGTATTTTTTTTTTATCAATTGAATATCACTTTTTGACATATTTTGACAATTTTTTGTCGATTGTTTAGCGTTTTAGTACAATTTTCAATGCAATCAAACAGATTTTTCCTAAGTCTTACTGTTTCCAAGATAATCCCACTTCCGGTTGCTATTTTGGATTTCCGAGCATAGGTTCTATTTATATTTTACTTACATATAGGCGTACATGACGAATCCGCAAACAGATTTTTCCTAAGTCTTACTGTTTCTAAGATAACCTCACTTCCGGTCGCCATTTTGGATTTCCGAGCATAGGTTCTATTCATATTTTACTTACATATAGGCGTACGTGATGAATCACCAAACAGATTTTTCCTAAGTCTTACCGTTTCCAAGATAACCTCACTTCCGGTCGCCATTTTGGATTTCCGAGCATAGGTTCTATTCATATTTTACTTACATATAGGCGTACGTGATGAATTACCAAACAGATTTTTCCTAAGTCTTACCGTTTCCAAGATAACCTCACTTCCGGTCGCCATTTTGGATTTCCGAACAGAGGTTCTATTCATATTTTACTCACATATAGGCGTACATGATGAATCCCCAAACAGATTTTTCCTAAGTCTTACCGTTTCCAAGATAACCCCACTTCCGGTCGCCATTTTGGATTTTTGAGCATAGGTTCTATTCATACTTTTTCTCGCGTATAGGTGTACGTGATGAATCCGCAAACAGATTTTTCCTAAGTCTTACCGTTTCCAAGATAACCTCACTTCCGGTCGCCATTTTGGATTTCCGAGCATAGGTTCTATTCATATTTTACTCACATATAGGCGTACATGATGAATCCCCAAACAGATTTTTCCTAAGTCTTACCGTTTCCAAGATAACCCCACTTCCGGTCGCCATTTTGGAGTTTTGAGCATAGGTTCTATTCATACTTTTCCTCACGTATAGGTGTACGTGATGAATCCGCAAACAGATTCTTGCTAAGTCTTACCATTTCTAAGGTAACCCCACTTCCGGTCGCCATTTTCGATTTCCGAACATAGGTTCTATTCATACTTTTTCTCACGTATAGGTGTACGTGATGAATCCGCAAACAGATTTTTCCTAAGTCTTACCGTTTCCAAGATAACCCCACTTCCGGTCGCCATTTTGGATTTTTGAGCATAGGTTCTATTCATACTTTTTCTCACGTATAGGTGTACATGATGAATCCGCAAACAGATTTTTTGCTAAGTCATGAATTGGAGGGTTCTATGACCACCTATATTAATTCTCGTAAAAGAACAGAAAACACACAAAAAAAAAAAAAAAACAATACTGTGGTTACTACAACAAATAGTCTTCTTCAACCCCTATCCAACATCATCCTAACTAGAACCATGTAACTATCTGCCATCTGTTAGATGTTTTGTGAACGAAGTGGTGCTTTGTTTGTGTGTAAAAAAAATGCAATGCTTTTTGCACTTGGTTATCATCACCTAACATGTTATTAATTGTTTTTTAAAATTAATTACAACTGAAAACTAATAATTAATATTATCTAAAGTTACTAATTAATATTATACAAGTAATTGATATATTTTTTTTGTTCTTGTTGCTAGTGTTGGGTAATTATAATTGTTGTAAAATATAGCTCTCGCGTATGACAGTTTCTGAGTTTTGTTGGGTATATATAGACGAATCGAAATTTTACTTGCTATGTTAAATTGTATGTTAGGGTACATGGTAGGAGAAATCATTGTATATTAGAGCGCTCTTTTAATGATTTGCCTATAACTGCATACAGGCAGCCGTAAATTTAGCATAAAATATCCTGATCCTGTTTCTTCTAGCATGTGCGACGTTTGTTGTGGTGGGCTCATTGGGGGAAATGTGATTCTCCCATGATGTCATCTGACTTACTAGCATATGCGATACGAAGAACAGGTGTGTATGTGGCTTACTAGGATTAGGCTCATGGTAATGAGGTCCTAGTAGCTGAAACGTTGTCGGGGTATTTTGCATTTTTTTAAAATTTTTTTTTTTCAAATATAAACACGTTAAAACTGAACTGTCTCGGATTTTTGAGTTTTGTATTTGCCCTGAGAAAATTCTATATAAAATAACATACCTGAAAATTATATTCACAGTAGATTGATTTTTTTTTGAGTTTTGTAATCACCTCAAGAAATTCTATATAAAATAACATACCTGAAAATTGTATTCACAGTAGATTGAATTCTTGAGTTTTTGTAATCACCTAAAGAAATTCTATATAAAATAACATACCTGAAAATTGTATTCACAGTAGATTGAATTCTTGAGTTTTTGTATTCGCACACAAGAAATTCTATATAAATAACATACCTGAAATTTTATTTACAGTAGATTGAATTTTTGAGTTTTGTAATCACTCCAAGAAATTCTATATAAAATAACATACCTGAAAATTGTATCGCTATATACTAGACTTTTTGATTTCTGTGATTTTGGAGAAAGCAATGGAATCCACCACCAGTTTCAATCATAAAAATGATAAAACTGAATGTGTTACTTGCGAAAAATTAATATCTAAAACTAATATTAGCAAACACAGGGCAAGATGTAGCGAAACAGGTTCGAGAATTAATCGTTCGTTACCTTCTAAGTCTTGTACTCGATGCGGAAAGATGATCAGCATTGCACATTTAAGTAAACACCTCAAAATTTGCAAACCATCGACCGGACAAGCATCGAAAAGGAAAATCGATGATTCAGAAACGGAAGCTTCCACTTCCAAGCAAATTAAATTATCTAATGAACGCAAACCAATTAGATCTGCATTCAACGACCAACTCCAGGATTTATCATTTAAGTCAGAACCAGGCCGTGACATTCTAAGTTTCTTGGACGAAACAAAAACATCTGTACTAAATATTTTGAAAGATAAACTTGAAAACAACTCTATAAAAGTATACGTTGTTCTGTTTTCTGAATACGAGAAAGTTGATGGCACAACGAGTATTTTTTATCATCGTACAAAAAACCAGACTCTTCATTTGGCGGACGTCGAAAATTTGGACAACTTCTATTATAAAGTTTCCAACGAACTGGTTAAGAAACACGACGATTTCGAGGCTAAAGGGTCGGGATGGTCTCTGTGTGGAAGTCCTCACACGTTAACTGTTTACGTGAACCAATTCTCGCCTCTTCGCGCTTCCAGCTACGTTCCTCTTCCACCGAACATTCAACACAAGAGGGCTGTGTTAAATATACAGAACAGCGATAACAAGTGTTTTCTCTGGTGTATATTGGCTGCACTGCATCCTGTTCATTGGTCAAATAATCCAGAACAGGTTTCTTATTACAAGCAATACGAGTCCGAGTTTGAAAGTGTAATGTCTGACATTGAATACCCGGTGACATTGTCGAATATAACAAAGTTCGAAAATCGTGCAGGAAAACGCATCGCTATTAATGTATATTCCTTTACGTCAGATAAATATCTCGTGCATCCCGTCAGGATAAGCGATATCGACGATGACGATGCTTGTGTGATTAATCTTCTTCTACTTTCAAACGAGGATGTTCATCACTACACGCTAATTCGTTCTCTATCACGTTTGGTCAGAAGTCAATCAACCAAGCATGCAAACAACATCGAAGTTTGCCCGAGATGCCTAACCACGTTCGACGATCGTGACCGACGTGATCATCAAAATCTTCATAGTCGTCAAATTGCTATCGAGAAACTTGCCGAACATAAAATATATTGCGGTGACAACAGACCGGCTAGAATGTTGATGCCCGAAACGAACGAAGTCGAAGAATTCAAAATGCACAAGGCATTGTTAGAACATCCGGCCATCATCGTCGCAGATTTCGAGGCGTTCCTCAAACCACTCTCCTACTGCGAACCGGATCCTGAAATTTCCTCCACAACGCCGTACCAGCTTCATCAACCTAATAGTTTCGGCTATGTTGTTGTGCGACGTGATAAAATAAATGAAGCATATATATATCGCGGGCCAAATGTAATCGAGCACTTCCTGGAAAAAATGGTGGAGGAGGTTGTGGTAATTGGTAGCGTACTGCTTACATCAAAACCGATGGCACCTTTAACTGAAAATGAACTTCAAAATTACAATTCCACTGAGGTGTGTCCGGTATGTGATCAAAGTTTCACTGATGAGAACAAAAAAATATTCCACCACGATCATTTCAGCGGAAACTACATAGGTGGAATTTGCAACACGTGCAATCTTAAAATCCAGAAACCTACATTCATCCCCATATTCTTTCACAACGGAAGCGGATATGATTTTCACCACCTGGTGAGACATCTTGGCTACGATCCGAAACGTATAGGTGTCTTGGCCGAGAATGAAGAACGCTACATTAGTCTCAGCAAGCAAGTGTCGATTCCGGGAACGAAAAATACAATCGAGATGCGCTTCCTGGATTCGTATAGATTTCTCTCTGCAAGTCTGGATGCTTTAGCGAACAAACTCACCGACGATCAATTCAAAATAACTAGAGCTAGTTTTCCCAACGTAGACATAGAACTCGTTAGACGTAAAGGGGTTTATCCTTACGAATACGTTAGTGATGGTTCTAAATTTAACGACGACGCTCTTCCACTTCCAAGAGAATTTTACAGCAGACTCAGAGAGAAAGGAATCACGGACGAAGAATACCAACACGCGCAACTCATGTGGGAGAAATTAGAATGTAGGACACTCGGAGACTACCACGACGCATACTTAAAATTAGACGTGACGATACTCGCGGATGTTTTTCAAGCGTTCAGGAAAACGGCAACGAATATTTATAAATTAGATCCAGCGTATTTCTACAGTCTACCGGGATTAGCGTGGTCGGCAATGTTATTCCAGACAAAGGTCAAGCTGGAACTGATATCGGACGTTGACATGTTACTTTTCATCGAAAGAGGGATACGAGGTGGAATGGTGCAATGCGTACAGAGACATGCAAAAGCTAATAACGTACACATGAAAGAAGATTACGATTCAAATCGAGCATCGAATTACATCTTCTACGCCGACGTTAATAACCTCTACGGACATGCCATGGTTCAGAAACTTCCTTACGGGGGATTCGAATGGTTAGATCCCACTTCGATAGACATTATTCATTTCGACGATAGCGAGTGTGGTTTCTTCGCAGAGGTAGATCTCCAATTCTCCGACCACCTGCACGACACGTTTTCGGATTTGCCTCCGACTCCCGAAATCAAATGTCCACCCGACTCGATTCAAGACAAGCTTTTGTTAACATTGGACCCTAAACAGAGATATGTTGTCCACTACAAGAATCTCCGGTTTTTGATTGGGAAGGGTGTTCAGATAGTAAATGTTAGAAGAATACTAAAGTTTAAACATTCCACGTGGTTAAGACCTTACATAGAAACTAACACACAACATAGAACGGCTGCCACTTCCGATTTAGACAAGGACTTCTTTAAATTAATGAACAATGCGGTGTACGGAAAGACCATGGAGAATGTTAGAAAGCACGTAGACGTGAAATTAATTTCCGATAAGAATAAATGTCGGAAGTGGATAGCCGATCCTAGATTCAAGTCGAGAAAAATTTACAACGAGAATTTGGCACTTTTCAATTTAGATATAAAATTGATGAAATTCAGAAAACCAATTTACGTTGGCGCAACGGTTCTCGACTTGTCGAAACTTTACATGTTCGAATTTCATTACGACGTGATGAAACCCTTCTACAATGATAAGATATCACTTTTGTACACGGACACCGACAGCTTCATTTACAGCATACAAACACCTAACCTATACGAAGACATAAAAAATCCTTCCATGCTCGAGTATTTCGATACTTCGGCGTATCCTCAACCCAACAGATTTGGGATTCCATCTCGTAACAAAAAAGTCCTAGGTAAACTGAAAGATGAATGTAACGGTGATATTATTGTCGAGTTCGCGGGTTTGCGTTCGAAGATGTATGCCATGAGAACAGAGAGTAGCGTCACGAAGAAAGCAAAAGGTGTGGGCAAAAATACGGTGGAGAACAAACTCACCTTCCACGATTACATCGATTGCCTTTACTCACAATCGACGATACTAAGTATAGAACAAAGAATCCAAAGTGTAGACCACGTGATTACAACAAACGAAGTTAGGAAAGTAGCATTAGATCCGCATGACGATAAAAGATGTATTTTGTCTTGTGGAATCCACACGTTGCCTTGGGGACACTATCGTTTAGAAATTAGTAAAAATTGTGGGCAATGCAAATGAAAAAAAAATAAACTTAAATAACTATAACTAAAATAAAAAAAACTTTAACTGTCTCAAATTATCACATACACAATAAATAACTAGCAAGGACAATGAATCTCTTTGGTTTCCGAAAGCAAACAATGGAGACTGTACACCGCACGGCAGATCATGAATTTCTACCTTCCATGTTATCTGAACTCAACGATCTGTTGATCAATCAATTTTCGGAACGTTGCTCTTCTTGCTGGAACAGTGACGATTTCGGATTCGCGACGATCGACATGACGAGGAAACCCAACGACGGAAAATACAGAAACAAAATCAACGACTTTCTAAACGTTGCGACGTTGTGAGAAACGTTTCTCACAACGTCGCAACGTTTAGAAAGTCGTTGATTTTGTTTCTGTATTTTCCGTCGTTGGGTTTCCTCGTCATGTCGATCGTCGCGAATCCGAAATCGTCACTGTTCCAGCAAGAAGAGCAACGTTCCGAAAATTGATTGATCAACAGATCGTTGAGTTCAGATAACATGGAAGGTAGAAATTCATGATCTGCCGTGCGGTGTACAGTCTCCATTGTTTGCTTTCGGAAACCAAAGAGATTCATTGTCCTTGCTAGTTATTTATTGTGTATGTGATAATTTGAGACAGTTAAAGTTTTTTTTATTTTAGTTATAGTTATTTAAGTTTATTTTTTTTTCATTTGCATTGCCCACAATTTTTACTAATTTCTAAACGATAGTGTCCCCAAGGCAACGTGTGGATTCCACAAGACAAAATACATCTTTTATCGTCATGCGGATCTAATGCTACTTTCCTAACTTCGTTTGTTGTAATCACGTGGTCTACACTTTGGATTCTTTGTTCTATACTTAGTATCGTCGATTGTGAGTAAAGGCAATCGATGTAATCGTGGAAGGTGAGTTTGTTCTCCACCGTATTTTTGCCCACACCTTTTGCTTTCTTCGTGACGCTACTCTCTGTTCTCATGGCATACATCTTCGAACGCAAACCCGCGAACTCGACAATAATATCACCGTTACATTCATCTTTCAGTTTACCTAGGACTTTTTTGTTACGAGATGGAATCCCAAATCTGTTGGGTTGAGGATACGCCGAAGTATCGAAATACTCGAGCATGGAAGGATTTTTTATGTCTTCGTATAGGTTAGGTGTTTGTATGCTGTAAATGAAGCTGTCGGTGTCCGTGTACAAAAGTGATATCTTATCATTGTAGAAGGGTTTCATCACGTCGTAATGAAATTCGAACATGTAAAGTTTCGACAAGTCGAGAACCGTTGCGCCAACGTAAATTGGTTTTCTGAATTTCATCAATTTTATATCTAAATTGAAAAGTGCCAAATTCTCGTTGTAAATTTTTCTCGACTTGAATCTAGGATCGGCTATCCACTTCCGACATTTATTCTTATCGGAAATTAATTTCACGTCTACGTGCTTTCTAACATTCTCCATGGTCTTTCCGTACACCGCATTGTTCATTAATTTAAAGAAGTCCTTGTCTAAATCGGAAGTGGCAGCCGTTCTATGTTGTGTGTTAGTTTCTATGTAAGGTCTTAACCACGTGGAATGTTTAAACTTTAGTATTCTTCTAACATTTACTATCTGAACACCCTTCCCAATCAAAAACCGGAGATTCTTGTAGTGGACAACATATCTCTGTTTAGGGTCCAATGTTAACAAAAGCTTGTCTTGAATCGAGTCGGGTGGACATTTGATTTCGGGAGTCGGAGGCAAATCCGAAAACGTGTCGTGCAGGTGGTCGGAGAATTGGAGATCTACCTCTGCGAAGAAACCACACTCGCTATCGTCGAAATGAATAATGTCTATCGAAGTGGGATCTAACCATTCGAATCCCCCGTAAGGAAGTTTCTGAACCATGGCATGTCCGTAGAGGTTATTAACGTCGGCGTAGAAGATGTAATTCGATGCTCGATTTGAATCGTAATCTTCTTTCATGTGTACGTTATTAGCTTTTGCATGTCTCTGTACGCATTGCACCATTCCACCTCGTATCCCTCTTTCGATGAAAAGTAACATGTCAACGTCCGATATCAGTTCCAGCTTGACCTTTGTCTGGAATAACATTGCCGACCACGCTAATCCCGGTAGACTGTAGAAATACGCTGGATCTAATTTATAAATATTCGTTGCCGTTTTCCTGAACGCTTGAAAAACATCCGCGAGTATCGTCACGTCTAATTTTAAGTATGCGTCGTGGTAGTCTCCGAGTGTCCTACATTCTAATTTCTCCCACATGAGTTGCGCGTGTTGGTATTCTTCGTCCGTGATTCCTTTCTCTCTGAGTCTGCTGTAAAATTCTCTTGGAAGTGGAAGAGCGTCGTCGTTAAATTTAGAACCATCACTAACGTATTCGTAAGGATAAACCCCTTTACGTCTAACGAGTTCTATGTCTACGTTGGGAAAACTAGCTCTAGTTATTTTGAATTGATCGTCGGTGAGTTTGTTCGCTAAAGCATCCAGACTTGCAGAGAGAAATCTATACGAATCCAGGAAGCGCATCTCGATTGTATTTTTCGTTCCCGGAATCGACACTTGCTTGCTGAGACTAATGTAGCGTTCTTCATTCTCGGCCAAGACACCTATACGTTTCGGATCGTAGCCAAGATGTCTCACCAGGTGGTGAAAATCATATCCGCTTCCGTTGTGAAAGAATATGGGGATGAATGTAGGTTTCTGGATTTTAAGATTGCACGTGTTGCAAATTCCACCTATGTAGTTTCCGCTGAAATGATCGTGGTGGAATATTTTTTTGTTCTCATCAGTGAAACTTTGATCACATACCGGACACACCTCAGTGGAATTGTAATTTTGAAGTTCATTTTCAGTTAAAGGTGCCATCGGTTTTGATGTAAGCAGTACGCTACCAATTACCACAACCTCCTCCACCATTTTTTCCAGGAAGTGCTCGATTACATTTGGCCCGCGATATATATATGCTTCATTTATTTTATCACGTCGCACAACAACATAGCCGAAACTATTAGGTTGATGAAGCTGGTACGGCGTTGTGGAGGAAATTTCAGGATCCGGTTCGCAGTAGGAGAGTGGTTTGAGGAACGCCTCGAAATCTGCGACGATGATGGCCGGATGTTCTAACAATGCCTTGTGCATTTTGAATTCTTCGACTTCGTTCGTTTCGGGCATCAACATTCTAGCCGGTCTGTTGTCACCGCAATATATTTTATGTTCGGCAAGTTTCTCGATAGCAATTTGACGACTATGAAGATTTTGATGATCACGTCGGTCACGATCGTCGAACGTGGTTAGGCATCTCGGGCAAACTTCGATGTTGTTTGCATGCTTGGTTGATTGACTTCTGACCAAACGTGATAGAGAACGAATTAGCGTGTAGTGATGAACATCCTCGTTTGAAAGTAGAAGAAGATTAATCACACAAGCATCGTCATCGTCGATATCGCTTATCCTGACGGGATGCACGAGATATTTATCTGACGTAAAGGAATATACATTAATAGCGATGCGTTTTCCTGCACGATTTTCGAACTTTGTTATATTCGACAATGTCACCGGGTATTCAATGTCAGACATTACACTTTCAAACTCGGACTCGTATTGCTTGTAATAAGAAACCTGTTCTGGATTATTTGACCAATGAACAGGATGCAGTGCAGCCAATATACACCAGAGAAAACACTTGTTATCGCTGTTCTGTATATTTAACACAGCCCTCTTGTGTTGAATGTTCGGTGGAAGAGGAACGTAGCTGGAAGCGCGAAGAGGCGAGAATTGGTTCACGTAAACAGTTAACGTGTGAGGACTTCCACACAGAGACCATCCCGACCCTTTAGCCTCGAAATCGTCGTGTTTCTTAACCAGTTCGTTGGAAACTTTATAATAGAAGTTGTCCAAATTTTCGACGTCCGCCAAATGAAGAGTCTGGTTTTTTGTACGATGATAAAAAATACTCGTTGTGCCATCAACTTTCTCGTATTCAGAAAACAGAACAACGTATACTTTTATAGAGTTGTTTTCAAGTTTATCTTTCAAAATATTTAGTACAGATGTTTTTGTTTCGTCCAAGAAACTTAGAATGTCACGGCCTGGTTCTGACTTAAATGATAAATCCTGGAGTTGGTCGTTGAATGCAGATCTAATTGGTTTGCGTTCATTAGATAATTTAATTTGCTTGGAAGTGGAAGCTTCCGTTTCTGAATCATCGATTTTCCTTTTCGATGCTTGTCCGGTCGATGGTTTGCAAATTTTGAGGTGTTTACTTAAATGTGCAATGCTGATCATCTTTCCGCATCGAGTACAAGACTTAGAAGGTAACGAACGATTAATTCTCGAACCTGTTTCGCTACATCTTGCCCTGTGTTTGCTAATATTAGTTTTAGATATTAATTTTTCGCAAGTAACACATTCAGTTTTATCATTTTTATGATTGAAACTGGTGGTGGATTCCATTGCTTTCTCCAAAATCACAGAAATCAAAAAGTCTAGTATATAGCGATACAATTTTCAGGTATGTTATTTTATATAGAATTTCTTGGAGTGATTACAAAACTCAAAAATTCAATCTACTGTAAATAAAATTTCAGGTATGTTATTTATATAGAATTTCTTGTGTGCGAATACAAAAACTCAAGAATTCAATCTACTGTGAATACAATTTTCAGGTATGTTATTTTATATAGAATTTCTTTAGGTGATTACAAAAACTCAAGAATTCAATCTACTGTGAATACAATTTTCAGGTATGTTATTTTATATAGAATTTCTTGAGGTGATTACAAAACTCAAAAAAAAATCAATCTACTGTGAATATAATTTTCAGGTATGTTATTTTATATAGAATTTTCTCAGGGCAAATACAAAACTCAAAAATCCGAGACAGTTCAGTTTTAACGTGTTTATATTTGAAAAAAAAAAATTTTAAAAAAATGCAAAATACCCCGACAACGTTTCAGCTACTAGGACCTCATTACCATGAGCCTAATCCTAGTAAGCCACATACACACCTGTTCTTCGTATCGCATATGCTAGTAAGTCAGATGACATCATGGGAGAATCACATTTCCCCCAATGAGCCCACCACAACAAACGTCGCACATGCTAGAAGAAACAGGATCAGGATATTTTATGCTAAATTTACGGCTGCCTGTATGCAGTTATAGGCAAATCATTAAAAGAGCGCTCTAATATACAATGATTTCTCCTACCATGTACCCTAACATACAATTTAACATAGCAAGTAAAATTTCGATTCGTCTATATATACCCAACAAAACTCAGAAACTGTCATACGCGAGAGCTATATTTTACAACAATTATAATTACCCAACACTAGCAACAAGAACAAAAAAAATATATCAATTACTTGTATAATATTAATTAGTAACTTTAGATAATATTAATTATTAGTTTTCAGTTGTAATTAATTTTAAAAAACAATTAATAACATGTTAGGTGATGATAACCAAGTGCAAAAAGCATTGCATTTTTTTTACACACAAACAAAGCACCACTTCGTTCACAAAACATCTAACAGATGGCAGATAGTTACATGGTTCTAGTTAGGATGATGTTGGATAGGGGTTGAAGAAGACTATTTGTTGTAGTAACCACAGTATTGTTTTTTTTTTTTTTTGTGTGTTTTCTGTTCTTTTACGAGAATTAATATAGGTGGTCATAGAACCCTCCAATTCATGACTTAGCAAAAAATCTGTTTGCGGATTCATCATGTACACCTATACGTGAGAAAAAGTATGAATAGAACCTATGCTCAAAAATCCAAAATGGCGACCGGAAGTGGGGTTATCTTGGAAACGGTAAGACTTAGGAAAAATCTGTTTGCGGATTCATCACGTACACCTATACGTGAGAAAAAGTATGAATAGAACCTATGTTCGGAAATCGAAAATGGCGACCGGAAGTGGGGTTACCTTAGAAATGGTAAGACTTAGCAAGAATCTGTTTGCGGATTCATCACGTACACCTATACGTGAGGAAAAGTATGAATAGAACCTATGCTCAAAACTCCAAAATGGCGACCGGAAGTGGGGTTATCTTGGAAACGGTAAGACTTAGGAAAAATCTGTTTGGGGATTCATCATGTACGCCTATATGTGAGTAAAATATGAATAGAACCTATGCTCGGAAATCCAAAATGGCGACCGGAAGTGAGGTTATCTTGGAAACGGTAAGACTTAGGAAAAATCTGTTTGCGGATTCATCACGTACACCTATACGCGAGAAAAAGTATGAATAGAACCTATGCTCAAAAATCCAAAATGGCGACCGGAAGTGGGGTTATCTTGGAAACGGTAAGACTTAGGAAAAATCTGTTTGGGGATTCATCATGTACGCCTATATGTGAGTAAAATATGAATAGAACCTCTGTTCGGAAATCCAAAATGGCGACCGGAAGTGAGGTTATCTTGGAAACGGTAAGACTTAGGAAAAATCTGTTTGGTAATTCATCACGTACGCCTATATGTAAGTAAAATATGAATAGAACCTATGCTCGGAAATCCAAAATGGCGACCGGAAGTGAGGTTATCTTGGAAACGGTAAGACTTAGGAAAAATCTGTTTGGTGATTCATCACGTACGCCTATATGTAAGTAAAATATGAATAGAACCTATGCTCGGAAATCCAAAATGGCGACCGGAAGTGAGGTTATCTTAGAAACAGTAAGACTTAGGAAAAATCTGTTTGCGGATTCGTCATGTACGCCTATATGTAAGTAAAATATAAATAGAACCTATGCTCGGAAATCCAAAATAGCAACCGGAAGTGGGATTATCTTGGAAACAGTAAGACTTAGGAAAAATCTGTTTGATTGCATTGAAAATTGTACTAAAACGCTAAACAATCGACAAAAAATTGTCAAAATATGTCAAAAAGTGATATTCAATTGATAAAAAAAAAATACCTACAAAGTATTATTTTGAAACAATAAGTAAGAAAAAAAATAGGTTAAGTTATATCACGTAAGATCGTAGCATTCGTACCAAGTGTAAAATAGGAAAAATGGGAAATTTTGCTAAAACATCGCTAAGCGCTAAAACACAGACAAAAAATTGTCAAAATATGTCAAAAACTGATATTCGATTGATAAAAAAAGAGGCTACAAATGCACTCGTACCAAGTGTGAGTGGGAAAAAAAATGAAAACATTGAAAATTGTACTAAAAACATCGCTAAACGCTAAAACGTTGACAAAAAATTGTCAAAATATATCAAAAAGTGATATTCAATTGATAAAAAAAAAGCACTCGTACCAAGTGTTACTTTGAAACAACCCAATTACACTACTATTACATGTAAAAGCAAATGGAGGATATACATACGAGTACATTTGCAGTTGTAATCAACGGTTCCTTGTGTTGAGGTGCAGGAATCGGTAATTGTTTAAGAAACACCATAGTTGAATTTCAAGATTATGTTTTTTCCTGCTCCGGTGATTAGTGTAAAGAATATATGCTCTAATTCCAGGTAGGAATTTGTTCTTGTTCTCCTATCTCCTCAGTTTATTACTCGTCCTCATGGTCACGATTAACCGAAGAAGGTAAAATACAAAGTCCGCCCATAAAGAAACCGAACTGTCAAAAATAATAAGGAACCAAACCAAATAAAAATGTACCCATCTGAAGGATGCACTGCAGCACTGCAAAGAGCTATATCTAAACTTCCCGTTAGTGCATGTTCAACCTGTTACAGGCAGTCGGTATCGGGGCAAGCGTGGTCAGATGCAAGTCTTGTGCAGGCGGCGTACAAAATACGCGCACCAAGATGGAACAACGTTACAGTATAAAGTTTTGTTATAAATTGGGTAAGTCGTTTACCGAAACGATGATACGGGCAGTGTATTGTGATGCAGCATTATCAAGAACCCAGGTGTATGACTATGACTAGTACAATCGTTTCAAAGATGGACGTGAAAGTGTCGAGGATGAACCAAGATCAGGACGCCCTTCAACGTCAAGGAATGACGACAATGTGGAGAAAGTTCGTGCACTGGTGAGAGGTGATAGACCATGAATGTCCCTGACAACCAATCAATTAATCAGTGATATTACAAGGATGTCCTTGATCGACTCAGAAACAGGATGAAACGGGTTAGGAAGGACCTCTGTGATTCTGGACAATGGTTTCTGTTACACAATAATTCTCGGCCTCATACCGCATTCTCTGTACAACAATACCTTGCTAAGCATTCAGTGACAGTAATCAATCACCCTCCATATTCTTCGGACTTATCGCCTGATGATTTTTTTTTCCTTTTTCCGAAGCTTAAGATGGCTATGAAAGGGCGAAGATTTGACGACGTCGCGGACATTAAATTAAATGTTACGCACTTACTGTCAATGCCTATCAACAGTGTTTCCAAGACATGTACAAACGCTGGTCAAAGTGTATTGCCTCCTCTGGTGATTATTTTGAAGGTGATAAAGTCATTTGAAGGCAATTACTTGTTTTCTTTCCTAAAAAAAATGTTCTGTTTTTTATGGGCGAAACTTGTACATTATCAGGCTCTAAGGTTAAAATCCAAAAGAAGTTGCACTATTCACAAAAATTCGTTGTGCTTGCTTTTGACCCAAGCAGTTATGATGGACGATTTGTTTTCGTTTTGTACTTCATTGCGGTGTAGCAATACGGAGTAGATAACTTCATAATACCTCTGCTCTCCCTGGACGTCCTGGGGCCTCTCAGATGGCGTAGTGGTAACGTCGTCGTCTTGTAATCAAGGAGTTACGGCTTCAATACCCAGTGGAGGCACATAGTGGTTCGGATTCCACTTTAAACTGTAGGTCCAGTACCGATTAGCCTATCTATGCATAAAGTGGACTCAAAAAACTACAAACTCCCCGGATCTAACTGTGAACTGACAGCAGATGCTGAAAGACCGAAGGGTAGCTTATGACTGAGGGTAGAGCAGTGAAGCTACAGTACTCTGCCCACCTTTAGTTCCCCACCCCTTTATTTGGAGCCAGAAAGTCTAGCTCTGTTGGTTATTTGCAAAACCAGAATGAATCATTAACATTTGTGATTACCCCCTTACATATTTCATCAATCAATCATTCACCTTTATTGTCATATTTCGTCTAGAAATGTAGAAAGTTACGTAAAACAACAAATACAGTTCACAATAATGTGTATGGCACTTTGATTACAAATTTACATTCCAAGTAAAAGTTCAGTAATCCATGTTACCACGACAGTCTGAAATCTTGGCCTTCTGAAAAATGTGGTCAACAAAAGAACATTTTTGAGTTCTTTTCTATGACTTGCGCCATATATCTCGCATGTCAGAAAAATATTTTCATAGCAACCGTTTCTTGGAAAGATATTTTTGGCACATAGAAGATATTTTTTGAAAATATCCATTCGTGTGTGTGTATTTCTGGCAATATTCTTGAGGAATATTGACTCTAGCATGAACTGGTTGCATTGATTTCCTTTCAAGTTTAAAAGCAAAAGGTAAATCACTGTCAAATATGATCTAAGAGAGTTTCCTACTTTCTCAAGGTACAACAAGATAAAGCACGACAGTTGTAAATGTGATTTTTTTTTACATTGAAGTTCCTGTGTGTTGCAGTATTGAAGGGTTATCTGATTTGTCATGGTGCAATCATTTCCACGCTTTCGAATTTCACAAGTCGTAGTGCAACAGCTAGGTTGAAATTTATTATCCGATTGATTGATTGATTTGCTTTATTTTAATTCACCTTTTGTGCCACTTTTGACTAATTTACGAGGATGGGGGTGAGTGATGATATGATGAAATTGATGAATGGACACTCACAAACATCCATTCCCAGGCCAGGATTCGAACCCTAGGCCCCTGGCGTCGTAGAGCGATGTGATAACCACTCCGCCACGGTGGCCGGCATTTATTATCAGACTCTTTGAATTTGGAGATATATTATATTGGGGCACTACAGGGTGGGTGAGAAGTAACTAGGCATTGAAAATTTGCTGTAGTTTTGTAATATTTGAGCAATTTCAATTAAATGTTCTGTGCATATACATTATGGAATAGAATTACATATGTGCCACCTCAGAATTCAATTCTGGCAGCGACGGCGTCCACCAGCTTTCGCCAACGAATGGGGTGGAATTTTTCCGGGACGTTAGATGGGACGACGAGGACCTCACGAATGGCCTGCCAGAAGTCCAGACTTCACACCCTGTAAGTATTATTTTTTTGTGGGGCTGGACAAAGAGGAAGTGTACAAGGCAAAACCCGCACTGTGGGACAATTGGAAGCACGGATTCGGGATGATATCTCCAACGTCCAGAGGAAATTCCTAAAGAATAATTCCATTCCCGTTCGTTGGTGGAAGCTGGTCGATGCCTACATTGTATTGTGAGCTGGCCTCGTATATGTAATCCTATTCCATAATGTATATGTACAGAAAATTCATTGAGATTGCTGAAATATTGCAAAAACTACAGCAAATTTTCACTGCCTAGTTACTTCTCACTTGTGGTGTACTTGGAAAGAATGAAGAACGAGGAAGTGTAAGCGTCAGCATGAGCTAGAATGCGGAAAGGTGCGAGTGCAAGATGTGGTAAGGGTGTTGACGTAGAGAGTTGAATGATCGTAGTTTTGGTGGAAAAGAAAGAACGAGGTGGTAAGGGTGTTGACGTAGAGAGGTGAATGATCGTAGTTTTGGTTGAATAGGAAGAACGAGGATAGAGCAGTTGAATTAGAGTCGGCAAAGAAAGAGCATCCAGGAGACGAGAAGGTCCTCACACATACTAGGTAAATCATACCAACCTAGCACCTAAATGTGAATCTGTCTGTCGTTGTACAAGTAATTAGATATGTGGGAATAAATTGGCATTTTATAATTCGACTACTTACATTCGTAGGAGTTTGTACGTTCCTTTTGCCAAGGATGAAGATCCGCCTATTTCATCCCCAATGAGTCGACATGAATTACCTCTCGCAGCCCTTCTTTATTTCTAGGAAGGCTAGAATCCGAACCCTTGACGAGGAATGGAGATAGTTTTCGAATACATATATCCAAATCATCCTACACAATGCCCCAAACAGCGATTCAGCAATGATTTCCAGAATGCATGTCCTTGAAACGAAAATTCTTTTGGAAGACCAATGTGTTAAAAGACAACATAAAACAAGAGTCGTTTGAAAGTAGGCTTGTGAGAATTTGAGAAAGAGATGTTACATATATTTTGACAATCGAAGTAAAAAAGGTAAAGCTATTCCTGCACATTGCACCATGTCATGAAATCACCTATAGGCTGTAGAGGTATAGCCCCACACATTCTTAATCTTGCTTATAGCGGTGGTGGTGAGATCAGCACTACGCTTCTTGTAGCTTTGACCCAAGTACCAATTGATTGGAGACTGACTGAATCCCAGACACTTTGTTCAGAAAAGAACAGGGACGTAGCTAGGTTGATCAGTTCGGGGGGTGTGCAAAACTTAAGATTTTTTTTCTATCAAACGATTAAAAACTAACAAACTATTAATATACCATATAGGTCTACATATAGGTACAGCATGTGTGTGTGCTTTATATATAATCTTGTTAGAAGAGAACATCATTTTCTCCTGTAGCCCCCAAAATTTACGGTTACAGACTCGCGAAATCCACGGCCATTATTCGGGAATCTAAATGCAGAATGAACTTATTAACTTAATGGCATATAGACAGTCTTTAAAAATCGATGTATTTCTCTTATGTCAGATTTGAGACACCAAGAACAATGTCATTAATCCTTACGCCTTAGATTTGTAAATTTGCTTGAAGAAAATTGAGAAGTAGAGAAAACCCTCTTCCGTGGGTTTAGATATAAAAGGGTGCTGGTATCAGGTGTACAGTGGGATCCATGAGTATTATCGTCCAAATTGTCCATCACCATGTTTGTGCACTTAAAGTGACCCAATAAGAGGAGGTTCAAGAATTAAAAGAAAACTCAAAACAAGATGTTGATAACTTCTGCACCAGCATACATAAAAATCCATCGCTTAAAAACACACAGGATGTAAGAAAAAAATTAACGAAAATAGTCATGGACAATTTGCACGGTAATACTCATGGATCCCACTGTGCAATTATGACAACGGTACGAAAATGAAATGTTTGTGTAATGAGTTCAAGATAGGCATCCCATGTATATTGTTTATACCAGAATCAAATCCGGCGCCCTTTAGTGCAAAGCGACACCGTTAACCACTATTCTATGAGACATGCACGAGTCTTTTGTGGCGTCGTACTGTACACATTGGAGAATGATGACGATATATAAGAAACTTTATGCACACATCTAATTTCTTAAAAGTAATCTTTGCGCGTAAAAAGCTGAATATATGATGGCAATAGAAACAACAAAATTCCCGCGCGCTCAAATTATTGCACTCTAGTCTTTGGTACGACAAGTTCAAGGTTCGATCCCTGGTAGGAACTACAAAATTTCTGTATTTGCCCAACATCGTGAGGACAATTCGGAAGCTACTTGAAATCAATATCTAAGCGAATTCCACTCTCAAAATTAGATGGCACTCGATGTGATGACCACAAGTCACCGAATGGAAAACACTTCGCAGGCTTTGTCCCTCAAAATTAATTTTACTGAATAATTGTAGTTTTCTTTAGAGGACCTAAACATGGCTTTCTTTCACAGTATAATGTTGTTTTCTTTCACCCTACTTTTATAGTTTCTCATTCAAAGTATTCCACTCCCGAAGCATGAGCATGACGCGCTACAAAACCAGAGGTCCCAGATTCGGACCTTGGACAGGTGTGGTTGCATCATGTCTCTCGCATCGCTATTCCTTCGGATAATCATTCAATCTAATCGTCGCATTTAACCCAAGAGGTAGAAAAGCGGCGTAAAATAACTACATAGAAATGATTGATTGACTTGGTTCATTTTACTGCACTTTTATGACATTTTTTGGCTAATCGTGAAGATAAGAATGAGTTAAGATTAAATTGATGAAAGGACCATCACAAAGAAGATACATGTCCAGGCCGGGATTCGAACCCAGAACATTCTGCTTCGTACCGGAACCTGCTAAACACTCCACCATTGAGTTGTCGGGCCAAATAGAAATGAAAATTAGAAAATACCGTCTTGAATTTGCAGGAACCGAGTTCATCACCAAGGGCAAAAGATTTTTGCTCCCACTAGGATAGGCAAATAACAGAAAATGCTTGATAAGTAATTTGGCTCTCCATGTTTCATGATACACAATACACTACTAGGACCGAATTTAAATTGTGCGAGGAAAAAGGTTCCGGTCCTGCAACGGAACCTAATAAAACCCATTAGAACTTATGGGTTCATGGACCTTTGACAATCCTGGTGGAGGCTAAATGAAGAAAAATCACAAAATATGCAAAATTTTGAAACGTAATATTTCTAGAGCATGCAAACTACAAAACGTTTACTACATACCTTGTTTCCTTCCATAAATGTAACGTGATTTATTCTTCATCACATGTGAGGTCAACCGCCCTCACAGTCAAAATCGGGCTCCTGTGTGGTAGTCGGACACCAATTTAGAACGTCAATGTGTTGGACATTTGGTCGATCAGTCGATCCTACTTCAATTTTTTCAAGAGGAAGACGAGCTGGCAGCTTCACACTCGAAATTTCACTTCGCCGACCACCGTGGCGGGGTGGTTAGCACATCGTGCTACGATGCCAGGTGTCCCGGGTTCGAATCCCGGACTGGGCATGGGTGTTTGTGAGTGTCCATTGATCAATTTCATCATATCATCACTCATCCCCATCTTCGCAATTAGCCAAATGTGACAGAAAAGCGAAGTAAAATGAACAAAATCAATCGAAATTTCACTCGCAGTGCATGCAAACGAGATCACAAGCACTCACTCCGTGATCCTACCGGAATCTCGCGTTTACAGAACTACGTACTTCCAACTAGCTGACAGTCTTCAATTGTCCACTAAATCATTAGAGTAGGGCAAAAAGAAGCAGATGTTTCTTGAAAATGCGTGGAAAGTTACCAAGTCGATACATTACAAAGGCTTATTATGGCCTTTCCCTTCATTGCAGATTATGAGCACAAGGGTTGAGTGTGGTAACCTGAGGGAACCGCGACATCTTTGTCATTCATCTCCCGCCAGAAAAGGGACAAACAGTAGAATTTTGCCTCTTGCAAATTGAAAAGCCTATGTCCATCCTGAACCATAAAGTTCTAGCAACCTGCAACTAAATCTTCTTGTTTGTGATTTCGGCGCGGCCGACAACCAGAGCCAGATGAAGAAAATATTTGGTAGAAGGGGGTGACCTAGCTTAGACCCCTGGTGTGCATGAAGGGAAAGTGCGTTTTCAAAAGGTCCCCGACTTCCCAGAAAGGTACGGGCCATAAAATCACTGCATTTCCTACTAATACATCTATTTGTGTTCAATCAAAATGTATGTCACCGTTATCCGAGCGCTTCCAGTTCTGTCGGTTTCGGGACTTCTTGAGTCTGTTGTCAACATGGTGCCAATTAGAGTTCCTTTCTGATTCTGCCAAGGTAGTTCCACTTATGAATCGGCTCTTCAGCCTGAGTGGGAAAAGACATTTTGTAAGGAGGAAAGTTGCACCGGAAAATTACCTTCTTAAATACGATGAACCTGTAAAACATCCACAGATATTTACTCGGGGGTCGTCCCTTTGACAAAACATCAATATTCTCAAAATTCTTCGAACGGACTGTGTAGAACATTGCAATACTCCAAAAACTGAACCTGCTCTGCAACAGAAGGAAAATGCCTCGTTAAGCAATCAATGTGCCTTTGTTAAGTTAGTACGTTCAGTATGGCACTATATTTTAAATAATGCTGATGGAATAAATCAATAAAGTTTGTTAAATGACAACGACTCCTTACCACAAGAATACAATTATTTTTTTACGGATATCCCTTATACCGGTTGGGGGTTCAACGTGCTGACCTCACTTCACCTCATTACTGGTTAAAGATCTCCACACCTCTAAGTAGGATTGTGGGAGGGAGGAGACTGGCAGTCGAGAGATACACCAAGGCCCTTCCAGGGCTGTTGAACCACGGGTTATTATTTATTTATAGATGCTTAAATATAACATGTCTTTCCAGTTACTTATTGCAAGGGTTTGTTATTGTACTTGACTCAATAAAATAAACGAACTTACTGTGTGAGGCAGATTCATACCAACCAAAAATAGCCAAAATAATAACAATAATTTGCTTCAAAATGACAAAAATGTATTTACTTGTTTAAATTTTCGATTCTTCGAAACGTTTGTTAAGGAGTTGAGTTGGTGTTTTAAGTCCACTTTATGCTCAGTAACGCTGATCGGGACTGGACCTAAGTCGAATGTAAGATCCGGACCACCGTGTGCCTCCATCCATGTATCGAACCCGGAACCTCTCGATTACAAGGCAAGAACGTTATCACTGCGCCATCGGGGAGGCATCGTTTGTTAAGGAAGATTCTCAAAATCGGTCTTCACGAATTCGAGAAAAATATGCGACTCAGGAAATCTTACAGTTTATGAAGATAATTACTTTTAACACGTTGCGTGTTTTAGACTGTTTCAATAGTAGAATAGTTATTTGGTGCGAATAATACTGCTTACCCGGAGATATGATAATCTACATAGGCATCCTGCCACCATTATACTTATCTACCGTGTATTGCGCTCTGATTCGGGACCACTTGTGATACGGTCCAGGTATTAAGCGTATTGATACAAGGTATGGTCTTCACGGCCAGAAGAAGAGGAATCATAAGCAGATGTATTCTGTGTAATTCCTGCTATATCATGGTTTCAATGAATTTGAATGTTCCGGACATAAGTCCAGTTTTATATTAAATAGGTTAATTGTTCACCGTCTGGTTTTTATCTTGTGCAACGTAGTATTAATCCACATTACCAAGTCCTTCACTTCGAACCTATCAACTTGTAACTGTTTGCACATATTTGGTTTACTGCTGCACAAGCGTTCGTTCTTCAATGTGGTCACAAACTACTCAAGCTCGAAACATTGTTTGGACGCAACGGCAACATCCAACGCCCAACCCTGCCTGTTGTTGACCTGCGACTGAGATGGGTGGAAAGACCGCTCCTTCAAAATTCTTAGAAACATCGAAGTGCTAGGTTCCTACACAGACATCCACTATAGCTAGAACCAGGAAAACGAGAAAGAAATTTATTGTTTTGGGTTCGTGCCACTCAAATTCAAGAACAATATTTCAAACTGAAAGAAACATTTACATAAAAGCTCTTATGAAATACTAAATATGCTGACCAAGGCAGTAATTTATTTTATTAAAAACATAAACTAAACGTAACGTTTAGTTTATGTTTTAAATAAATAAATTACTGCCTTGGTCAGCATATTAAGTATTTCATAATCATGGAAACAAGGCTTAATGGTGTTATAAAAACTCTTTTGTAATATTTGTCATGAAAGTAAAATTTTCAGCAAATGTAGAACAGTTTGCCGGGGCCACGTGAACGTTTCGGGGGCCAGTGCCCCCCCCCCGGGCCCCCCTAACGACGTCCCTGGAAAAGGACCATACGAGATCACTCATGTCGGGAATCCGATCCAGATCTTCCACGTGGCAGAATTAAGAATAGAAGAAATATTAAACAATGTAATCATGATTGTAGAATGGACTTAACGTTACGTATCATTCACTTTAATCACGCAAAACAAACAAACAAAAATATTAAATTTAATCTGCCGTTTTAATAACGCAGAATTTTCGGTCGTCCATTTCACGTTAAATCAGGCATGAGTCAGTAATTTTCATGATGTTTGGTATAAAACTTTCCTTTGCTCCAAAACTGATACCTGTGAAAGGATTATATGAGGGTTGATCAAAAACTCATTTTTCACAAACAAGCAGGCTTGAACTAGTTTTAAAGAAGAAACGGAGACAAATTATAAAGTTGAAACAGTAATATTTTAACACTGTTCAAATATTAAAATTTCAAGTCTGAATATCTGAAAACAACCTTAATTGATTTTTCTAACTTTTCGATATTTTAACTACCGAAGGTGCGAACCCCCTCCACCACTCGCCACTCTCTTTTCTTATACCCTCTCACTCAGCTATTATTTATCGTTGGTTCTTCTGCTGAGTGCAGTATTCTTCGTGTCCCTGGAGTAAAGGGTATACTTTGGAGTGGTTAACTAGTTTCTGGTAATGTCCGATTATACACCAGTTTAAATAAGAAGATAAGCAAGTAATATAAGTCTCGGTACCTAAGATAAAACCAAGAAGTTTGAAATTAGAGTTTGAGAATCTAGAGAAGTTTTCGAGAAGCATACATAAGTATAATATAGAATAAGATTCATATGATAAATATAAAATAATATATATTAGATAAAATATTGAGAGAATAATTCAGGGTCCAATAGGGCCCGTAGAAAACTGGAGGGGCCTTCAAATGAAGACCAACAGGAACAATAGATAGCATGAAATAATATACAGTAAGAGAGAATATAATAATACAGAAAATTTACAAGATGAGAACTGCGGGCGGACCAAAAAGACCAACCACAAGATGCAGAAGATAAATAAAGTAAGATGGACTAATGGCTCTCCCAGAAGCTTAGGGAGTGCCTGGTCATCTTCTGCTGCACAGCATCCACTCGTGTTGGAATCGGGTCTGCACTACGAATCTGCTTCCAGTTCTTCCAGCTGTTTACTTCGAATTGAAGTTATGAAGAAACGACTTGTATTAAGGGAAGTTGGTCCTGTCTCGTAGTACCTAATCTCTTCTTGCTGATCATCTTCCTCGGTGGTCACAGTAATGGCTGATCTCAGTACTCGAGTTGATCTCCTAGGTACATCCTGAGCTGCGACAGTCCTAGGTAGTCCTAGGTATAGTAGAGCCAAGAGTGGTAGCTCTCTCTTTTGAGTCAGATCTTCTATACTCGCATTCCTCATAGCTTGATATTATATCTTCAAGCTTGTTGACGATATTGAAAGTCTGTTGGCATTTCGCCATCTGCTAGAATGAGCCTCTTCTTAAATTAGTCGTCAGACGCTGAATTCTGACGTCGTCAAATTTCTCGCAAGTTAAAAGGTCGTGTTCCGGTGTATCTATTACTCCACGATTCTGGCACTTATCATCAGATTTTAGTCAGAACCTCTTTAAATAGGAAACCTTAAGGGCCATGCCCTGTAATGAAATGAGTAATACCCTTTGATGGTCGGAAGAAGGAGTTTTTAGGTCTTATCTTCGCCAACGGCAGAAATCCTTTGGTACGTCCGGAACCTGGATGCTGTTTCCATTCCATCTTCCAGGCACTTTCTAAGTGTTGATCGATGTCCTTAAATGTATTGAGGTTTTGACCGAGAAGGGCTAAGATCTTATTATGCTGCCCTTTTCCTCAGTCAGTATCTCGCCGCGTATCTCTGAACCTTGAAGTTGAGTGGAAGACCACCGGCAATTACTATTACTGCAGCTGTGGCGGACGTCCGAAAGGCGCCCAGTATTCTCAAGAAGATATTCTTCTGTGCTGCCCGTAACTTGACTTTCACATATTGGTTGAGGGTCATCATTGCCCAGGTAGAGGATGCATAAACATACGGTCGGCACAAACACCGCTCTATAATATAGCATTTCTATGTCAAAAGGCAGCCGGTACGCCAAGTTACCGATGCTCGTAATTGTATGCATAGCGGTTTTTGCTTTCGTCAAGACATTAACTACGTGAGAGCGAAAACCCAGTTGTGTCTCGATTAATATTCCTAAGTACTTGACTTCCAAGGCAGCTCGAATGGAACAATTTCCAAGCTTTATTACTGGAGATCTCTGTAGTTTACCTTTTAGCAATATCTGATGGGTTTTCTCAGTAGCTATTGTTAGCTTACTTTTTGATGACCATTCTTCAAGCCTTAGCATCACATTATTAGTCTTCGTTTCAAGGTCTCTACGATTGTCGGCACTGAAGATAATTAGTAGGTCATCGGCGTATGCAACTACATCAGTTACGTCAGTCGTGTGAAGGAGCTCCAGCAGAATTGGCTCCATCGTGACATTCAATAGTATGGGTTCCAATACGGAACCTTGAGGGCAGCCTTTGTTGATATTTCTATTTATACTGGCTGTACCCCATGTGTATTGGACACTCCTATTGCGTAAGTAATCCTTTATAACATTATATAATGAAACTGGTATGCGAAGTCTTTGAAGTTCTCCAAGCAAGTACGGCCACCAGACGTTGTCGAACGCTCCACTTATATCAATAGTTATTGCAAGGACATATTTCCTGAGATCTTGTTGTACAATCTGTGTCACCATATTGATTGCATCCTCAGTGGAGCGTCCCTTTTGGAAGCCATACTGCCTATCATAGTTGTTGCTAAGGATTAATCTCTCGTTTAAGCGTTTGGCAAAATGTTTTTCAAAAACTTTTCTCAGGGTGTCCAATTTACATATTGGACTGTAAGACTTGACGAGAACTGGGTCCCTTTTGGCGTCCTTTAAAAAGAACACAAGTCTGGCCACTTTCCACGTATTTGGGAAGATCCCCTGGAGTAAACACTGATTATAAAGTAGCTGAAGTAAGTTATTCTTCAAAATCTTGATGACTTCATTTGAAATGTCAGGACCAGGGGTCCTTCTATTTCTCAATCTATCGATAATAAGCGCAATCTCCTCTTGAGCGAACGGTATCACCATCAGTTGATTGTCGTAGTTGTTATTTGCATTCACTCTGATGATCCGATGTTCTTGAGTGTCTTGGAGAGGATCATCGAACGGAAGTAAGTTTTCCATCAAGTAGGAAACTGCCTCGTCCCAGGTCTTAGTATAAGTAGTTTCACATTTCTTCATTGGGACGGGAGCAAACCTTTGCCTGCTCCTGTGCGAGGCCATTCTATATGGCTTCCCCCAAGGATTAAGAAATTAACGGGTTTCTCTTTTTAGTTGTTTCCATCTTTCGAGTGAAGATCTTGATTCTCGAGCATCCGCTCCAACTCATTTTCTGTTGCTAGCTCAACTATAAGTAGGTCTTTGACGGGTCTCATACTAGTGGTACGAATCTTATCCTGAGCAGGTCTTATACTTGAAGTAATGTCTTGCCTTTTATCTCGAGGAGTTTTGTCCTTCGCCCTAATGAATAACGTCGGTTTAGAGGCTCTAGAAGGCCTGGGAACATCAGGTACTCTACAGTCCTTCTTCAATGTATCTGCATAGGACTGACTGCTGCTTGACTGGCTCTCATGTGAATTTGAGGGATATTGTCTAGCTCTCAACTCATCCTGCAACATTTGCTTATCCTTTCTCAATTCTTCATTGAGGACCTGGAAAACCCCGAGACTGGTTCTCAGGTAATCATACTCCACCAAGAGCTTGCTCACTAACTCGGTCATCAAGGTTTTGGTGGGTATCGTCAACTTCTCCCGAGCGACACCCGCTTGCAGCTCATTAACGTGGAATCTAAACATGTTAGCGATCTCTCTATGCTGATTACATATACCTGCTTGTTCTTCCATTATTATTTGGTCCCCATTTTCTGGTGCTCGCCTCTTGGGTGTGGGAGCGGAGGGACTGTTCCTTGATCTTTTGTTGGATCTTTCATTTTCTATTTGACTCTATCACAACACAAACACAATCATTATAACAGAACCTCTAAAATTAATAATATCCATTTCTGTCTTCTTCCGAGACACACACTTTGAAATTCCCCAGGAAATATCAATAAATTAACAATCACACACACTTTAAAATTCCTAGGGGAGCAGCTACCCACCCCCTGGAGCGCCAGTCCAAATACTATCATTGCTCTTTAGACTTAGTATGTCTTATCGTTTTGTTTTTCTATGTAAGGAAGAAAAATTAGATTGAAATTTGTCCTGCACCGCCAATCAAATATACTGAAGTGGGCCTATGATGATACTTTTCATTTGTGTCGTGCTAAGATTAAGAACCGATTTCACTGCGTGCTTTTGTAAACTTGGATTATGCAAGGGTTAAAGTACCCAAATAGAAACTTAAAATATACCATCTGTCGCAAAGTACTGGTAACGAAGGAGCAGGAACAATTATACGTCATAATTTTACATTGTACATACATCACCAATGGCGCACTATTATTCCACGCTTATTGAGAAAAACATGTGAAAAATACAGCATATATATTTTATGTCGTGTCCCCTTGTAGAATTTTATGTTTTCTTTCTCATTTCATTAATTTCTCTAGAAATTTTAACTTTTTCTGTCTACTCACATTTATTGTTAGTTCTTCTCTTTCACTTATCTGGTTAGTAAATCAGCATTTTCTGAATCTCAGTCAGCAGTAAAGCGAATTAAATGCGTTAAGTAACCTGATGTATAGTCCCCGTGGATGTTTTGCAGTAGAGCCTCCTAATCACCCAGGCAATTATTGGGAAGTTTCCTATAACAAAGGGCATGGACCATTTTCCTTATGTTTCTTCACAGTCTGTGTTGTGGTTTAACTTAGCGGATCCAAATTAGCGTAAGTCCCACACCCAAAATGTCCCGTAAAATATCTTTGTTTCCTTACAAACTTCATACAATCAATCAACGACGTCATATTTTAGTTAGGGAATGTAATGCCATCATTCCGATTCCTTCCTTTCGGCCGTCCCGAAATTTCGGGATTACAAGATTTATTGTCCCAGATATTAGAGATTATCTGCATTAGGGGAGAGTCGTACAGTACTGGCCGTCCTACAGTATCGGCCAATTGCTAATTCGGACATTTGACGCTACATAGCAGTAGTTCACGGGAGTAAGAGGGAAGGGTATGTATTATTGTGTTATTGTGTTATTGTGAAGAGTTAGGTGGCTGCGTGAGAGAAGTTATTTCTAGGGACCTGGTATTCATGTTCGAGATAAGTGTTTGATTTTATTGTCAGATTCAGTTTATCGGCATTCTGTAAGGATGCGAAAACCTGTAAATAGTTTAGCAAATTGATTATAAATAACGTGTAATCGGAACTTTTTGTTACCACCTAATGATCTTACAGTAGCGGCCAGCAAAGTGTCGTCCAGTATCGGCCACACAGAATTTTGTACGCACCTACTACAGTCCTGCTTGCTTTGTTTTCAGAGTAAGATGGCAGACAAGGAGGGCAACAAAAGAGGTAAATGGACTGAAGAGGCCATGAAAGCGGCGGTAAATGAGGTAATGACAAACAAAATGACAGCAAGGCAAGCAGCTAGTATATTTTGTTTACCAAGGAGCACGTTTGAGAGCAATTCAACGTGGTATGGATGTGGACCTGACACCTCAGCTGTGCTGATTGAAGAAGACATTTGATGACGAAATGGAAAATCAATTACTTTCGTATATGAAAGACTTGGACAATAAGTTTATGCCCCTCAGTAAATAAGAAGACAACTGTAGAAACTGCACAATGCATAATTTGTCTACAATCCTTTGATGAAGATTGAGTTCAGTGTACCGAATGTGGATTTTGGCACATGTTGAATGCGTAGACCAATAAAAGATTTTATATTTTTGTGACTATTGTAAAAATGTGATTTCAACTCCGCTTTAACGGAATTGATTTCCACATTTGTTAACTACCACACCTTTGTACACATAGTTTACAGTTTCTTCATAAAACTGAAGCATTTATCAATAGTTACCACCACCTAAAATTAAAATATTGACTGGCCAATACAGGACGACAATTTTTCCACTCATTCAAAATTCAGCAGTAGATCATAAATGTATCTTTGACCACAACCCTGATTTCTTGACCCCACGACCACAAAAACCTCAAAAACTCACTTTCTCTCCACGTTCCGCGCCTCATTTATTGCGCTGACGATGTTTCACGGCGCAGAAAAGCAGTGATGAGTGAAATTCACTCTCTCATCCTCTCATCCTTTGAAGGATGAATGCACCTTATCGTAATTTTCCAAGTCCGGGGCCAATGTTTATATATATCGTGACCTTTGTAAACCTCTCTCGGGGGAACGATGTGCCACACGCGCGCGCGTGCCTCTTATTATTTCTGTATTGTGACGCAAGCAAACAAATAATAATTGTTGTTTTTTAGGATTCCTGGCCCCTATAACCTCGCCAGGAGTGCGTGGTGCCCAACCAAAAAAAAGTAAAAGGTTCTAACGGCTGCGGTTAGATAACCACACTTTTGTAGAGTTTCACGTGTTTTTTTTGTCCTATGGGACACCTCTGTTTGTCAAAAATTCGAGATATTTGCAATTTAAGATTTTTTTAATGCTGGACTTAGAAAATTTTCGGTTGATGAAAAAAATAAATTGGTTCCATGACGACCTATGTTTATTTTGGTATGGGTGGACAGAGGACACCGAGACTCGACCGACACACTAAACCCGACCTCTCTACGACTATTCGTTCAAAAGTTACGAGTGATCAAAAGTTTTGGAGGGAGGTGGGTTAACTTCTTACCCCTTGACCCCAGGACCACCAAAACTTGGTACACGTATTCTACACCTCCAAAATCGACAGGGGGGTCATCTAACGATGCCAGTATGGGGGTGTTTTTCGATATATTTTTTCGATAACTCTTACTATTTTCGAGATATTTGCAATTTAAGATTTTTTTTAACGCTGGACTTAGAAAATTTTCGGAATATTTTTTTTTTGTTCCATGACGACCTATGTTTATTTTGGTATGGGAGGACAGAGGACACCTAGACGATGCTAACGCAAGAAATCCCAGCTCTCTATGATCATCCTTTCGAAAGTTACGAGCGATGAAAAAAAATATATTTTGGCAATTGGCCCACCCTTGACCCAGGACCTCTAAAAAAACTTTGTACACGTACTCTGCATCACCAAAATCGACAAAAAGGGTCAACGGGGAGGATTTTTGCGCTATCTCTCTCACTGTTTTTTTCCAGACATTTGCAATTTAACGCTGGACTTGGAAAATTTTTCGACAGATGGGGGTCAAATTTGATTCCATGACGACCTATGTTTATTTTGTTAGAAGATCAAAAAGAACACCGAGACTCGACCGACGCACTAAACCCGACCTTTCTGCGACTATTTGTTCAAAAGTTACGAGTGATCAAAAGTTTTGGGAGGGGTTGGGCTAACTTCTTACCCCTTGACCCCAGGACCACCAAAACTTGGTACACGTATTCTACACCTCCAAAATCGACAGGGGGGGGGTAGCTTCGCTATCGGGATGGGGGTGTTTTTCGATATATTTTTTCGATTACTCTTACTATTTTCGAGATATTTGCAATTTAAGATTTTTTTAACGCTGGACTTAGAAAATTTTCGATTGATGAAAAATTGGTTCTATGACGACCTATGCCAATTTTGGTAGGAGAGGACAGAGGACACCTAGACTCGACCGATGCACTAAACCCGACCTCTCTACGCCTACTCTACGTTACCAAAAAAAATCGACAAGGGGATATTTTTCGATAACTCTCTCACTGTTTCTAAGGTACTTAGGTTTTTTTGATAGACGACAACGACGGAGTCATCAATGAGTAATCATCTGTGAACTCGGTGAACACAAGTCAATTTTTTTTTTCAGTAGGTCAATATTTTTTTTTTCTTAATTCTTAGTGAATGGGTTAGGTGACTTGCAACGACGAAGGTCTTCTAGCAACACGTACTTAGCTTATGCCGGCGTAATTTGCTAAAATATGTTTTTAACTATTGTTATTTAGGAACCGCCTCAGTCCTGTTGTTAATTTGGAAAAGGTAATTGATCCAAAAATAACAAGGGGTGGGGGGGGTGGCAATTAAAGGTTCCAAATGACAATAGTTAGAGTTTTTATCCAATCTAGTAAAGTGTGGATTGGTTGAAATCTCCAAGGCGTATTTTGTATTATTTTTTTTTCAAATATGAACATGTTAAAACTGAACTGGGCTAATAATTTCTTAATTGTAATTATTTTTCCAAAAAAAAAAAACTTCTGCAACACAGAAATGTTAGCAAGAATTCTCATGTAACCTAGTTGTTTTTACTCAGACAAAATCAATAGTTTTGCATTCCAAATATTCCCCGAGTGTGCGTGTGTGTGTGTGTGTGTGTGTGTAGATGTGACGTCGACCTATTAAGAATGTCATGTCAATAATACTAGCTTGGATATGTCATGATCTTCTTTTTTCTCTATAAAAGAGAGAGAGAGAGAGGGGGGGGGTTATGTAACTGGTGATTTGCTTGGCTAAGGGAAACTTCCTGAGAATTTTTTCCATTCCAAATATTCTTGTATATGTGTGTGTGTGGTTGTGTAGAGATTGATGCGCTTATGTATGTGTGTAAATATTAAGTTTTTGATCTGTTAAGAATATTATATCAATAATATTGTCTCGGGAATGTTATGCTCTTCCCTTTTCTCTATAAAAAAGAGAGATTTGTGTTGATTGTTTGGTTAAAAAGAATTTCCTAATTATTTGTTTTGTCACAAGAATTGTTTGCATTCCAAATATTCCTAAGTGTTTGCGTAAAGATTGATGTATTAACCTGTTAAGAATATCACATCAATAATACCGGCTCGGAAATGTCATGTCCTTTCCCTCTATAGAAGGTTATATAAATATGCTAATTGGTTGGCTAAGGGGGATTTCCTGATTAGTAAATTGAGGTTATAAATACGTACGCATAAAGATTTTGCTAATATGGAATGCTAAAGCTCAGTACTTGGCTCTCTTAGGGATTCGAATTCTTTTAGGTTAAACAGCATAGAAATTTCACAGCAAGAATTCTCATATTTACTGACGACATTCTTAACAACCTGTGTTGTGATTCCACTATAAACTGTATACAAAATATGCAGTCCCTAGAATGAGATGGACGAGGCTTATGAACCTCGACCTATACAGTTGTACAATCTGGTAATGAATAGATGTTTTTTTTTTTATTAAGCATAGCAGTGTGTTTTCGCTTATTTTAATATCAGGCAACAATGTTAGAAAGTGGCCCCCCAAGAATACAATTTAAAATCACTAATGTGATATGGGCCTCTCCGATGGCGCAGTGGTAGGTAGCGTCGTCGCCTTTGTAATCAAGGGGTCCCGGGTGCGATCCCTGGTGGAGACATGTAGTGGTTCGGATCCCACTTTAAACTGTAGGTCCAGTCCCGATTAGCCTTACTGTGCATAAAGTGGACTTAAAACACCAACTCAACTCAACTCAACTAATGTGATATGAACTTTTTTTTCACTTGTGTGTATTTGAATATGAAAGTGAGGTACTTTAAATAATTGAGGGGAACAATCACAAATAAGCTTGCAACGGTATTGGGAGGTGTCACGAGTTCAAATTTTAGACGATTTCTGTTAATCTGCTAAGGCGATATCAGTACGAAAATTTGTAAAAAAGAAGAGGCAATTTTAGCTAATGGCAACGATGAGGATGAATAATGATAATTATGATGAAATTGATGTGTGGCACTTAGAAAAAAACAAAAACTTCAAAGTGTATTGCACCTACAGCTACCCCCTCCCCAAATACAAGGCAGTTAACAGAAGTGTATTTTTGTTCGTTTACGAGTCTGAGGGCTTAAGTTAGTATGTTCACTATAGCTATACATATTAAAAAAATGAAATGATCTGAGCAATAAAATATAACAATACCGATTCTGGCTTTTTGTCGGATGACGTAGTGGTAACGTTGTTGCAATCCCACACCTCTGATGGTGTATAGACTTAAATGTTTTGCATAATATGAAATATTGTTAATGGGAATGTGTTGTTTTTAATGTTCAATATAGAAAACAGATAACAAGAAAAAATAAAGAAAAGAAATGTTGCAGGTAGATACGGAGCCTCAACCCAAACACATATATGATCAGACAGGATGTCAACAATGCATTCATAACTAACATGTGATTATTCAAAAATTGAAATAGTGCAGTGGGAAACAATCAACTAACTAACTCTCTAGGCTTTTTAAACCCGAAGAGAGCAAATACAAGCACAAGAGTAAATAATTAAATAAGTTACAAGGGGTTCGAATTTTTTGATCTAGGTATGGATGCAGACAGGTACTAAGTTTTGTGTGTGAACACAATTGATAACGGAAACATCCTCTTCAATATAATAACATAGTGGTAATGTTGGTCTTGTCTTGTTCCTATCGATAACATAGTGGTTACACGAAAGAAAGAAATAAAAAAAATTAAAACACTGTCCCCTATTAAGAAATACTTCTCGAAATTATTCAACTATTTTTTTTTCTCTTCCTATCTTCGTAACTAAAAAATGTTTTGTCAAATGTTTGGATGACTATGAAAATATTGAAACATATGATGTAATAATAAAACGTTGTTGCATTGTAATCAAATGAATTCGTTGAATATGTAGAATATGGTAGGATATATCTTAAAATGTTAGAAGCTATTTGTTATGGTATTTTTTCTTTTTCTCTTTCTCTCTCTCTCTCTCTCTCTCTACTCTTTCTTAAATTTTCATCATCATAGTTAAAATTAATCCAAGAGAAAATATATATTTTGTGTTGACATGGGAAACATGCAATAAAAATGCATGATCAATAGTTAAGGTCAAGAGCTGAATAAACAGTGAGGGTGATACACGCAAGCTTCCAACTGTGTGATTAGTACAAAATTGAGAGATGGAAGGTTTTTGTTGCTAAACCTTCGGGTTTAAGAAGGCAAAAGAATTAGTTGGTTAATACGGAGCTAATTAGGAACTGGCATCCTCGAAGCTTCATGCTGCAAGCCTCGCTTTTTACAAGTTTATTTCCGACATGATCCTCATGCTTTTTTTTTTTTACAGATAACATCAAATGTCGTGACATGCGATTTTCTGGCTCTTCTATTCACAACACAAATACTTATGTTTTTTTTTTTATATCGCAACGATGAATATAATTAGGAATATATAGGGGGTTTGGTGAATCTCAAACTTCCAAGAAAAATAAAACTCCTGTAGGAACTTCCGTGTAGCAGTGAGACACACTAACTAACTAACTAACTAACTCTCTAGCCTTCTTAAACCCGAAGGTTCATGGCTGCAGCAACACAGGCCTTCCATCTGTCCCTATCTTGAGCAAGTTCTATATACTCTTTTCCATCCCTACCGATTTTCTTTAGGTCCATCTCAATGTTGTCTCTCCATCTTCGTCTTGGTCTTCCTACATGTCTCTTAAGTAGGATTAATTCAGGAAATGCATGTTACTTCTCTCTTCATAAACTTTTGTCTTCTCGTTTAATATCTAAGAAACTAAAAGTTAAAATATACAAAACAGTAATTTTGCCTGTAGTATTATATGGGTGTGAAACTTGGTCCTTTACATTGAAAGAGGATCAATTATTTACTCTTGTGCTTGTATTTGCTCTCTTCGGGTTTAAAAAGCCTAGAGAGTTAGTTAGTTGATTGTTTCCCACTGCACTATTTCAATTTTTGAATAATCACATGTTAGTTATGAATGCATTGTTGACATCCTGTCTGATCATATATGTGTTTGGGTTGAGGCTCCGTATCTACCTGCAACATTTCTTTTCTTTATTTTTTCTTGTTATCTGTTTTCTATATTGAACATTAAAAACAACACATTCCCATTAACAATATTTCATATTATGCAAAACATTTAAGTCTATACACCATCAGAGGTGTGGGATTGCAACAACGTTACCACTACGTCATCCGACAAAAAGCCAGAATCGGTATTGTTATATTTTATTGCTCAGATCATTTCATTTTTTTAATATGTATAGCTATAGTGAACATACTAACTTAAGCCCTCAGACTCGTAAACGAACAAAAATACACTTCTGTTAACTGCCTTGTATTTGGGGAGGGGGTAGCTGTAGGTGCAATACACTTTGAAGTTTTTGTTTTTTTCTAAGTGCCACACATCAATTTCATCATAATTATCATTATTCATCCTCATCGTTGCCATTAGCTAAAATTGCCTCTTCTTTTTTACAAATTTTCGTACTGATATCGCCTTAGCAGATTAACAGAAATCGTCTAAAATTTGAACTCGTGACACCTCCCAATACCGTTGCAAGCTTATTTGTGATTGTTCCCCTCAATTATTTAAAGTACCTCACTTTCATATTCAAATACACACAAGTGAAAAAAAAGTTCATATCACATTAGTTGAGTTGAGTTGAGTTGGTGTTTTAAGTCCACTTTATGCACAGTAAGGCTAATCGGGACTGGACCTACAGTTTAAAGTGGGATCCGAACCACTACATGTCTCCACCAGGGATCGCACCCGGGACCCCTTGATTACAAAGGCGACGACGCTACCTACCACTGCGCCATCGGAGAGGCCCATATCACATTAGTGATTTTAAATTGTATTCTTGGGGGGCCACTTTCTAACATTGTTGCCTGATATTAAAATAAGCGAAAACACACTGCTATGCTTAATAAAAAAAAAAACATCTATTCATTACCAGATTGTACAACTGTATAGGTCGAGGTTCATAAGCCTCGTCCATCTCATTCTAGGGACTGCATATTTTGTATACAGTTTATAGTGGAATCACAACACAGGTTGTTAAGAATGTCGTCAGTAAATATGAGAATTCTTGCTGTGAAATTTCTATGCTGTTTAACCTAAAAGAATTCGAATCCCTAAGAGAGCCAAGTACTGAGCTTTAGCATTCCATATTAGCAAAATCTTTATGCGTACGTATTTATAACCTCAATTTACTAATCAGGAAATCCCCCTTAGCCAACCAATTAGCATATTTATATAACCTTCTATAGAGGGAAAGGACATGACATTTCCGAGCCGGTATTATTGATGTGATATTCTTAACAGGTTAATACATCAATCTTTACGCAAACACTTAGGAATATTTGGAATGCAAACAATTCTTGTGACAAAACAAATAATTAGGAAATTCTTTTTAACCAAACAATCAACACAAATCTCTCTTTTTTATAGAGAAAAGGGAAGAGCATAACATTCCCGAGACAATATTATTGATATAATATTCTTAACAGATCAAAAACTTAATATTTACACACATACATAAGCGCATCAATCTCTACACAACCACACACACACATATACAAGAATATTTGGAATGGAAAAAATTCTCAGGAAGTTTCCCTTAGCCAAGCAAATCACCAGTTACATAACCCCCCCCCCTCTCTCTCTCTCTTTTATAGAGAAAAAAGAAGACCATGACATATCCAAGCTAGTATTATTGACGTGACATTCTTAATAGGTCGACGTCACATCTACACACACACACACACACACGCACACTCGGGGAATATTTGGAATGCAAAACTATTGATTTTGTCTGAGTAAAAACAACTAGGTTACATGAGAATTCTTGCTAACATTTCTGTGTTGCAGAAGTTTTTTTTTTTTTGGAAAAATAATTACAATTAAGAAATTATTAGCCCAGTTCAGTTTTAACATGTTCATATTTGAAAAAAAAATAATACAAAATACGCCTTGGAGATTTCAACCAATCCACACTTTACTAGATTGGATAAAAACTCTAACTATTGTCATTTGGAACCTTTAATTGCCACCCCCCCACCCCTTGTTATTTTTGGATCAATTACCTTTTCCAAATTAACAACAGGACTGAGGCGGTTCCTAAATAACAATAGTTAAAAACATATTTTAGCAAATTACGCCGGCATAAGCTAAGTACGTGTTGCTAGAAGACCTTCGTCGTTGCAAGTCACCTAACCCATTCACTAAGAATTAAGAAAAAAAAAATATTGACCTACTGAAAAAAAAAATTGACTTGTGTTCACCGAGTTCACAGATGATTACTCATTGATGACTCCGTCGTTGTCGTCTATCAAAAAAACCTAAGTACCTTAGAAACAGTGAGAGAGTTATCGAAAAATATCCCCTTGTCGATTTTTTTTGGTAACGTAGAGTAGGCGTAGAGAGGTCGGGTTTAGTGCATCGGTCGAGTCTAGGTGTCCTCTGTCCTCTCCTACCAAAATTGGCATAGGTCGTCATAGAACCAATTTTTCATCAATCGAAAATTTTCTAAGTCCAGCGTTAAAAAAATCTTAAATTGCAAATATCTCGAAAATAGTAAGAGTTATCGAAAAAATATATCGAAAAACACCCCCATCCCGATAGCGAAGCTACCCCCCTCTGTCGATTTTGGAGGTGTAGAATACGTGTACCAAGTTTTGGTGGTCCTGGGGTCAAGGGGTAAGAAGTTAGCCCAACCCCTCCCAAAACTTTTGATCACTCGTAACTTTTGAACAAATAGTCGCAGAAAGGTCGGGTTTAGTGCGTCGGTCGAGTCTCGGTGTTCTTTTTGATCTTCTAACAAAATAAACATAGGTCGTCATGGAATCAAATTTGACCCCCATCTGTCGAAAAATTTTCCAAGTCCAGCGTTAAATTGCAAATGTCTGGAAAAAAACAGTGAGAGAGATAGCGCAAAAATCCTCCCCGTTGACCCTTTTTGTCGATTTTGGTGATGCAGAGTACGTGTACAAAGTTTTTTTAGAGGTCCTGGGTCAAGGGTGGGCCAATTGCCAAAATATATTTTTTTTCATCGCTCGTAACTTTCGAAAGGATGATCATAGAGAGCTGGGATTTCTTGCGTTAGCATCGTCTAGGTGTCCTCTGTCCTCCCATACCAAAATAAACATAGGTCGTCATGGAACAAAAAAAAAATATTCCGAAAATTTTCTAAGTCCAGCGTTAAAAAAAATCTTAAATTGCAAATATCTCGAAAATAGTAAGAGTTATCGAAAAAATATATCGAAAAACACCCCCATACTGGCATCGTTAGATGACCCCCCTGTCGATTTTGGAGGTGTAGAATACGTGTACCAAGTTTTGGTGGTCCTGGGGTCAAGGGGTAAGAAGTTAACCCACCTCCCTCCAAAACTTTTGATCACTCGTAACTTTTGAACGAATAGTCGTAGAGAGGTCGGGTTTAGTGTGTCGGTCGAGTCTCGGTGTCCTCTGTCCACCCATACCAAAATAAACATAGGTCGTCATGGAACCAATTTATTTTTTTCATCAATCGAAAATTTTCTAAGTCCAGCATTAAAAAAATCTTAAATTGCAAATATCTCGAATTTTTGACAAACAGAGGTGTCCCATAGGACAAAAAAAACACGTGAAACTCTACAAAAGTGTGGTTATCTAACCGCAGCCGTTAGAACCTTTTACTTTTTTTTGGTTGGGCACCACGCACTCCTGGCGAGGTTATAGGGGCCAGGAATCCTAAAAAACAACAATTATTATTTGTTTGCTTGCGTCACAATACAGAAATAATAAGAGGCACGCGCGCGCGTGTGGCACATCGTTCCCCCGAGAGAGGTTTACAAAGGTCACGATATATATAAACATTGACCCCGGACTTGGAAAATTACGATAAGGTGCATTCATCCTTCAAAGGATGAGAGGATGAGAGAGTGAATTTCACTCATCACTGCTTTTCTGCGCCGTGAAACATCGTCAGCGCAATAAATGAGGCGCGGAACGTGGAGAGAAAGTGAGTTTTTGAGGTTTTTGTGGTCGTGGGGTCAAGAAATCAGGGTTGTGGTCAAAGATACATTTATGATCTACTTTCAGCTTTTCGTTTTTTGTATATATATCTTGTAGTTCTGAAAACACTTCAGAGAAATTAAACCCGTGTTCCTTAAAGTATGCATTAAGGTATCATATTACTATGTTCAATCCGACTATCTCCTAATCCTTTATCAGTTATAATCATTAAGCTTAAGGTGGCCGGTACTGTACGACTGTCCCCTATGCATTTTAAACTAATTTCCCGTATATGTCCATCCAGGCAACGCGCTGGACGAACAATACGCTTCGTTGAAATTCTGCTTTCACCTGAACATATCATCAGATGATAGCTATGAAATGCTACAGGAGACCCATGGAGAGACTGGTCTTCCCTATAGAACAGCTTGAAGATACTGTAAAATTCAATTTCAAAGGAAGATGGACCCAGAGCTCCGGTCAGTGTTCTTACGGAAGAAAAATCAACACCGCTGCTGTCATTGTGAGAGAAGAGCGTCGAATAACGTTAAGAGTAGTATCAAAATACTCAAAATGTTATTGGATACCACCCACGCATTGGTAACAGAAGTATGACACATAAGACGTGTCTGTGCACTGTGGGTTCCAGGACAGCTAGTATGCGAAGAAAAGGACGGCCACATATCACAAATATTGTTTCTGAATATCTCGCGATAAACGTTGTAAAGTGTGTTCATCCTCCCTGTAGTCCAGACCTAGCCCCATGCTTCTTTTCCCCAGTTTGAAGAAACGCCTTCGCGGAATGAATTTTACACCATCAGAAGTCTGAAAAGGCGATCCTGAAGACTAGCAAAAACCCTGCGACAAGTGCATCGCCCTCGTACTATGGATTGCATTCCCTAGTTTCATTTGGTGTTGATAAATGTACAGGAAATATTTTGTCTACAAGCAGTTCATAAAGAGAAGTTCACTGGAGCAGAGTATTATGGGTGAAGAAACGAGAAGATTGTCACTCAAGATTACTGGAGCATAGGTTGCATAATTCGAGCAAGCAAAAGTTCTCCACCGAATTTGCAGCATTCCTTTCACCCCATTTGGCAAGATGGTTCCCATCTTTGGACATCGTCGCCGAGGAATTTCGATAATAATATCCAACAACGTTCTTAGTCTGGAGATGCGAGTCTGCTTTTCCCCAATCTTCAGTTGGCATTTTACGTAGTAAATGAACCCGCAATCACGGCCCCGGAACGATGATTGTGGAGTCCTCTGCGGCCTCCAAGAGGAACGAAGTTAAAATGGAAGGGGGGACAGCGAGGGTAATGTCCCGTGAAAGGTTGAGGAATCAAGCTGCTTGCAGACAATCTCCCACCGCGTCTTAAAAACCCATGATCTTCCTGATGCGGATCAGGAGTAATGTCCCCTCTACAAATTCCTGCCGGAAACTCTAGGAGAGAAATGTTACCGGGTGGAAGTTAAGTAATATTCGCCGCACGTGGCTCGGCGGAGCGTGACGCTGCCTTCTGCGTGCAAAGGATGTTGGTTCGATTCCCAGAGGAGACGTTGCCTTCTTCGGAGATCTTGCAGAACGCCACTTATCGTCATTGGAACTGGCGGGAAGCATCCCGTAAACAGTTTATTGGCTTCATTCGTTACAAGGTATCTGTTCTCGTTTACATACCTTTCGATTATAATACCCTGAGGATTCTGAGTGTTGTGTCCAGTACACAGAAAAGAACTGATTGCTTCGATCAACAAAACACATTTGGTTAAACTTGTTGGTAGCCATAAACTAAGATTTTGGTAGCTTGTAACAAATTTAATAATAATAATACCAAATTTTTGGTAACTATAAACAAATCTGCACAATTACCAAAATAATTTGTTTCTGTTGAACAATCATTTGTTTGTCGCCCATTTAAATAAACGTTTGGTTGCCGGAAGCTATTTTCTGATTATTCCAAGGAAGCATTTTTCTCTGTGTATGCTTTAAGCCCTCATTCGAACGCCAGTTCGGTATCTTTGACATAGCTCGAGAGGAAGTCGACCTGACGCGTATCTAGTTTCAAGCCAGCACCTGTTTTTCTGAGAAGTGTTGTCACTTTTTCCTGCAGTGTTTAGACATCCATTCATTCACTGCGACGTTATACCCCCAAGGTCTCCACATTGTATGTAATAAAACATAACAACGCAAGAATACCAGCTAGGAAAGATGACGCAACCTCACGCTATGAAATCTCTAAAGAAACTGAATTGACAACTTCTCATTAACTCAACGTGAACTTGACAAGTACTGTCAGTTCCTAAAACGGACTCTATTGGTGAGAAAGGTTTGAGGGGAGTATATACTGGGCTACATGTGGACATGACGTATGATCGTCAGAGGCGAAGGAGATCTTTCGGAACTTTCTTTGCAGTAAAGTGGGGTTACAGTGAGGACTGGGACGTTACACAAAATATTCTCTGTACCTAATAGCATCCAGAGAAAAAAATTGCTTCTTACTTATATCTCGCAACTTAAACGTATCCCCCAGGTAATTAACGGAACAAGTTTAGGCGAGCTGTTAAGGAGATGAACTGGATTTCTTTAATCAATTTCTTGAACTCTTTAACAACGAAATAAATCTTGCGAAGAAAGATAACAACTAGTTCAATATCCTCAAACTATAAAAGCATAGAATGGACAAAATGCCTACAAGACCACGGACAGTCATTCCTGCTTCTATGTCTATTGCTTCTAGAAATGTGTTCCACTTTCATTGTTGAATAAAATATTTGCTTCTGTTTACTGCTTTTGATCCTTTCGCCCCCATTTCCTTCTAGGACCTGAATTATTTTCCAGTATTAGACATTGCTCGTGTGATTTCATTTAAGTTACACAGGACAATGGATTCAAAATTAAGCAGAATGTTGCATTTATTCATTACATTTTAAATTAAACAAGTGGGTTTTTAATTTTCTTTTATCTGGAGTATCAGTTTATCCATTTAAAAAAAAACACTTTAACAGAAAGTATCACTGGTAAACTAACCATTATACCCAGTTCTAAAAGATCCGTGGAGATATACTGACGTCAGACCAATAGGTATTGTAGCCAATGCTTTATAAACGGTAAGTTCTCACTACGTCAATTCGTATATTTTTAGTACCTGTTTCCAGCCCTGCGTCGTACATACAGACACAGACAATTTTAAATGCCCATGTCCCTGTTTGTAAGCGCTACAAATTTCATATTTTCCTCTTTGAACACAAATTTTATGTCCTTGTACATGCTGCTTTGTGTACTATTCAAGTTCATAATTTTTTCTCTTCATCCCCTTTGTATTTAATTATTGTTCCTTTCTGCTTCTTTGCGTACATTGTTAAGTTTCTATTCCGGAAGTAGACCGGAAGTAAATAGGTGTAGGTGGGTGTGGGTGTGGGTGGGTGTAGGCGTTACATACTTTAACTAGAAAGAAATTATGACACTCGTACGAAATACGAGATCATACGAATCATAGATTTGCAATAGTATAAAATCGACAAAAACATCATCAAAATAGGTTTTTCATTGTGGTTAAATTAATGAAAATAATAGGCCTCGTACCAAGTATGGCGTTGAACCTTCCTGATTACACTACTTATGGCGACGTTGTATTACACAAATATTTTCAGAGGTGATTCCAATTTCATCCCAACGAACGTCGGATGCAACGATTAAGTACATTCATACGATTGCGGCATATCCTTTATAAGGGAAGGATTGCTATCATTTTTTTTTACATCTGACCAATCACCTTTCGCAGCTCAACCTACTACTGTGAAGAACCATATAATTTCGTCTGTGCGTCGGCGACCAATCACGGGAGATGAATAGAGAGGGAGATGACATCAGCAAATCGAGCCAATAGATTAAGAGAGGCCTTTGGAAAGTCTCGTATTGATCCGCATTGGGAAATTATGTAGGCCTCACCTTGAAGTTTTACCATAGTGGTTTAAAGTATGGTGATTCCTTTTTGGAAATAGAGGTAGTTTTATCGTAATTCGGAGGTATTTCACCGCTTGTAATTTAAATCACTCATTCTACAGGATTGTGATTAAGGGCAGTTTTGTAGTTCTGGGAAAACTCGCAGCAGCAATTCTTCATAGTGAAAACGTCGATGGAACGATCGGAGTCATATTTATCAGTTTCAAGTCCACTGCATGCACAGATAGGCTAATCAGGACTGAAGCTACTGTTTAAAGTATAATGCGCACTCGTATTTAACACTACTTACCACTATATAAAAATAATGATAATTTTTCGATGACTTACATCAGTGGTCTTTCTTGAAGGTAGCACACCAGCATTTGCATATGGTGTTCTGTAGAACCATTAGGCCTACCAGGTATATCGCTCATCACATTGACGTGTGTAAATTTGCTGAACGAGAGATGATTTACAAATTTAAGCATCACTAACACTTGTTTCTATATGTCTCCGTTTATGAAGTACTAATAAGTTCATTTCGGAACAGAGAAAGTCCAGTTGGTAGGGTGTGTGAGTGTCATGCGAAGGACCCAGGTTCGATTCCCAGAGTGGGTGATCTCAGCTGAGAATTTTTCAGACCATGTCTCTGCGTAAGGTGGCTCTGGGGTTTACTCAGCCTTTAATAAGTTATTATCTGAGGCATTCTGGGGACAAAAGAGGCCGGAGGGAGGTGCTGGTCACATCATCTCCACAATGACAGAGATCGTGAACAGCCACCCACATCAGAAACTAGTAGTGCTATAAATGTAAAATTTGGCTGTCTTTGAGATCGCTTTAATGCCAACTTGGCATTACATGTATGATCTCAATTGGTCTCTTTGTTTACCTGATCGAGACACCAATCGGTACATTATCAATTACTGCAAATGAGAGAAAGATCAACCTATTACTATCTTAATTCGACATAAAAATCTGGGTCTACGGTTATTATTTATCCATACACTTCACAGAAGAAAAGTTATACAGATGTATCTTGTTTTCAAGTACGCGATACAAATATGTTTTACTGATTCAGAACCATTCGAAACCTATTTAAAGTACTGAGAAACTATTACTGTTAAAAAAAAAATGCTTGCACAATGATTTTTAAACAGCCGTTCATTATACGATATAATATTCCAATTGGTTTAATTTGTTCCAAACACAAGAAACGATAATTCCCCTCTCACTTTTTCATTGGTCAAGCCCTCTCGGGTTACCACTTGCGCAGAGATTTACTTTCGTTCGCTTCCTCCAGAGATTATCAGTACAGACCGTAGGCGCGTAGTCTGCGGGCGAACAGTCTCGAGTTTATCTGAGTTTTTTTCTGTGTGTACGCCTATATAAGGAAATAAAGGAAATTACTTAAAAAGGAAGTGTCACACGCATGTACACCACATACATACACACCACAGACACACACTACGTTCACACACACACACACACCGTAGATACAAACCACGTTCACATACGCATACATCACACAATACAAAAACACGCGCAAACAAACGCACGCAAAGCACCACAGAAACAAACCACATGCTCAAACACGTACACGACACAGACAGACAGTACAATTTCTACTATGAAATCAGACCCAATTTACTTCCAAAGTGCGGCTGTATCTTTCATATTACTGCAAAGAACCTTAAACAGGCAGAGTATAAACCTCCGAAGCTTTCTTTCCATTCAGGAAAATATAATCCCTTCTTACAAATTCTTGCTTATGCACTCCCAATGCCAGAAACAAAGGAACGCATGAAAGAGGAAAGAACCCATAATTTTTGTAGTACGCAATAAAGCTTTCTTTTATTATTAAATCTTTTATTAGGTTCCCCCGCCCCCTGCTCCCACCCGCTTTGGAAGAGAAAAGACGTTCTCATAAAGAGAATTGTCTCTGCGATTCTTTATTAAATCCTGAAACTGAACAACCGACGAAGGTGCTCTTGCTTTTCCTAAATGACCGAAATTACGGTTGGTGTGAGAGTGGGAAATTGCGACCACTGGGCATAAAGATACAGGTTTACAGGGCTATTTACCGTTGGAGAAACCTTTATCTCCGAAGAGGGCGACTTGTTTAGAAGTGCGTTTGTAATAGTTCGGTCGGCAGCATAGCAAAACCCTGTCACGAGTCCCAAGTAAGGCATTTCATTATCTTTAATGGGCGCTAAAATTCTCAGAGCGAATGGGATAATAGACTAAAAATCGGAAAAATATGGGCTAAAAGATGGTAAAATGAATCTTTAAAAGAATCTGTAAAAAATGGGGTAATATGAACCTGACAATGTTTCCAATAAGGAAACGGGAACTGAAAAATGTATACCAAACTGAAAGTAGGAAATTGCACATATGTATATAGATTGAAAATTGAAATTTAGAATGCAACGTTGAAACGTTTATATAAGAACGATGGAACGTTCTGTCATCTCATCTTCACGATTAGTCAAACGTAGCATTCATTCGCTGTTCATATTTTCCATCCTTAAATTCTAATAATTATGTATTTTATCTAACAATAAAGTAAATTAAATACCAAACATTATCGAGAAGCAATTCTCAAAACATTATAACAGGTGCGGCAGTGAAACGGGCAATTTGGCAACCCTGGAAATAGCAAGTTACGTAAGGAATCAGATAACGGGAGTGGTGCCATCTGGACAACAAAACTTTGCCATTGACACTGATATCGGTGTTCAGTCGAGATGGCGTCGTGGAGCGGTGAACAACGCGCTTTTGCCGTAAAGGCGTTTCAAAAAAACGCTGCGCGGCCACGTAGCTGTCGTTGTTTTTGTGAAAAGCCTTTACGGCAAAAGCGCGTTGTTCACCGCTCCACGACGCCATCTCGACTGAACACCGATATCAGTGTCAATGGCAAAGTTTTGTTGTCCAGATGGCACCACTCCCGTTATCTGATTCCTTACGTAACTTGCTATTTCCAGGGTTGCCAAATCGCCCGTTTCACTGCCGCACCTGTTACTAAAATATTAACATTACAATAAGTGTCCTTGCATAGCCATTTCAGTCTTCAAACTGCTTCCAACGGCTTCCGCTTGCTTTTCAATAAAATATAAGTTATGTGTTGTTCAATTTACGGTGCTAGCATGTCTCACGACTACAAAAAAAATCCTACAGGAGTTTATTTTTCCTAGAGGTCTGAGACTCACCAAAAATTCATATAATACTAACTATCCTCATCGTTGCGATGTAAAAAGAAACATGAGTGTCTGTGTTGTAAGTAGAAAAGCCAAAAAATCGCATGTCACAGCTTTTGATGTTATCGGTAAAAAGCATAACAAGAGCAAGGATCATGTCGAAAATAAACTTGTAGAAGGCAAGGCTTGCATCATGAAGCCTCGAGGATGGTAGTTTCTTAATTAGCTCCGTATTAACCAACTAATTCTCTTGCCTTCTTAAACCCGAAGGTTTAGCAAGAAAAGCCTTCCATCTCTCAATTTTGTATTTAATTCTGTGCAAATCACATGCCTGGAAGCTTGCGTGTATCACCCTCACTGTTTATTCAGCTTTTAACCTTAACTATTGATCATGCATTTTTATTGCATGTTTTCCCATGTCAACACAAAATATATATTTTCTCTTGGATTAATTTTAACTATGAGGATGAGAATTTAAGAAAGAGTAGAGAGAATACCATAACAAATAGCTTCTAAAATTTTAAGATATATCCTACCATATTCTACATATTCAACAAATTCATTTGATTACAATGCAACAACGTTTTATTATTACATCCATAGTCATCCAAACGTTTGACAAAACATTTTTTTAGTTACGAAGATAGGAAGAGAAAAAAGTAGTTGAATAATTTCAAGAAGTATTTCTTAATAAGGGACAGTGTTTTTATTTTATTTTTATTTCTTTCTTTCGTGTAACCACTATGTTATCGATGGGAACAAGGCAAGACCAACATTACCACTATGTTATTCTGTAGAAGGGGATTTTTCCATAATCAATTGTGTCCACACACAAAACTTAGTACCTGTCTGCATCCATACCTAGATCAAAAGATTCGAACCATGTCTCAGCCCCTGGTAACGTATTTAATTATTTACGCTTGTGCTTGTATTTGCTCTCTTCGGGTTTAAGAAGTCTAGAGAGTTAATTAGTTAGTTGTTTTCCACTGCACTATTTGAATTTTGAATAATCACATATTAGTTATAAACGCATCGTTGACGTCCTGTCTGATCATATATGTGTTTGGGTTGAAGCTTCGTATCTGACCAAAACATTTATTTTCTTCTTTTTCTTGTTATCTGCTTTCTATATTTAATATTAGAAACAACACATTCCCATTAACAATATTTCATGTTATGCAAAACATTTAAGTTATACACCATCAGAAGTGTGATTGCAACAACGTTACCACTACGTCATCCGACAAAGGTCGGGATCGGTATTGTTATATTTTATTGCTCAGGTCATTTCTTTTTCTGCCTTGTGTGGGGGAGGGGGGACAATTGTAGCTGTTGGTGCAATACACTTTGAAGATTTGTTTTCTAAGTGCCACACATCAATTTCATTATAATTACCATTATTCATCCTCATCGTTGCTATTAGCCAAAATTACCTCTTCTTTTTTACAAATTTTTGTACGGATATCCGTACACCCTGGGCCTTAGCAGATTAACAAAAATCGTCTGAAGTTTGAAGTTTGTATAGGTCGAGGTTCATAAGCCTCGTCCATCTCATTCCAGGGACTGCATATTTTGTATACAGTTTATAGTGCTTTCACAACACAGGTTATAACTCATTATTAAGTCTGTTAAAAAAATCGTCAGTCCATATGAGAATTCTTGCTTTGAAATTTTTATGCTGTTTAACCTAACAGGATTCGAATCTCCGAGAGATTTGAGGTCCGCCTATGGTACCTGATAGACGACACCTTTTGGTTTCATAGTGATGGTATTTTATTTTTATATCATGCGAGGTTAGAAAGAAAGTTCGCGCCTCAACCAATGCGATAATTTGTGTGATGATGCTGTCTGTTTCCGCGTTTCACTCATACCAATCGTACGTATATCGTCTCCTTCCTTCCCTTGCCGCATGAAGCTCGTCCATCCTATCGGCCAACTTTTTGCCTGCAGCCCGAAAAAGAGAATCGGGATTCTGCAAGTTTTTCATACCGCTTATTTTGCGAAGATTGTCCATAAAAATCATCTCGCACGGTGGACGAAATTCAGGCGCTATTTTGCTTAACTCAACGAGCCTTGCGACATCCTCACCTCCATTGAATGTGTACGCAAAAATTTTGTGCAGCAGTTCAAGTGGTAAGTCGGTTATACAAGTTGTCATTTTTACAAGGTGTTATTTAAATAGAAGTTTCTCGGTATTTATATATAAATTTTCTCGGGGAAAAATACAAAACACACAATCAAGTCAAAAATTCAATAAGATTCTATTTACTAGAATAAACCATAACGAATCAAACAAGAAAGTAAATTAAACTTTTAAACTTACGATAATTGATAGAATGTAACTTTAAAAAAAACAATAGTTATAAACATAATAATTTTTTTCAGCTCTGGTATTTATATATAAATTTTCTCGGGAAAAAATACAAAATTCGATACAAATACAAATTCATACAAATTCAATCTGTGTGAAAAACGACTTGAACCACCTTCAAAATAAAATAATTTTAGCTATTACGATAAAATTTTCAGCTATATTATTTATACAGAATTTCCAGAGACAAGTAACGTCTGATCACATCAAAACTCAATCTGATCGAAATTACTATGAAAAAATCACTTGATACACTTTTTTAAACTTAAAATAATAAATAGTATGTAGCTTTAAAATAAATTAAATACTTAACTTTTAACACTGGAACAACACATCCGTTCTCTTCAAAACACTCTCACGATACTGACTGATCTGTAATGCGAAAACCCTTTTAAGTAACCTAAGCGCGGATGAAAATATCCGAAACAGTAAGCCAATCAGAAGACACCCATCACGTCATAACCAACAACACGCTAGATACGGGTCTGCGTAATAACTTGTTGCGTAAACATTGCGTAATAACTTGTTGCATAACGTGGGTGGGCGTGGGTGCGTATAGGTGTACGTAGGTGTAGGTGTAGGTATGCGTAGGTGTAGGTGTGGGTATGCGTAGGTGTGCGTAGGTATGCGTGAGTGTTACATACTTTAACTCGTAAGAAATTATGACACTCGTACCAAGTGCGAGGTAAAAAAAAACACAGATTTGCAATAGTATAAAATCGACAAAAACATCATCAAAATAGGTTTTCCATTGTGGTTAAATTAATGAAAACAATAGGCCTCGTACCTAGTGCTACTTTGAAGCCCCAAAATTACTGTACTTGTACTTATAGAAAAAACTGGAAGAACTCACAGGTGTCTGTCCAGTAGTCCGGAAGTGGACCGTAAGTAAATAGGTGTAGGTTAGAGTGGGTGTGGGTGAGTGTGTGGGGGTGTGGGTGTGCGTGGGTGTAGGCGTTACGTACTTTAACTCGAAAGAAATTATGACACTCGTACGAAATACGAGATGAAAAATCACAAAGTTGCAATAGTATAAAATGGACAAGAACATCGTCAAAATAGGTTTTCCATCGTGGTTAAATAAATGAAAATAATAGGCCTCGTACCAAGTACGGCGTTGAACCTTCCTGATTACACTACTGCCATAAAATCTTTGCCTGATAAAGAAAATTTATACCCTGTGCATTGTAAGAGCTAGGAACGTGCGGTTTGTTGCAATAGTAATGTAGTGATGGAAATGTTTATTTCTGTACAGTGCTGCCATATGTGGACTGCGTTTGTCGCGCTACAGTCAGTAGCGTCAAAATGGCGTATGTGTGAGAGAAAGCACATACGGCTATCTCTGAAGAAAGGTTGCGCATAGCGACTGAGATGGAGGAAATCGAGTGGCCAGATCGATGCAGTGCACGCTGTTGCGGAGGCTCGTAACTGCATTCGCTCCCTCCTCCACACAATCCCATTCCCTCTCACGTGTTCATTGATGGAGCCGTCTCGCGTCACTACTTGCGCAGGTACTTCTTTTCGTTCGCCTACTCCAGAGATATACGTGGAAGAGTATAGTTGTCTATGATTTCACGAAATCCAATCACCAGCTACTGTGCAGCTATTGTTCCAGACAATGTGTGAACGAAGGGCACCTGGTGTTAAGGTTGGTGAATCTGAAGTTGCTCGTGAGTACCTGGATACCAAATTTCCAAACCGATGGATTTGGAGGGATGGTCCAATACCCTGTCCACCCAGGTCACCTGATGTAACCCCACTGGACTTCTTCGTGTAAGGGTTACGTGAAGGTTATCGTATACCAGTCATCCGTTGGTAACATGAAAACATTGAAGACAATGATGCATGTATACAGACGCCATTTTGGAAGCTACAGAGTTCAGTACCATAAACACGATTCACAGATTGCAGCACAGTAGGACGAATAGAAACTTGGATCATTACGTTAAGTTTCGTCGCAAACAGCACAGCTCTACCTCTTATAGTTCGCACTATGCATTTTCTTTATCAGAGAAAAACTTTTTGACCGCGGTGTATTTCTACATAGGTTCTGTGTCCGAGCACGTTAAGTAGTTGTGTTTCGATTTCGCCACCGAAGTTCACGGGATCGAGTCCCGGTCTGGACATGGTCATGAGAGTCCTTTCATCAAAATTGCACTTATCCTCGTTGTTGCGATTGACAAAGAAGGCAGGAGTACGACTTAAAATAACAAGCGTACTTCTATGACGGTGTTACTTTCAATATAAAGTTGGTAATGAAGAAGAAGTGAGAGTCAAATGAAATCCTTAATTTGTTCTTTTTTCTTATTTAGATTTCCCTATAGAGGGTTACACAAGTCTTCTGCATTTTGGCACAAACTTCTTGCCGATCTACATATATTTTCAACTTTAAGTTAGTGCCTGTGTACCTTAAGAAGAGTAAGGCTTTGTGCCATTATGAGCCATTGCGATGACCTGTCCACCCATCTTCCTGCGAACTGAAGCCATTGTCGAACTTTCTCCTCCATTAGTAAACTTGCTGATGTGGTAAGCATGCACAGGGATATTGATTTTCATATGCCGAGAAATGTCTGCAAGTTTAAGACTGACAGAGGGCAAGAAGCCACTCCTCTTCACTGGTGCAAGTGTGTATAGGAGGCGCCATCTTTAAAAGATCTTTAAAATGACAAAACTGACTTGATTAGTGTTGCAGCCTTGAAGTCGTTTTGTAAACAACAGTTGATATATCATGTAAATTTGAGTTGTATACAGTCTGTCCTACAATTTTTATTGGACTCAAGGTTTTCATTTGACTCTCCAAATATGTATGTTTAGTGTGTTTCTCTAAAATGATTATATTACTTGGTAGTCTTCATTGAAATCTTTTACAATAAATGTACACGATCAGAACGTTCATAGTCACTTTTCTTTAAATACAATCATAGCCAATCAATTTGATTCCTAGATGGCAGATTTCAAGATAGCCGCTACGTTGGTAACATACCCTTACAAGTTCACCCCCTTTCGTACTTCATACATGAAAATGTTTGCTTCGTTGTTTCTCCATCAATATTTGTTTCAATCGAGTGTTTCCACACTTTTGAACCACCATGTGCAAATACATTGCTTGTTAGCGAATTTAAATTTCTATGCTCTTTGGTACGTTTCCTCAATTTTGCCTTTTGAAATAGAAGCAAACAATTTATTGTAATTTCGTATTTATGAAAGTACTGTAAGTTATTCAGGTTGGTCCAGATCCACAAACAAAGAACTAATTTTCAAGTTGCATGTAATTTCTCAGAAGCATGACTAATAGTGAACATTCAGAACAAATTAAAGGATATCGTCCAATAATTTGGCTCGAATGTTTGGACGGAAAAGGTCACGGAATATGTTAGTCAGTTTATACGTAACCTCTCGCATGCGCGGTTGTTGTAATGACCATTCAACAGTCTGATCGGCAAGTTAAACGCATACGTGTGCTGGTTGTACCATTGAAATGACTTTTAAAGTCAGACGATGCGATAAATGAAACCGCACTCACATTACAATTACGAGACTTGTGCGTGGTCCCCCGCACACAAAAATTCATTATATGCAGATTAGTCCAATTAAGTGCCATGAGACGCATTTCTGGTCCATTCCAATTCAACGAAATGGCTCGTTACAAATGCTAAATCATTTCGTTCGCGGTAAACCCTTCGCCAACCTTCTCCTCTTCTTTCGTACAGCTTTAATCTGCGCATCACGTACAGCATCCAGCAGGAACATTTGCTTCTTATGGCACGGCCTGTGCAGACTCTCTTTATTCCCATTCAACGTCACCATTGGTAGGTCATAGATCTATACACGTTATCAACATCATGCCTACCCAATGACGTAGAGGTGACGCTGCCGCCCCATAACAAAGTGCTCCAGTATCCGGTAAAGGCATATAGTGGTCGAGATTCCACTTTAAACTACATGTGCAGTCCAGATTAGCCTATCTGTGCATAAAGTGGACTTAAACGATCATCACAGTTCCACTTTATCCACATATGAAGGGTGAGAGGAGAAAACAAGAGAAGTCAATGCTCGTCGATCTCCAGAGAAATGAACTTTTATTTGTGAAACGTTACTGGACATGTAAATGAAAAGGTACAAAAGCATATGCTCTGATGAATACAAGTGTCAAATGTATGAAACGGTAGAAAGCATGTTGAAAAGTTCAGTGCAGCATCAACTATGTTCAAAATATTGTAATTTCTACCATATTCAGGCCGACCTGCGTGGCAGAGTGGTTAGCAGAGTGTTCGAATCCCAGCCTGGGCATGGATGTTTTCGTGAGTGCCCCTTTATCAATTTGAAAATATCATCACTCATATTCATCGTCGTGATTAGCCAAAAGTGGCAGAAAAGCGGTGCTAAATAACAAAAACCAATCCCCATATTCAACGCACATTTGAGACTGTGATACCGATATCCTGTAGCAATTGACAGTCTACCAATGATAACGTTGAGTGTAAACAAAATGTATAAGCACCGACCTTTGACTCTCTCCGAAAGGTCCAAAAAGCAGGCTTGAAGTATGGGCTTGTAGGAAGTGACGTCAACTAGTGCAGTTCAAAAGCGCCAATTAATCGAGCCAGTAGCGCACAGCACGCGAGATTCCAGTCTTCTTTACTAGACTTCTGCACTCGATGTTCACTTGTTTGAAATCGTGGAAGTGGAAAGTCAGCGAGATGTTGGTTGTAGTTCTTCTAACGTATGGAAATATAAGTATAAGAACTTTTTAAAATAAGAGGGAAATAATGTGTTCTTAGTTTTATGTACCGATCAATTTGGCGCTGCAGTCGAAGTGCTATTCGAAAGATTTCCGCTTCCAGTCCAAGCCTTGGAGACTGAACTGCGAGACCATTCACGAAGGGTGTTTGCTTCCAGTACGGTCTTCCACCTTTCGCACACGGTCTTCGTATGCGGAGGCATTGTATAGACGCTGCAAGGCGTAAGTAGGAAAAGAACACCTGATCTCTTCCTAACGTAGAAACTTGTATCGTCAATGCAAAGTCTCGTGCAACCCGCTTACACAAGGCTCATCATCATTAAACTCTCTGCGCCAAAGAGTAATGACTCTTTGGTGATTGACGAGTCGCTGTGTGTATGGCAGGCGATTATGTGCAATTCGCGGTCATCGAGCTTTATCTGGATCAGCTCCAGACCACCTCTGTGGGGAGCCGGGTAATCAATTATGGTCCCCGGTGGTGGTCCTGGAAATGGGCATCGGACGGACAGAAAGACAAATTACCTTTGGATTCAGAAGTTGTTTCGTGGGAAATCCCTTCTGATGCACCAAAACTTCTCGAAGGGAATTAGTATCGGATACACGACTTTATGCCTTCTGATAGAACAGAACACTAGGAATCTTGAAAATAAAATCTGGAGATACATAGTAAAGTCATTCCCTTCATGAAATCCAATAATAGCTGTGGATCTCGCTCAAATTCAAAACAACTAAGGATTTAGTCTTGAAACTGGTGATGCTGCGTATGAGAATATGTATTTAGATCTGTTGCAGATATGTTTTTTATATATATATATATAAAATATTTATTGGTTGTGGACAAAATCCATGCACCAGTTAACAATTTATCAATTGGTAATATATACATGTATGCACATAATATTTACTCACAATTATTCCTTTCATAATAAATTGTTACCAAATTTCATACACTTTTCCAGAATTATATTCGACTTATATATTTTGTAAGAATATAGATTACCGAGGATGAAGGTGAAGTCAGTAAACAAGGCAGTGTCAATGGCGCTTGATGTCCACTCCTGTAAATTCCTGTAAAAATGGTTCTCTGTAAGTTTCATAAAGTTTGCATTGAAATATAATGTGGTTCGGAGTTGCAGTATATTCATTGCACAAACAAACTGGTGAAGTCACTAAATTCTTCTTGTACAGGTGAGCTGCGGCGATAGTGTGATTTAACCTGCAGCGCATTATAGTTGTGAGGGAACTCCGGGAGAGTTGAATCTGTTTGAACCAACATTCCTTTGGAATTCTTTTTTGTATAGAATAGTAGGCCTTACCGCATTGAGCCCATATTTGTCTACAAGCTTTGCCAGTCAGTAAATAGTATTTGTTTAGTGTGTGATTCCAAAACTACGGACGGAAACTTTATTGAAATCGGCCGTCGGATTCTTTGATTCGCTGCATATTTTGCCAAAGTATCTACTATATTGTTCCCTTCTATTAAAGAATGTCCAGGTGTCCAAATAAAGTTGATATCATATCCCAATCTCGTTAATTTCAGTGTGAGTATTTAATGAGCTCGAGGAACAAAATCCATTCCAGTTTACATTGTTTACTTACAACAATAAAAACGCTTGGTTGTTGCATTTAGATGCTGTAAGAACCGTAATAGTTTCATTATAGCATATGAAAACTTATACATGCACAAGATTTAAACACGATCAAAATCCAATTTCATCCAAGCTGTTTGTAGACAAGTTAAGGAAAATTTAAATAGCACTTTCTATTTCTAGCATTCTAATTGTCGTTTAGAAATAGAACAACTTTATAAAAACTGATGAACAGTGAAGTGCACTACTTATCCATAAATTTAGAAAACTTATTACATATACCAAGTACTCACTTACAATTTATTTTTAAGGACAACAAGTTAATTAAGTTCGTTAATAATGGAACTACAAAATTAGTTCTCTTAATTATGTTTTCTTGCATATATGTATTTTTGAAGATTTAAGTGTTAACAAGCTGCAGTGGTTCGGTAGTTGGATCACAGGTGAGAATTTTCCTGATGTTGTCTCTGCATGAAATGGGTCTGGCACTTCCCCTGCCTCTGTGCAATGTATACCTGAGAAAAACTCTGTGGGGTAAAGAAAGGAGTGTCGTGACCATTACATCGTTTCCAATGTGGTGATGTGATGATCTAGAATGTGTGGATCCCTACCCACATCCCTTCCGCGTCATCATGGCACGGTATATTGCACATGAGATAGCTTGACCTTAACAAAGGATACTAACTGTTCACCTTCATACTAACAAACTTAACTGAAGAAATGTCGGACTGCGACTGTCTTCAAATATATATTTATGGTGCACCCAAGTCCAATTTATAATCATTATTCATCTTTATGCAAGATACAATATTGAAATTTGTATTTAAAGAACGCTTGCATCCACTTTTTGTAAATTAATAGGGAGAATGTTAAAATATTGTAAACTTCGCTGTAACTTCTGACAATGTTGATGTTGTCTTTCAACCTTCTTAATGTAAATTTTTCTTTCACTTCTTGATTGATTGATTGATTGATTTTGTGTTTTAAGTCCACTTTATGCACAGTAAGGCTAATCGGGACTGGACCTACAGTTTAAAGTGGGATCCGAACCACTATGTGCCTCCAACGGGTATCGAACCCGGGACCCCTTGATTACAAGACAACGACGCTACGACTGCGCCATCCGGGAGGCCCTCTTTCGCTTCTTACTTTAAAGTAAATTCATAAGGGGAAACATGACCGTAGCTCCAAACTCCAAGAGTAATAATAATCTTAGAGTTCACATGAAACCTGGAAATGACATTTGTATATTTCCTGCTCCTTTACATTACTTCGTAATTGGAATTTAAGCGCTTTGGCAGTCAGGATATTTCAGGCCAGCAACAACATGTTTCATTTTCCTTCGCCCTTTGATATTTCCAAGATCAAGTTCGGAAAGTATTACAATGCCTCATTTCCGCTTCTCTGAAAAGAAAGTTAAACGTCTTCTCTTCCGGTTTTTTTCCCGCGTTAGAGGCGGAAGGCGTTTGTGATAAATAACCGAGAAAACATGCTGTAACTTTTAATTTAACTCGGTGGTCAACTTTGATAAAGAATTTCCGGCTCTTTGGCGCCTCCATTGCCAGTGGGAGTTCAAAGCGGAGACCGCATGCTTGGGAGCTACTTGAGCGTCTCGGAGGAGAGGAGATGAAACCGCCTCCTCGGGGAACTGAGAGGAATCGATGGCAGACCGCGAGATCGAGTCACGACGAGTAGTTGGGAGGGGGCGCGAGAAAAGGGAGGGCAAAGAATCTTCGCAGAGAAGTTGTAGATTCTTGGCAGGGTTACAGTACAAGCGATGAACAGGAGAGAATTGGAAAATCTGTGCGCTAGGTCAATTATCAATGGAGATGAGCTTCTTGTCTCCACGAGAGGCCCTTTTAACGTTTATAATGCAGCGCCTCGGAAGCTGCGATGAATCTTGAAGGACGCGTGGAGAAAAGTCTCGACGCAAGACGATATTTGCAGTGTTGATTTAATTACGCAATATCTTGCCAGTGTTACTCTCGCTGATTGTTGCTGCCTGTTTGTTAGTCTAGCCCGCCGTACATTGCGGTTGTGCGGGTTCCGTACCCTACAGGATTGATTTCATCTTTCTCGGAAAGCACCCGTGCTACGAGCCAGAGGGTTGTTTATTCTGGGATAGTTTCCGTTACCAAGTGTTGTTGCCAAATTTAGTTTCGTGCAAATATGGAGACTGACCATGTTATTGCACGAGTCCTGCTAAAGGGCAAGCAAATAAGCTAATCTGGCCCTTAGAAAGTTAGTCTTTTCCTCTCGAGCCCTGGGTGTCGGTTACAAGTAAGTTTTCAAATTACCCTCACTCCGACCTCCGTCACAGAGTGATTAGCACAGTACGCTACGATGCAAGGATCCCGAGTTCCAAACCAGGCATGAGAATGGGTGTTCTTTTACTGTTCCTTGTTTAGTTTAATCATAACACCCATCCTGATTTTCACGATTACCCAAGTGTCAGAAAAGCGAAGTAAAATCAAATCAAATTTCCCTCACAAAGGGAACGACAGCTCTGCCTGGCGGAAATCAAAGCACGTGCTTTGTCAAGCGCTCTTAGTAGATAGAAGCACTTACGTGATGGCTGACAAGGTCTTCCAGCAGACAACAGACCACCCAATTGTAACAAGATAAGGGCCTACCCGAGGGCGCAGTGATAATCAAGAGGTCCCTGGTTCGACACTCGGTAGAGGCACATAATGGTTCAGATCCCACTTTAAACTGTAGGCCCAGTCCCGATTAGCCTTACTGTGCATAAAGTGGACACCAACTCAACAAATCAACCAACCAACCAAGCTAAAACTGATTTGTTGTTGTTTTATGTCCACATTATACACAGATAGGTTAATCATGACTTGACCTACAGTTTAAGGTGGAATCCGAACCACTGTGCAATGTGCTTCCAGCGGATATCGAAACCGGAACCCCTTAATTACAAGGTGACGACGTTAGCACTACGCTATCGGGAAGGCCAAACGTCTGAAGTATAGGTCAGACTTGATCATCTCACCTGCAGTATTGGAGGGCAGCGAATGCTGCTTTCGGCGCGAGCTTCCCGCCTGTACACCGCACCTCAAGGCCAGTAAGCCCTAGAGCAGGAGTGACGGAGCAATCGCGACCGACGAAACCAACTGCCTCGTTCACTTCTCTATTCCTCTTACGACACTACAGCACCACTGCTCGCTCTGCAGTCCACACATGTATAGAGGTTTCGCAATTCCGTGCAGTACAAATCGACCAAGGTTGTCAGAATTCGTACATTTTCTGTCTTCTCTTTCCATTTCCGTTTCCTTGTGTCACTTTTCTACCAGTTGCATTAGTTGCGACGATGAGAATGACGTGACACAATGAACGATTGGTCTCCCCGATGGCGTAGTGGTAGCGTTGTCGCCTTGTAATCAAGGGGTCCAGGGTTCGATACCTGGTGGAGACACACAGTTGTTCGGGTCCCACTATAAAGTCTTGATCCAGTCCCGATTGACCTTACTGTGCATAATGTGTACTTAAAACACCAACTAGAACAATGAACGATGGAACAAACACAAAGGTACATCTACTCCTTTTCTAGGGTTCGAACCTGTAACCTCTGGCTAAGTAGCGCGTTACTCTGACTGCTACGTCACGGAGGCCGGCATTTTCTCTCTTTGACCACCTGAACGGTATCATTGACAATCTCCCTCTGCCTCCCCGATGACGTACTAGAAACGTCGTCGCCTCGTAATCAAGGGGTCTCGGGTTCGATACCCGGTCGAGGCACATAGTGGTAGGTCCAGTCTCGATTAGCATACCTGTACATAATGTGGTCGTAAGACAAAAACTCAAACTCACAAACAGACAATCTCTCTTTCACTTAATACCTTAGCACTGCTTGTAACTTAGTTACAAGTAAAGGAACCGTTACAGTTGTTGAGATTTTGAGAACTAGAATGTTTAAGATGAAATGGCTCCAACCGGAAAAGAATAGTTTCAGACGAAAGTCATTTTTCAGCCTAAAAGTCGATTTTCTGCGGTACTTTTCGTCCGTCCATTGTTGATATCTTTTTCATTTTCTCCCTTTTATCAGCGAGGAAAAAGGCCACCCTCATCTCTTACAAAATCCTTTCTGTTCAAAGGCAATTAGGGGTTATTTGGCAGTTGGAAAGAGCAGGACGCTGCAAAGGAAACCAAGCAGAGAGCGATAAACAGAAAGAGCAACCAAAAAAAAAGTATACTTGCGGATGAAATAGCTATTTAGTGGGGCTGCAAAAATTATTGACAACTTATTGCTTGGGTCTTTTTCAGTACGTTCAGGTGATATTTCAATTTGGCTTTGAAATTAGATGAATGGTTGAGGTTGTCGAGTTGCCCTTGTTCTGGTAAAATACGGCATTAAACCCTCCCTTTGTGCGTAAACAAGGGAAAAATTATACAGGGCCCATGTATGTTCGTTCTCTTTCAAATCCTTTCTCTCTTCCTGTATTTTTCTATTTCTTCATTTTTCTTATTTTACGTCGCTTTTCTATCTCTCGATTTATTCGCCACGATGAGGATGAATGACGAACTAATTGAATGATTTTTGTGACCAACATAATAACACAATCATGCCTTACCCACAGTTCGAATTTCAGAGGCTGCATCGTATCATGCTAACCACTTTGCCTGCAGGATATCTCTACATGTATCTGTTCTGCTCTTCTCTCTATCCCATTATGTCTTTCTATCTTTGTCTCTAAATCTCTGTCCTTGGTTCATCTCTATCCGCCATATTTATTTATATATCTAAACTATTAATTCATCATGTTAATCAAAATAACAATGTTGTTTGTTGATTTCAGACCGTGACATCACAAATGTGTGTCTACTTCTCTAGTCTTTCATCTAGCAACTACCGCTAATTTTCATTCATTTTTACACTTCTTTACTTGGGTATGTTCAAGTTACTTTTGTTACAATCAGATATAGTTTTTCACTTATATCATAAAATTACTCCAATACCGAAATATTATATATTCGTATAAATATTGAATTTGTTAAACTTCTATTCTATTCAAGACGTTTATTTTATAATATACTTCCAAACCTGTCTCTGATCGACACAAAACGTCACAAAATTAAAATGTATTTTATTTCACGTCGCTCATTCTTTCCTGATGATAACACTGCCCAACAACAACAACAAAAAATTTCATACCTCCGGGGTCAAAATAGGTGATTGTTAAGGAAACGATTCCGCTGATTTCGAAAATTACCATAAATGTCCTGGCACGTCAGGTTTAAAAAATATGAAGAGATTTAGTGTTATCATTATATATTATACGTAAAGTAAAACGCTCGCACTGAGATTGATACATGGTCACACCTATAAAATTTGGACACACTTATAAAATCATGCCACAATCTTGTTAAATGAGCTTACAAATGCACAATTGATATACATGCGATGATACGTAACAATAGCGTAGATAACAGGGGGACATGAGGATATATCCCCCTTTTGACGTTTTTTTTTTTAATCTTGGGAATCAAGGTCTATCCAAATTTTGATGATTACATGATTTAATGTACCACTAGTATGCCCCTTAGCCAGACCATATCTACGCCACTGATACCTTATCTTGTAACGAAACATGTCTGTTACCTTGCTTACAAATGCTGGCGTTTGTGCTGCCGCTTGTAATCCTGTTTATTCTCCCGCATAAGAAAACAACAATAATCCCCCATCATGGAAGGATCCTTACGACCTTCGTATCTCTTCTCCATCATGGAAATGTCTTGATGAAACCTTTCACTTTGTTCATCACTAACATCTCCTAGATTTTTAGGTAAAAAGTCAATATGTGAAAGGAGGAAGTGCATTTTCAAAGACATACTGCAGCCCATGTTTTTGTAGTATTACAACAAATTTGTGACCAATGTTTTGTAATTTTCTGCTTTTCTGTTTCCAAGTAACCCACATACAACACTATTAAAGATCTGCCAAGCTATTAACTCATCTCCTTGTAAAATATTTTCAAACGTTTCGTCCAAAATGACCTTCCTGATTTGAGGACCGATGAAAATTCCTTCCTTCAATTTTGCATGCGTCATCTCAGAAAACTTATTTTGTATATACGTAAATGCGTTTTTTTGAGTGCCTTCACAAAGTTCTTCATCAACCCAAGTTTGATGTGCAAGGATGGAAGAAGAATTTTATGAGGCGGAACCATGGTTCAGCTTTTATGTTACATACTCCTGGAAAGAATCCCTCCCGTTGCACCACATAATGTTTATCTTTCGCACGGCTGTCCCACAAACACAAACAGCAAGAATATTTCGTGAAACCACTTTATAATCCAAGCAGTAAGCCAATCACTTTTAGGTTGCCACATATCTTCCAACAATGATCCTCGTATTTTATAACACACACAATTACAGACATATTTTCATGAGTTTCTTTCAAACCGACAGAATGGAACACCGGAACTGATGACAACGTATTACCATTATGAAGGAATACTGCTTTCAAACGAAATTTTGAGGAATCGATAAACAATCGCCACTCATCTGGATTGTATACAACACCTATTTTGGTCATCAAACCAGTAAAGTCTGTACAGAAACACATATTCCCCTCCATAGCAAAATATTGTGCAAAGGGCTGGTGCCTGGGGCAAAACTTAGAATTTTTTGTACCAGGGGCAAGTAATTGCCATTGCTGAAGTCTAGAACGTAGAAGTTCGGATGCTTCTTTGGACAAATTTAAGTCCCGTGCTAAATAATTTAAGTCTTCCTGCTGTATTAAATGTATGTCACTGCCGGAATGTACTGGTGCATAGTCCGGATCTTTTGACGTAGAGGCCGCTGGCTCCGGTGAAATGTCCGGTTCAGGTTCATATTTCAGGGGGTACAGGTATAGGTAAATCGTCATTGTGAGGCACAGGTAGCATGGCAGAAGGAATATCAGGATACTGGATGACGTGTTTACTTTTTCTAGACATGCCTGATATCTTAGTCATGCAGAAGTAACAGTCAGTAAGGTGGTTTGTTGGTATTCTCAACACCATCGTTACAGCAAACGGTAATGCTTTTAATTTTCCATGTAACCACAACCTAAGATTTGTTGTACAAGTTATGCAGCACTGATGAGGAGTGTTTTAAAAAGTATTTTAATCTTTCACTCTTCCATTTCTGCTGGTTTACTGGGTTTACTTTACGTTCTTCATTTCAACAAATTAGCAGTACAAGCGAAATTTTCCTAATGCAATATCTCAGAACTGTGACATGATGTGGAAGTATCATTATAATTTCCGTTATCTACGCATTAAAATCATTAAGAATCACCAATTATTTCCTTGGAGGTAAAAATCATGTTGGGCAGTGCAATCATGGCAAGAGCTGATAAAAAAAACGAGAAGAGAAGCACAGAATTTTATGTGCCTTGCTGTGGATAGATTGTAGCGTAGAGGCCGCAATACGAGAATTGGAATCGGAACAAGAATATCAACCATCAACAAACAGATATGGGTAAAAGTTTCCAACACTGTCAAATAATTTCCAAAGGCGGACTCCCTGTGAAATTTCCGTTCTTGCTTCCGAATTCCATAAAAATGATTCTGATACGCCTATCTGCTTTATATATCCCTCTCGAAGATAAATATCATTCGTTTCAGTGAATTCCTAAAAATCCTTTATGCCACACTTCACTGTCGTAGCGATCGTGGCAGATGCTCTATCGAAATTCCGGTTCACGAACTCTCGTTCCGAATCCGAGTCCCCGTCCTAGTTGCATTGGCTGCTTGCCATTGGCTGTGACGAACGCCAGCAATTTCTCTCTACGGAAGGAAGTTCGAACGTCGGCATGAATACTATATTTAAGACAGGGAGTTCAAAGCACGTAAGGAATTTCAATGAAATGGTAGATTTAGAAAATTCGAAAACATGATATTTAGTTTAAATCAGATTAAACTCCGTGGAGCAACAGCTCTTCGGGTATCAAGGTCTACCATCAACACCGAAATTTTCGAGCTCTCATCTGAATCTAACCGTTCGTACCAGAGATGAGACTGCTAATCACTCTAGCACACTTGACATCTTAACGTAGATTAGTTGATAAATAAATTGGTAAGTTACTCATTGCCGTGGTGGGGAGTGAGGTTTGAATTCTGGTCCATCGTCCATACTCAATGTACGACATTAAAGTAGAGATTTAGAAAAGTAATGTGCAATAACGGAAATAAAAATTAACCATTACCTCAGTTTGTATTTTCATTTTGTTACTTATAGAGATCTTGAGGGCATCCACGATGGCGCAGTGGTGGTGTAGTCGCCTTGTAATCAAGGGATCCCGGGTTCGATACCCAGTGGAGGCACATAGTGGTTCGGATCCCACTTTAAACTGTAAGTCCAGTCCCGATTAGCCTTACTGTGCCCAACGTAGACTTAAAACACCAACTCAACTCAACTTATAGAGATCTTATCTTAAATAGAGATCAACCATCATAAAGTGCAAATGGAGCTTGAAATAGGTGCCTTGCTCTTAAATACCCGCAACCACATTTACGGTACTGTTGCATTAGGTTGTATAGCGTTAAGGATTAATGTTCGAAATTGTAATTCGGAAATCGAGACAAGAAAGAATTTATTGATTCCAATATTGAACACTGCTTATCGTATATGGTACTACACAAAGCTCAGAATGATAAAAAGACAAAAACTGGTTCGTTGGAGCATCTAACACGGCCGTACTTCTGGAAAGGTAAGTCGAAATGGAGGACACAACGTACTCCTTATGAATACGAGAACAAAGATATGTCTTCAAACTATCGGAACCTATTATAAAGAGGTGAAAAGCTTCTTTGAAATTCACTTTATAAGCAGATAAGTTAATGGATAGAGCAAATACACTGAATGTGTTTTCCCGTCTGAAATAGAAAAGTTCTTAGTACAATCTGACGTCACTCGTTGAGATATTACTATTTCGTTTTCATTAGGTAAATTTCTCGTATCCATAGTTACCAAGAGGGGAACCAAATTATATTTTTGTGATGGGATAATTATTACTAAACTAACCTTTCGTCGAAGCCAGGATGCCATCTAGTTATCACTACATTCTCCTCCTTAATTACATATTTGGAGGGTAAAAAATTCAATTTCCGATTATATCTCCTGGCCTGAAGTTATTCCCTGGTTTTCGCCAGCATATCGAAGATAATGCTGAAGGACTCTTTCTTACATTTTCTTTCATTTCGTCCTTGTCTTATTTTCCCTGCTCTCTCCCTTTCTTTTTCTCTTTCCCCTTTAGTGGCTAACCTAACAGTGCAAATGCAAAACGCCAGATAGATTTTTTTAAAATTATCATTTTAACGTGAATAAAATTTCCAGTGAAAACTCAGCAACATAAATTAGAACTAGATAACTTTCTCTGTCATTCTCTTCCGTACCAGCTTTCTGTCCTTTGTGGAAGCTTCTTCTTTCACCTAACCCATCTGTTCAATCTGTGATTACAAGCAGGCACCGACGTGATCTTAACCGAAGACGAAGAAAAACAAATTAATATTAATGCCGCGTTCCACTGCTTGCGGACTCCCTCCCCTGCCCTCTCTCTGCCTTCGTTCATTAGCGATTCGATTACAAAGGCTCCTGAAAGCTAACCTCGAGGAAATAAGGATGGATATCGTTAATTATTCTACGCCCTTTTCAATTTTCTGTGACTTGTAAGTTTATGTCTGCTTTATTTTACCCTTTATTTTCTAATTCCCCTTAATTTGTTTCCTTCAAGCACTTGAGCTGAATACAGGGATGGTACAGGTAAGAAGGACCACGAACTATTTTTACCATTTTCCCGAGTCAGCTGTGTGAAAAATCAATACAAGAACACTCAGATGTTGGGATTATTTATTAAGAATGAACATGTAGAATCAATTAAAAACTCTTTATTTATTTAGAATGAACATTTAGAATGAAATTCAGAACTTTTATTTATTTCGAATGCACAAGAAGAATCCATTCAAAACTCTTTTTATTTACGTATATTACGAGTTCTATTTACATGTCTTGCTTCGATAAAAGATAGACCATCCTTCTTGGTAAATCTTGTACATTGTGTCCCGTAATGACGAGACACGTTTTATTTTTGTATTTCAAAGTCTGCCGCTGGGATACCAGTATAATGCTCGTTTCTTTTCAATATCATTGATCCTTCACGCTGTTGCCTTGGACGCCATCAGAAATTCCAGGCACGAAGGCGATTGTGTTAGGAAACCCCGCACAGCTCTAGTACTCAAGCAGCATCCGAATGGAGATAGCAGCCATCCTATCTGATGTGCTGCACCGCGCTACAGTTGGGATGGCTCGAGAATATTCGCGTCGAGATGAAGACCGTCCACCAGTGGTTCTCAACCTTTCTTGAGGCCGCGGTTCGCTAAATTTGTTTTTCAAAGTTGATGCTACGATTCCAACAATGTCACTCGCATACAGCTTTCTACTTTTTAAAACTTTACACGTTAATTTCTTATCGCAGTCAAAACTCGAACGAAAGGCTATCTTTCCAGGTGGTATCCAGCTCAGACTCAAGTTGTGGTCTCCCCGATGGCGCAGTGATAGCGTCGTCGCCTTGTAATAAAGGGTTCTCCGGGTTCGATTCCCGTTGGAGGCACATAGTGGTTCGGATTCCACTTTAAACTGTAGGTCCAGTCCCGATTAGCCTTTCTATGCACAAAGTGGACTTAAAACACCAAATCAATCCAATCAAATCAGACTCAAGTCGCAAACTTCACGAGAACCTCTCGAGGCCATGTATAACGATAGAGCCTGGCGGTTGAAGAACACAGATCTAAAAGATGCGATGTTCAAAAGTTGAATAGTGATAAAAACTGCTGTTCCTTGGTTATTTATAACGCATAATCCTTAAAAAGTATGCTTCTTCCGGTCGTAGATATTATTGATAAATATGTGTCCCATCATTTTAAAGCACTCATTTTTAAGAGACCGGAAAGCCAAGATGAAGATGCAGCCTCCTGGGCGTTGAGTGGTCGACCTACGATCCCATCACCGAAGATTCTGAATTCGAGTCTCGATTTGAACATGCGTGCTCGTTTGTTCTTGTCCTTTCAACAGTTTCATCCATTAATTATTCATATTCATCGTCGCGATAGCCAAAGTCGCAGAGAAGTGACGCAAACAAGAAAAATATAAATTACAAAGGACTAAGGTTGACGGTCAATGTTGGCATTGGACTGATATAACTTTGGCAGGGTGTGTGTTGCTGCTGTAATAATCTCCGGGTTTAGAAATCCCAGAGCGTTAGTTAGCTATCTGGTGGAGAAAGCGACGCCAGCAACATTCCAGAATTCAGATTCCTCTCGTTCTGTCTCGTGTTCCATTCTACCGATGATTTCTACCAATCACATGTGTCGCGGAGCTCTGAAGGGAAAGAATGCAGGAAACGTGAGATTTTGTGTCTCCCTGGAGCGAGATATCCAAGGATCGCGCGCCGTGCAAATGAAGAAATATGCCCTAGCTCGCCTCGGAGAAGAAAACACTCAGGTGAGAGGGATCGCGGAGCAGGTTGTCGCTTCATTCTCTCTCTGGAGGCGCTACGAGTTAGCGCGTGGCTCGCAGATACACAGTTCACCACGGTGGGGCTTCACCTTTTCGACCAGCTCGTCCTTCCAGTAAAGTTACGGGTAGGCTCTATTACAGACATAAAAACTACTTACTTTGCAAATGCGTTATTCTCTTACTGCTTCCAATCATCATCATTAGATTCGTTGAAGCCGCGGATCTTGGGCTCATCTTCACACACTAGGTAACTTTTGAGAGCCTCTAACATACTGATATGGAGACCGGTGATTTTACCCAAGCATTTATGACCAAGAGAGCGTTCATCGTATCTTTCTGTTCAAAATTTAATTCTTGTAGTCGATAATTTCCCATAATTTCTGTCCTACATTCGACCTCCGTGGCGGAGTGGTTAGCACAGCGCGCAACGATTTCAGTGGTACCGAGTTCCAATCCCGGCCTGAGCGTTGGTGTTTGTGAGTGACCCTATGTCATAATATCATCACTCATCCTCATCGTCGCGATTTGCCAAAAGTTGTAGGAAAGCAACGCAAAATAACCTAATTCAATCAATCAATAGATAATTGCCTATTAAGAGTAGCAGCAATACTTTTACATACCCTCACATATGAATATACGTACTGGAGGTGTTTTTATGATAAAATGATGTGTCACGTTGTGTGCTTGGGCCCTATTTTAACTGATACAAAAAAACTGTTCCTGGACCGTATTTAAATTGATCCGGAAAAAAAGGTTCGTGAGCCGAATTGAAATTCTTTACAGATAAAAAGATTCCTTACGGTCCAAAACCCATTTACGCTCGCTGATTTTCTCTCCTGGACCGGAATTGAATTTATTAAAATTCCTGGCCCTTTAACAACCCTGGTTATGTGTCCTTTGTCGTTAATGCTAAACATCCTATTACATTTATTGTTTAGCTTCATGATGATCAATGGAAACATTTTCGTACAGTGTGATGCATAAGTAGTATTGTTCGGTAAATTTTCCGTGACTATTTTCATTAATTACTCCACTTTTATTAATTACTTTTTACGTATGCTGATACTGAGCTTGTCAACAGCTTGTCTCATTTCTTGAAGCTTCCATTGCGCAAAACAAAGAGAATAGAAAGGATGATGGACTGCCATTCTACGATTTTTACAAATGATGTTCAAGACGAAGACTAGTATAGTGTAGTCGCTGTAGTGGAACACGTGACCGACATATCAAATTTTGTGGCTTACCTCTTAACGTCGACAGATCCTCAGTCTGGGCAATCATGTCTGAGGTTTTTTTCTTGTTGCAGAAATGGACTTGTAGCAGACCTGCCGTCGGCAGCTGCAACAGAGGATGAATGATGATGTCTGCCTGCTTTGAACAGTCCGTGCGCGGGCTGAGGTTTGAACCAACTGTTCCTTCTAATGGCATTTCCTTTCCGCAAGAATCGATATTTGAGAACCTTTTGACGTCGGTTAACTAAACACCGTAACGGAGACACAAAGATGAGGGAGGTTCCCTCGTTGGCCGACAGAGGGGGACACTTTCATAATCCACGGGCATGACATAAGAAATCAATTTGCTCGGGCCTTTTTTGTTCCATATCTTCATCTCCAATATTGCGCCCTGGCTTTCTTCTTCGCTCTTTCCTTTTGGAAAGGACAAAAAGGAACCTATTTTCTTCTGAAAGGGGCCATAATGTTGGAGATAATGCTGGCTAAAGACCTCTTTCTTCTATCGGAGCCAGCTTGTCATTTACGCCTTGCGTGCCTTAACGATAGGCATGACGCATGGCCCAACTCATGGATCTTCTTTTAATCACCCCCTCTGTACGTTTCTGTAATAAATAACAGAAGTCCATGCTCAAGAAACAGGCAGAAGAGTCAATTGCTAGCTCGCTTTTACCTTGGAATTTCAACGGCAAAATTTTAAAAATAGTTTGTGCTACGAATACCTCCGACATACTAGTTGGCCACAATTAAAGTTGCCTTACTCAGAACCCACTGGAGCCAGATCGAAGAAACAGATTGCGTTGAAACTTGATATAAAGGCTATGGAAATCATGGGAAAGCGAATTTCTGATGAAAAAAAGTAGTTCAAATTTTCAACACCAGGTTGAAATGTGGCGCTGAAGTAACAACAACCAGTAATTTGAGTTTATGACGGCACAGCACTGTTCAGTATGCGCCCTATCAACGCGAACGACCTTTGGAAGCACACGACAGTGTTATAAATGCGCGCACGAAACGTTTGCAGTGATTATGTTCACCAGATTTCAGCGCCATATTTCAACCTGGTGGTGAAAATTTGAACTATTTTTTCGTCAGCATTCAGTTCTTCATGGTCTCCATATCATCTATATCAAGTTTCAGCGCACTCCGATGATTCCTACGGGCTCCAGAGGGTTCTGAGAAGGCCAACGTTAATTGTAGCCACCCGGTATGTGAATCTGCCAATGTTTACGCTAAAAGTCAACAGGAGAACTGTTGCACAGTCATCCTTCAGTAACGTCTCAAGTTGTTTAGCATAAACGTGATACGTTATGCTAACTCATCGACAATCATTCGTGATTGGTGCTATTAGATATTGTAACGTCTTTGCCACCATGTGACGTCATGAGTATGATAGTGACCATGGGCGTAGCAAGAAATGTTTCTAGGGGTGTCAGACCATTGATAAAACTTGAATATTAGAAATATTAATAATATAATCACAGTTATGAATTTAATATAATTTCCATTTTATACATTTAGAATACTAAGATGCATTGTTATTCATTTCTGTTATTAATTTTCACACACCTCGTTCAACAAAGAGCTTTGGGGAAATTATAGTTTTAAAGTTTATCTTGTGTGACCTCTCACAAATACATCTAACTTTTGGAATTTTGAAAATTACGGAATCGTTTATTTTTTATTTGGATCAAAATGTAGCATGTGATTGATTGAGTTGGTGTTTTAAGTCCACTTTATGCACAGTAAGGCTAATCAGGACTGGACCTGCAGTTTAAAGTGGGATCCGAACTACTATGTGGCTCCACCGGGAACCGAACCCGGGGGTAGCATATTAAAATATGATCTGGTTCACTGTATTTTACATATGAGTGTTTCGATCCAACGCAACGTTTGCTTTGGTTACTGGTTTCGAATACTAACTTAGCTTTATTTCCGTTATTAAGAACCAACTAAAGAACTTTCTGCTGATATGATGGACTCCCGCTTCCAAGCACCCGTGGTAGCGACACTTCGAGAAAGTTACGTCTCGTTGGGGAAAATTCATGCTCGTTCTTGCACCTACGTCCACCGGAAGCAAATGGGGTTTTATGCTCTCCCCGGAATGTATTTACTAAGTGGGGCTCATCGAGTTCCCATTACGGCCACTGGAAGGGACGGAAACGCAACAGAAGAGCCACGATGGATGCTCAATGTTTCGGCGACATCACGTTTCCGCTGTGGGCGTGGTTTATGATCTACGCTGAAGACGAGCTGAACGGCAACGTTAATGCGTCCGCGTGTCTTGACGTGTCGCCATTTTTCACCCGAACGTGACCGAGGCAAAGTTTGAGAGGGAATTTGCCACGAGCAGGCAGTTTGTTTGTACAGAGCGTCCACATGAAATCTTCCTGATTTCAAATTACAATTGTGAGGAAACTATGCGTCATAGAGCCTTGCGGTTTGCGGCATTATGTAAAGCAACTCAAAAAGGTTTCTTTTTCTTTATTATTTAGTTCACTTCTAAGTGGGCTCCTTTCGTAACCCTCCAAATGTCTAGCCGATAATTGATGTCGACCTGACTGTCGTTAACACTCCCCGAGGCTTGAAACTTGTCGTATCAAGCTTTGGTCGTCTTATGTCTTTGGACTGAAATTGGCGATTTCGTTTCCTCATACCACACGACGCACTGCGTTCTCTCTTGTGCTGTCGTCATTGTTGCGAATTACTAAGCATCAAATAAAAAAATAGAAAATAAAACGTTGGAGTTGCTTTACATATTGCCGCAAACCACAAGGCTCTATGTGGAATTTGAAATCAGGGAGATTCCATGTGGACACCCTGTATTACGACCTCACGCCAATGCAAGGGCCTCCCTGATAACGTAGTGGTGACGCCTTTGCCTTGTAATCAAGAGGTGTCGAGCCCGATACCCGATTGAGTCACCTAATGGTTTGGATCCCACTTTAAAATGTAAATCCAGGCCTTTCTCTGCATAAGGTTGGCTTACTAAACAAACTCTTCTAACCTATACTCTATCCTAGGAATTTATGGAGCAAGGCCGCGCATAATAGTATAGAAGGGGAGATAGAGAGTGGGCGGAGCTAAGCAGTGAGCGCTTGCAAAGGACTGGTAGGTTCATTCTCGTTTCCCCTTCCTTTCCCTCTCACGCGATCATTGGTCGATCCCTCTGGAGTCACTACTTGTGCAGAGACTTGCTTTCGTTCACTCGCTCCAAAGATTCCCGGGACATGGTTTAATGCAAGAATCTAACAGCACGATAAACTAGTTATTTTTAAAAACAAATATATATATATATTTTACGATCATCAGTCACGATGTCGAGAATGCGTGTGTGGTGTTTGCTTTCTTTAAACTAAGAGGTTTGTCCGGATTTTTTAATCTGATAAGTGTGATGTCTGTTTTAATGGGGTGCAAAGGTGTTTATTTAGCGCCAAAGTACCCATACATTAGACTTTTGTGAAACATATAAGGAATGTTGCAAAAATCTGAGGAGGGGTGTTAGGGGTGTGTTGATACACATAACTGATCTAAGTACGCTTTTAAAGTCAGTTCCACAGTACCATAATTTGAAGCCCGCGAAACTTCGAGAATAAACGGTATTTCGTCAGTGTCATCTTGAAACTTGTCGGCCGTTGTCGCTCAGGCAGTAGTTTAAGGTGTATCTAACGCCAATAAAAATTCCACTTCAAAGCTCCAAATTTACTGTAGTTTGCGTGGTTGATCACTAGGCTTCTTTGTCCCTTCGCTTCTGCTTCTAAATCAGTGTATTTTAAAGATTTTTATTACTTCAAGAATTGTAGTATACTGAAGGGCAACAAGGAAGGCGGTTGAGCGAACACCCTGTTGCCAAACCGAACATTACGGGAAATTCCGTGTGCTATTGTTGGAGTATTTCCGAACTGCCAGATGAAACAAGGTCAATAATCTCCACACATACGAGAAACTGACCCAAGAACTGTGGTTCCACCATTTCCCCTCCCACGCAATAAACAAGGATAAAGAATTTTCGCGAGCCTTTCTGCGAACCGCCTTCCTATTTGGCTTACTCTCTCGACACACACACATGTATGTATGTATATATTATATTGTTGCTGAGAAGTTTTTCGAACCGTATAACAATTCGTGCTCTGCACTTCCAGATTTCTTTGGAAAATACACTGAAACGGCACTGTTTTTGACATCTCGTTAAGTTTAGTCGATTCGAAACGAATCCAGCGATGGAAAAGGAAGTTCCATTAGCTAAATCTATATTTCAATTCAGAAATAGCTCTTCAGTTAACAATTAGATCATCCTGAACAACATTCTGGAGACTCGCTTACTAAAATTGCTCAGCTGGTGTTCCAAGGAAATTCTATATAGAGTCGGTGATGCGTGCAAGTAAGAAGCTTGATATAAGTTTAAGTTGACTTGCTGTGACTCGTGAGCCTACTTAATGTTTGAGTCAGACATGACGATGATTATTGGGACTCTGAAGATATTGAAAGTTATATTTGGGGGGGCCTAAAAGCGAAGTTAATCATAACAAAAATCCGTTTGTCATCAGGTCGAACCCGATAACGTTCTTCTGCTTTTGCATTTTTAAAAGTTTTTTTAGGCTCTTCCTTGACTTATTGGTACTTTTTTTGTTTGTTTTTTTCAGTTATTTTTTGCATTTTATTCGTATGTCCTACGCCAATCTTCTACAATGGGGAATGTATCCATTACTTTGACCGAACTCCAAAGGTGATTTTCGATCTCACGAACGAAACTTCCGTGTTCGAGTCGTGGCCTGGGCATTTGAGTGATAACCACTCAACTTATAATTATTATATTATTTTCTTATAATTTTGTAGGCCACTTCCTTTTTTGGAACTTTTAGGCCCGAGTCCTAATGATTACAAGGGGGAGGTATGGATTGCTCCCATTTGGGAAAAGTCTCCGACAAAATGAACACCAGGATTGAATTTCCAACTATTCTTTTATTCATCTTCCACCAGAAAGCGGGATAAGATTCCCTAATAACTCTCAGACAGTCACTGGAAATTTTCTACAATTTACTTTGGTTAAAAGAGAGGGAAAAGGGTCTGAAAAAGAAGAAAAACAGCATCCTCAGTGACAGCTGGACTGAATTCCAAGTCTCCGTGAGATCCGGAGAAAGAATTCGGTTGCAGGTATCTTCTCATCTGAAGCGTACGTGACAGGAATTCCGACGCGACGTTTCTCCGTGAAGAATCCAAGAAGAGGTCTCCTCGGGAGTGAAACATTTCGAGACTGTCTTGGAGGGACGGAAAAATGAAGTCTTTGTCGGAGGATGTTTTGGGAGGCCGCTTCTCTTGAATGTTAATCGTTCGCTTGGGCGTTTCCCTGTGGGCGGATAATTAGGGCGAAAGGGGAAGTAGGCACAGCTACACGGAACGTGTCCACAAATATCCATTAGGTTCGTAACCTGTTCGTGGACTCCGCTTGTAGAAAAGGTGGTTGGTTGACGTAGCTATGCATCTATTGTAACTTTATACTGCAGGCGAGGCACTGGGAAAGTTTTTAGTTCTAGCTATGGAGCAAGGCCGCGCATAAAGTTAGAAAAGTGGGAAAAGCGAGTAGAGGGAGCAAAGCCGTATACGCTGTTGCAAAGACTGGTAACTGCAGTCCCTTTTCCCCTCCACGCAATCCCGTTCCCTCGCACGTGTTCATTGTAGGGCCCTCTCGAGTCACTACCTGCGCAGAGACTTGCTTTCGTTCCCTCGCTCCAAAGATTCCCGGGACAGAGTATAGAAGAGCAAGGTACATTATGGCTGCACGCCAAGGTGAATGAGCATAGGTTCTGATCTGGTGTTTTTTCTGCTACTTTTGGCTAATTGCGAAGGTGATGATGAATTACATAAAGGAACAATCACAAACACGCATAGATAGGACACAACATTAGTCCCATTAAGGATTATACTGGCCATGAGTCCAGACGCCAGGGCCTCGCTAGTCTGCCAAATGCAATTCAGGGTGTACTACGTGGAAGTGAGGTTGGCATTTGCGTGGCTTGACAAAGGGTCACCCCTTGCACCCCTTGTTTCTCTGTTGACAGTGCGTTGAACAAATCTAAAACTTAGACAATGATTGAAATGTTCAATTTATTTGAGCCTATAAGAAGGCAAAACGAGAAATTTTCGACACTTTAATTGACCATACTTTCGAATAAGTAGAGTTTCGGCAATTTTCGACATCTCTAATTTATGATCGTTTTTTAACTATTTCTGGTGTGGTTGCAGATTTTTGCTCTTCACCACTTTCGAAGCAAGTGTATCACTTGGATAATTGAAAATGACTGAACAGAGTATCGTAATTTTCTCTGGTCGTCACACTCAGTTTCACGAGGTATATAATTACATCGAAGTTGATTTGTCTCCCTGTTTCCCATAATACACCACCTTTGCACTTCAACTTGATATATTATTTCAAATCTTCTGCCTTCTTTTTCACACTCTTTCGCCTCCTTTGTCTCCCCTCTCACATCGTCATCTCCACAAAACTAAGCCTCC